>NC_091094.1:26641979-26953125 GCF_024713975.1 Paralichthys olivaceus | reverse complement strand
TATCTCATAGTAAATCCCCAAAGTAGTTGGCGTTACCCTCTAGTGACCATGAATGGCTCCACACAATATCACACCAATCCCTTTTGACCTGAAATGAAGTGCTGAACTGACAGTAAGGGTTAGCTATTAAGTTTCACCAAGGATATTAGGAAATTATCTTCTGGGAACCATGAATTCATGTACAGAAGGTGGTGATCCAATAATCTCCTGCTGATCTGGGGAAGAGCAGGATACAAGAAGAAAAACAAATGTTGTGAAAAAGGCAGTGGTTACAGAGAATAGAGGAGGGAGAACAAAGCAGACAAACCGGGGGCATGAATAATCTTTCAAATCATTCTCTTACAAACTATTGTTTCAACTGTATATAAAAAATTTTGCATGGTGTGTGAAAACCCTAAACATCAGTGACTGCGGGGATATTGTGTAACAGCTGTTCAAAGTCTTCTAGACAATGATGACATTGTGCTGATTTCTGAATGTTGGTTTTTGCATCCTGAGCTGAAGACTTCAACACAGACTCTTTAATACAGAAGCTTTGTCAGTCATATCCCTTAATTCTGCCTGACGTCTAACATTTAAAATTGTGTATGTTGCATATAGTCTCAGTACAGTCCTGAGGGCTGTTCCTCCTGTCTTCTATAGTGTCCCTATGTAAGGTGATAAAAGTGTGTATTCTAAAGTTTACTGTGTTTTGTTCGATTGCAGGTACAATGTGGATACCAGGAGCTCCAACCTTTCAAAACACGTAAGCAGTGTTGTCATTGACACAGAATGGAGGCGTGAAACAGACAAGAAGCCATAAAAATAACTTACTGTAATTCAAATAATTAGTCTTGTCACGATAGGAATAACAGATAGCACTGAAAACAAATGCGTTTGGTTTCAGTGAAATTGAGGATTGTAGGGTTGTAGCTCTCTTACCCCAAACACAGAAAGCTCAACACACTGAGCACCAACCATCCATCTAGTCACCAAACTGCAAATTACCTTCAAAGTACACCAGAATAAAAATGTAGAAATATGATTGAATTTAGCGTTCTGTTAATTACTTTACACCCTCACAAATCTTTGTGCCAAGATTAATTAACTCAGCCTATGTTATACAGACTATAATCTAATGTACAATGTAAGTATTTCTGCTTAGCTATCATCCAGAGATATATTGATGCTCCCTTGCCCTGATTTAGTTTGCCTAATTCATATTTTAAATTATTCCTTTTTCGGCCTGCCTTTAAATAATGCTTGTGTGATTTTCAAATATGAACATTATTTCCCATCTTATTGTCATATATGCTTTCAGAAAATTGCAAATGTGGTAATGAAGCAGGACATATTACATAGGGAGACAAAAACAAGCCCATATTGTAAAGTAATATTATGATAATGTTTGATTCAGTTGACTCATCTTTTACTGCTCTCTTGAATTCCAGACTTCATAAAGTCTGGAGAAGGATAACTCTCCATTTAAGTCATTAGAAATTATAATGTAAAGAAACAAAAATCAACAGGATGATTTTAGTTTTAATTTAAACACATCATTGATAAAAGTAATATTTCATGATAAAATATTTTACCTCAGCTCAGAACAACTTAAGCAGCAAAGACAGTGATTCCATCCTTGTTTTAAATGTGGAATATTGCACAGCCTTAATTATCCTTTATCTCTGTTACACTGAAAGAATAATGAAAGTGTTATTTTAATAACAACTTGAAGTTTTTTCATTGTGTCTTTCCAGCTTTTCCTCTGACATATGTTTGCTTTTCTTTCCTGCCTCCCTGTCTGGATGAGCAGAAGGTAGGCTGACATCACTTTACGTACCTTTATTTAATTTTGTCTTGTTTACTGAGGGACATATTCTTGGTTGAGGAGTTAGCGCCATGTGAAACAAACAGCTGGTTGACCTTTCAGTGGGTTTCTTTCTTTCTGTGGCTGCTTAAAGGATCTGACTTTGAAAGTGATTTGAAAGTGAAGGGAGTCACACTGTTGAACAGAAAATAGACCATCTGGGCTGGATTGTGAGAAGATCTCATCCCAGAGACTACGACTGAGGTTTAAAATCCCACAGAGATACATTCTTTTCTCCTACGATTAAGTTCTTTATTCAATTTGGGGAAACGCTAAATGTTTTTTATCACGTTATCAGATTTCATTGTGTTTTTCATGCGCTGTCACTTAATTTAAATGAATTAAATGAGTGAGGGAGTGAGTGAGTTTACTTTCAACTGTAGCTCTGATGATTTTGTAAACGAGTGAAGTGAATATTTGGCAAAACATATGCAGACATAACGCAATGATAGTTGAATAATAAATAAAGTGATTGAAATCAACACTGTCCAAATAAATGGGTATCAAAACAAACTTTTAAAAATTATTGATCAATATAATGCCAGTCAAACAATTACATCACATAGGGTAGTATTACATTCATTTTTGCAACCAAAGACATTAGACACATGATCTACAGCTTATTTAGATTAATATCATTCCTCATGGTGTGAATGGCATCCTGATGATGCCCTTTTGAAATTATATTCCTACATACAAAGGTTTTGATTGCAGTATGAAGAGCAGGTGAAGGGTATGCATCACCACTCCTGTGCTTTTGATTTATTGTGACTTTCCATGGAAACTCTAATGAGTACATTGTCTGAAGGCAGCACAACAGATATGTTGATATGCGCAGCTCTGACTTGAGTGATTGAAAATGTAATTAATTTGATTTGTATAGTCCCAAATCATGACATTATCTCAATATTAACATAGTAAGGTCAAGAATTATAGAGAAACCTACGATGAGTAAACACTTTGACTGTGGAGAGAAAAATCCCCCCTAATTAACTGCACAGATCAGACACTGTCACACCGATGTTTATGTAGAGATCAGATTACTGGGGCTCATTAATGCTGCATGTGTGTCATGACATCCTGTCAGATTGTCTTGAAAACATGTACAGCTAAGAACATGACTTATTCTTAAAATGCATTTAAAAAAAAGCGGTGTGGCATTTTAAGCTGTAATGTCACCATTAAGAACATGGGATCAAAACAATTGTTTCTATGATTATTTAAATAATCAACTCCGTCTGCATCTGGCTGCAGATTCATGGAACAACATGTTGCGATGCTCTGGCACCATCCAGAAACTTCCTCGCCATCCCCATTTGTTGAGCTCCTCTCATCATACTTTCCTGCAATTGGCTCAGCTGGATCAGAGTGTTGAGACCAGGCTGAAAGTGTTGTGGTTTGGAGTTAAGAGGTTTATATGTTCCATCTCACCCAGCATGTTTGCACTTTGTGCTGCTGTACACACTAGAAGACTACTTTGCTCTTGTTGTTGCACTTCTGAGATTATATTGGGACCATGAAACATCATATGTAAGTGGAGCTCTAAAGAAGGTCTCCGCACCGTTGCTTGGTATTTAAGTGGCGCTCTTTGTTGTTGCACCCTCATCTTCTGAAGTGGTTTAAAGGTCCAGTTAGTAAGATTTAGGTGAAAGGGAACTATTGGCAGAAATTTGTAGAAAATTGTACACATTGCAGTTTTCTTTACCCCAGAAAAGGCCCTTTATATTTAAATACTTTATATTTACATTAAGGGGGCCCTCTCTATGGAGGCTGCCATGTTTTTTACATTAGTGCAGACTGAACAAACTAAACACCTTTTGAGTTTTTATGACAACTGAAGCTACCACAGGTTCTTTTTCATGTTTGGAAGGAGAGGGTGAGGTGAGGGGTGTTCAGCTGCAACAAGCAACTTCAACACTAAATATCACTAAATTCTACACACTGTACCTTTAATGGCACCCACATAAGCAAGTGGCTCAACCAACTTTTTAGCTCGATATGTCCAGGTCTTAACGTTCACGTAACTATAGCCAGTGGAAACGTGCCTTGATTTACAAGTTCTTCTGCTTATAATCTGGTATTTTAGTTAAATGTAAGTAAGCATGTGAGTCTGTGAGGGAGTGTGTAGGTCAATGAGAGGGAATGCAGGACAAGATTCTCCTTGTTCGTTGTGTCTTCGCATAGTTTAGTATGACAGTGTGACATGTCGAGACAGTTAAATCTGTAAAACCAGAATGTAAATGAAGACAGAGACTTCTCATTAAAGGGCCATGTGAATAATGAAAATATCACATTAAGTTTTCCATAGTATTGATGTACTTTTGTGATGTAGTAATGGGCAGTAGTGATGTGGAGCTGCATGTGTGCCACTCAGCGGTATTGTGTAGTATTCACTCACTCTTCTCCTCTGTAAAGGACTTTCTGGGTCAGATGTTCTGTACGTTGGGGGAGATCATCGGCTCGACCGGAAGCAGGCTGGAGAGGACGCTCTCGTAAGTACAGCATACTCCAGAGGAGCTCTCTGGGTTCTCTCTAAGGCTTGAGTGGAAAACTGATCTCAACACAAAATCTTAAACACACCGATGTCATCCACAAAATGCAGAAACAACAGGTACATTTGTGCTGTTTGTGTTAACACTCCTGATGATTGCCTGGTCTTAAACTGACATTGTTGAATCTCTGGTTGTGAAAAAAAATCTAAAATCTACATCTACAGTTGAATGACTGTGGCCAATAGTTGAAATTAATACACAAATGCTTCATTAATGTATCTTTCCACTCTCCCCACTTCACAGTTTACTTCCATACAGCTGACAAATTTTGAACTGTCAGGGGATGTCTGCACATTTGGGTCTTTCTCTGGAGTTTCCTTTCAAACATGAACAAGTCAGCAGGAGGTTCTCTGCTCAGAGGCGTGTTCACGACAACAGAATAATCAGGGGTGGTGCAGCAGGCAGAGGCTGCGGAGATCACTTGTTTTCATTTACAGCACATTGACACCAGCGTCTGACCTCATCATCTCTTGACATGTTCGTCTGTGTTGTCTACGTGTGTGACACAGTTTTTCATCCAGATATTTGGAAAAAGTGCAGATGCTTTCACCTGGTCATTTGTGTTCTCAGATATCTGAGGTTCAGTGTATGTCTGTAAGTAGCTATGCTGTAATTTGTCAGGACTGAGTGTAGGGAGAGCTTACATGACCTTAGCTTGAATTGTATTTTCCTTATAGCCCACACACTTGAATTTTAAAGCTGTGCACATGCCATGTTTCCCAAGTTTACAGCACATGTGTCAGCAATGTTATCACACTTGCCTCTCAGAGGTGCACATCCCTGCTTCTGTACATCCACTACTTCTACTCTCTACAACAAGGCAGCCATTTGTCAGTGGCATCATTGATCTCAAATCAAATGCTATGTTGCAAAGTGGTGGTCCATTATTGTAATATTAATGATGATAACAATGACAATTCTAGAACAATTCTAATCATTATATTAATATTAATGACTGTATTTATATGACACAACAAAACAGCAGTTAAAAGTGTTTCAAATAATATTAAAGACAGCAAGAAACTTAAAACAGCATTATGTCAAAAAAGAATTTAGATAAAATAATATTGAGAAATAAATGAGAAATAGAAGTAACAGATAAGACTATTATGTAAATCCATTCATTAAAAGTATGTTTTTAAGGATGATTAAAAACAGACAGTGATGTTTCTAGAGTTCCTTGAGTAACAATTCCAGAGGGTTGAGGTATTGTCACCCTCGGTCCTCAGCAGCTAACAAGACCTCATAAGAAGATCTGAAGCTACAGGCTGGTGACTTCTTTTTCAGAAGATCAGCATTGCAGGTTGGTGCCAAACCATGCAGTGCCTTAAAGTTCAGAGCAACAGCTTAAAATCAATTCTAAAACTCACAACCAGACAGTGGAGCGAAGCTAAAATAAACCAGATACGACAATGCTTTTGTGCTTAGGTTAAAAGTCTGGCTGCTGCATTTTGATGGATGGACAATTCAAAGTTACTTATTTGGGTGAACTGTGGATAAAACAGTTTGATCCAAAGTTCTTAAATGTATCGTAAACTTTTGTTTATTCACTTTAGGTGGCTGAATAATACAGCAGGTGGTGTTGTCATGCTTCTCCAACCTGTGAATCAGTTTTCATCAATTTCATCTGCAGATGTTAGTGATGCCAATCACATTGATGGCAAGAGAGGTGGTGTCCAACGGTCTCTTCAGTATTGCATCATTTCCTCGGGCTGTTTCGTAAGCTTGTGCATGGCTCAGCCTGTTAGTGAACACTGTGAAATGTCTATTTGGGAGTCACTGCGGACATTATTATGGACACTGATGACACTGCTTGCTCAAAGTAATAAGGTACACCTCGACCTCATTACTTCCTCTCACAATCAGGAGGCCAGGAGGCTTTTGCCTACAGGAGTGCTGGGAAATGCACAGCTCCTGTAGATACCGGGTGTCCTTGAGCGAGGACTTTTACCCTTCATGCATGGGAGCTCCCCATTGGCCAGCAGTGAGAAGCTGTGGTTGCACTGGGAAGCTCCTACTTGTAAGTATAGCCTTCCTCTATCCTCCATCCTGCAAATATTAAACACTGAAAATGACCTACTGCCATTTAAGGAACGTGTCACCTTCCTCTGATCAATCTGTCACCATCATGTGGCCTGACAAAATGGCAGCTTGTCTTCCCCTTGGAGAGAGCAGAGGAGCGAGTGGTGTGTTTGCCTGATGGAGACAGCGTGAAACACGATGAGGCCACTATTTCTCCAAGCCTCTCGTTTTATGTGTTTGGAGAGCCTGGAGGGCTTCAACATGTTTGGTCTATAATTAGACAGCCACAGTGATGGGCTGAGCAGCAACATGTGCAATTTGTTGTGTTTGTGTGTTTGGAGGTTGATTTTGAGATATAATTTCACTGAAGACAAGCAGAAAATGAACAGAGTTTTTGTTTTGTTTATTTGGGTGTAAATGAAGAACAAATTGGAATTAAATGCTCTGTCGTACTTGACATGTTCTGGCTACTAATATAGCTGACTGCTGGAAACCCCCTTTAAAGTGAAAAACATAAATAACCTCAACAGTAAAAAACTCCTCTACATAGTCATAACGCGTTTCGGGATGAGCCACCTATAAATCCTCTTCCCAGTCTGAAACCTTTCGATTGAGATGCTACTCCTGTATTATCATTTATCTTTGTTGAAGCCCGCAGGAGCATTCCCTGAACCAGACAGCTTGTCAGTGAGAGGGACAGGGAGAGCGGAGTGGGTGGTGTTAGCATGAAGCGAAGTGTGTCTCATTACAGAGGACTCCAACCTGCATGGAAGTCACACTCGCTGAGTAAACAGCCAGATATACACAGTGAAAGTATAGAGATCACATCAAACCCAGAGAACATCTGATGGACCGAGACATGCATGAGTTGGATTAGCTGAATGTTGGCACAGTAAAATACCAAATTTAAAAGGAACACTGTCACACAAAGGGTGAGACTTCTCAGCCACTTGTCAACATTTAAATAATACGATCTCTCTCTGAGCTGCATGACATGAGTTTGAGTTTACGAATCAAGACAAATGTAAAGCCTTTGTTACCGGGACTACTAAAAGTACTAAAGTAAACCAGGTTATCAATTGTTGCCATTTGAGAAAACGGAACATTGATAGCACTACCTGATTACCTGCACTTTAAAAGTGTAAGTCTTTGGAATATAACAAAGACTAATATGAGGATCACACTTGATTTTGATTATGAATGATTGTAGAGTCACAAGTGCTTTATCTCTTAAAGGCTCAGTGTGTAGAATTTAGTGACATCTACTGGTAAAGTTACATGTTGCAGCTGAATATCCCTCACATCACCCAACACTTCCAAACAGGAAAGAGAACCTGTGACAGCCGTCAGTTCTCTAAAAACTCAGAAGGTGTTGGGCCACCGTAAAAAAACATGGCAGCCTCCATAGAGAGGACCCTCTCCTGATGTGGAAATAAAGTATTTATATAAAGAGCCCATTCTAGGGTAAAAAAAACAACAATTTGTACAATTTAGATAAAACACACTATTCACTGCATCGCTAGGATTTATGTTCAATTTCTGCCAATAGGTCACTTTCACCTAAATCTTACACTGAAACCAGGATCTTTCCTTAACCTCAACCAAGCCAATCCTGACATGAACACAACTCAATTTGCTTCAGTCACTAGTCGCTTCAGGTAATTTGGCAGCAAATTAATTATTTTGAGACTTGTCAGTTGCACCAAGTAAATGAACAACAGATAGTATCATTACTGTTTTAATCAAACATTTAACCTTGTTGCATTTGAGCTTCCTACGTGTGTGTGCTGCTGTAATTTTATTACATAGAAAATTACATTTTTAGGACACAGAGTTGATGTCTGACAGTTTAAACAATGGTAATATCTGAGGAACATGAGGAGGATACCCTTGGCAGAACACTATATGAGTTTTATGTCCAAAGCACACATGCACACACACACACACACACACACACACACACACACACACACACACACACACACACACACACACACACACACACACACACACATACACACACACACACGCACACACACAAAACAGACAGAGAAAGACATTTAAAAAAAGCTTGATCCTCTTGATGACAGGCAGGTTTCCAAGGCAACTGAAAGCATGAAGTGCACTTCATACTCTGCACTGCTCAAAGATTCGGCGAGGTGAACTGTTTTCCTACAAGCTGCAATATTCTCCTGTGCTTAAGATGACATCAGAGCCATGGTGAGGATCTATTTTCAGATGCTGGGTGGGGAGAGGGAAGGAGCCCTGTGGCATTTAGCACGTGGAGGACAGGATTAGAAGGGAAACCCACCTCAAGCATCAAGTCATCTATGCACCCTTATTTAGGAGGCTTTAGTGCTTGTGGGGTGAAAAATTGTTTACAGTGGCAATAATCCACGTACCGACCTCAGCTGAATCACCTCCTGTGCTGTGGTGAAGTGCCACCACAATGGCTGCTGTGACATTTGACATATGATCAACAGTCACTGTGAATGGCATCATGAAAGTGAAAGATATTTCCATACAGCAACAAACCCTATTACGTCTGTATTGTGTTGGGGTGGTTTTTAATGGGCACCAATGAAGATGACTATATCAGCTGAGAATTATATAAATACTTACATAAATACTAACATTAACACACCTTTCTATTATGTTAAAATCTATTTCTTCTAATCAGTGTCTTAAATATAGTAATTTTTTTTCCAATTCTGTCCATCCTGGGAGAGGGATCTCTCACACGTGGCTCTCTCTGAGGTTTCTACATTGTTGAGGGTTAAGGGCAGAGGATGTCGCACCTTGTTAAAGCCCTATGAGACAAATTGTGATTTGTGAATGTGGGCTATACAATTCAAATTTGATTAAATTTGATTGATTGATCTCAGTTAAAGTTAAGTTAAACCAATAACCTCTCACAGTATTGTACATGGCAGGTTAGACAAAGAATCAATGCTGAGCGGTGTGTAAGGTGATAGGCCCACTTTATCAACCTTTGTGCTTAATGAGGGCTTTGCCTCTCAGATGTACATCTCGCTCTATTGGCTGTCCCACTCATTAAATATTTAAAAGCCATATGTAGATGGGTGTTTGATATATTCATGCCCATTCAGTGTGCCGCTGATCCACAAACTGGCTGGAGACCAGCTCTCTGATGAGTCCCTATCACGGTTGACTGTTATCAGAGCCTCACACTGATCCTTCACTTCGCTCCATGCCATCACAATCACCCAGTGTTTAGCATGAGCTCTGTTCATCTGACATGAGGCTGATGATTCCCAACTCTTTTAAAGTTTGTGATTACCGACTGAGAGCAGCATTCAAGCATGTAGCTTTGTCTTTGATGTGTGATGAGTTTCAACAGAGCAGGACGTCTGTGTTTGTGTTTTGATCTGAACTGATGTCCTTGCTCCCCTGTCTGTCTGAGTTACATTTATTTTGATGTGTTGTCATGGAAAGGAGTTTTGATGCTGAGGCTGTAGCTGCTGCTAAGCCCTTTGACGGCTCTGCACTCTGTGATGGAGCAACATCATGGGTGAATTAAAGCCTTGGGGGCAGTTCAGCGTGACGGTGAACCTTGACAGATCTCCTGTACATCTGCTTCCAGGTTTCACATGTCTCCATCACAATTTGTAGCTTCTTTTCCTTCTGCTCCAAAAGTACAAGTGAAAACTTCTTCACCGATCTGAAGAATAGCTTCACAGGCAGGGCTGGATTAACCTGGAAGGAGGCCTCAGGTAAGA
Organism: Paralichthys olivaceus; assembly: GCF_024713975.1. Taxonomy (NCBI): domain Eukaryota; kingdom Metazoa; phylum Chordata; class Actinopteri; order Pleuronectiformes; family Paralichthyidae; genus Paralichthys; species Paralichthys olivaceus. The sequence continues at coordinate 26,942,965 of NC_091094.1, read as the reverse complement.
AGATAGCTGGGCAACCCCTGGTAGACCACACCACGCAACCCACACATTCCCCAGCCTGTTTTGTCCAGGAACCAATCAGCAGCCATTCGTACACTGCCTGTAAATGTGAATGGTCTGTGTTTATATTCCACTAATCTAGCCCTGATGACCACTGCTCTTAACAGAACAGTTTGGCCATTCAACCATTCACACGGTGCATCTGTGTGCAGCAGTTTCTCTATCACACATCTGAAAGGTTTTGTGTTTTGATTGACAATAGATCCCAGATGAGTGCAGGACACAAACAGAGCCAAGTAAACGTCAGCTGTCTGTCTGATAATAACAATAATAATAGCAACGATAACATTTACTTACTCTTGTTTTGCATAAACTACAAGAATAAGATGTTGATTGACCGTAACATTAAGTAGTTCACGCACAGCATGTTGATCATCAGATACATATTGACCATGGAGGGTGTCTGTGTCACAGAGGGGTGCAGCTGTGCCCCTGGTACAGACAGAGTGCAGGTTTCTGGTCACTTAGTTTCCTTCAACACGTCAAATCTCTGGCTGAATTCATATTTGTAACTCCTGTCTCTTGTGTGGCAGCAGAGTACGGCCTCAGCCTTCAGATCAGAAATTAAAACAGCCATGAGAAACCATCCCTCTGAAGCAAGGAAGCAGAATCTAATGACCATCACATCTTTGATGTTTAGATTCATGAGGACCAGCATCTCTGTTCATCTTTTCACTCTCTGATCAAGTTGGTTTTGAAAATAAAATAATATTCATCATACTATAATAATAACAATAATAATAATAACAATATGTTTTCTGTTCAACCAAGGAGGAGCATTAAAGCTGCTCCGACTGATGGCTTTATAATAATGTATGAGTCGAATATAATGTCAAAAAAGTCATCAAATCTTTCCAGAGTTGTATGTAATACATCGTATTATCATTAAAAAAATTAAAATTGCATAAAAATAGATCATAAGAGAGGGACGAACATTTGGTCTGAAGGAGCAACACGTTGTTGCATCTGATACCTAAACAAGCTGAACAAGCTGTGTTTGGCTCACTCTTCCATTCATGCAAGTCATATTTTTGTGTGTCTGGATATGGAGAACTGTTAGCAGGCCAAACAGCTCCAGGTGCATTACCACCACCTTCTGCACTGGAGCAAGGCCAACACTGATTTGCAAGTAAGACACATGCAGTGTATGTGGTTTACATGTGAAGCTGAATTGAATCTATCTGGATTTCATGCAGGTGCACATGAAACAACAGAAAGGATTCACACATGAAAATGTTACCTTTATTTGCATAAAGGCATGTTCAACCTCTCCCTTGCTACTATCCTTTATATCCTACATAACTATATCCCACAATGCCTTGAGCAGCAATCACTGCCATCAGATAAGAGAATTTATCAGACTCCCATCTCAGTGCCTTCCTCCTCACTGTTTGTGAAGGCATTCCTCCTCAGCCCCACAGAGATCCTGAGACTCAACATATGTTTTAATAACTCAGAGCCCATTCACAGGTCACTGTGCCTACCTGCTTATTTCATACATACATAATTAAATCTTCCCCAGAGGACGGAGTCACGTTCCCGAACTAAATTAAATCCAAGCAAACATCAATTTACAGCAGGAACAAGCTGTCGCAGCGTTTTATTGAGATGTATGAGCTGTAGGGTCCGAGTTAAATCAGCGGAGGAAGAAGGTGACAGTACTAACCACAACCCAACACAAGCTCGGTCTTCATAACGGTCATTGGATGACTTTGGCATGTCAGAAATAAATGATAAAATGTCGAATTGTTTTAATTATATATTTTTTCATTTCCGTTCTCATTGCTCAGCACAGACAGACCCTGACCGGCTGAATAAATGTATCCTTTCATGTGATTTACACAGTGGATAAAAGTTAAATCACACACCACTGGACTGAAACCAATCACAAAGTCATTTCACTGACAGTGATACACTGTGACAATAGCCTGACACAAATGTCTGGGATGGTCTTTGGCGGCAGGTATTCTTATTTGCTGCTTTGTCCTTGTTCTTCCTCTTGCAGCCTCACATGTGTGCAGAGCAGCAACCTGGATTTCCTTTAATTACATTCCACATAGCGAGAGGCTCTTAGCTCGGAGAAAATTAAGATCCAGATGAAATATACGGCGTCGGGTTCCCCCAGTCTCCTCAAGTGTTTTCTACAGTGCATCACTGACCGCTAGTGTTAACCCTCTTAATTAAACGGCACCCTCTCCCTGCAATTAGAAGACCTTGGATATATCATCAGTCAAACCTTATTTTTTATGCTTTCTGTTCACAGCTCTGTAACAAATCTTCAGTAGATGTGGTAATGCTTAATGCAATATAGCACAAATGTACTAGTGACACACAACTGTGGTGTGCGGTGTTGGGACTCGTTTTACTTTTTAATGATGTACTTGCACATGAATAATGAAACACAGGAAGCAAGAGAGAAAAAAGTGAATTGAAAAACTTCGGAGGTGAGAGGAGGACAACCTTAAGGAAAAGAATACAAGTGTTGTACTGTAGGAGAAACTTAAAGACCCTCAGCCCCACCTCTCTCCACACATCACAGCTGAACAACAACTCAAACAACCCTGGACAACATTTCTAAAGCAGAACAAACACTGACTTTATTATGAGAACAGTCTGACACTTACTCATTTGAATAAAATGAGAGGGTGCCATGGCAGCAAGGCAACGTTCACTTCACACTGATACACACTGATCCCTGTCCAGATGAGGGCTTTATCTCTATAGCAGAAATAACCTCCATCCATGTTAAAACACATGTTCACGTGTGTGCTGTAGCTTTATAAAATACAGAATTTAACTGCACAACAGATTCCCGGGTTATGTCTACTCACTGGACACGCGTTGCTCACACAAGACCTCAAGTAAACACAACGATCCAGCGGCTAAACTCAATTAACTTCTTGTTTGATGTGAACACAGCATTAGAGGCTTGAGTAGTGTGGACACTGAACATAAACATAGAAAAACATGTTTTGTTTTAACACTAAAATATGTTAGTGTGGATGTAGTCAGCTGTTTCAATTCCTTAAAATGTCCACAAGTAGTGTGTCAGCTTAAATATATATATATATATATATATATATATATATATATATATATATATATATATATATATATATATATATATATATATATCTACAAATTAGCCACTTTTTAAACAAATACATGGGTTTTCATGGGTGTGTGTAAAATGGTTTAGACAGGATGATAAAGCATCTGAGCTGTTTGGTAACATCACCAGCAGAAGAAAGACCTCTGCACTTACAGTAATCCTAACACCATCATATGGATGACTCTCACTCTGCTTACACAGAACATTTCTGAACCAATCAAGGATCAGATAATTGCTGCAGCAGCTCAGTGGATCATATATGAAGAAAACACCACACGTCTCTATTATCTGTAATTTCAGTGTTACCTCTGGTGCTGCAATCGAAGGCAACAGCTAGGTCATGTATTACATGACATTTCACCCCATCAAAGGACAAAATGACAGTAATACATGAATACTGTGTAGCTCACATGTGAAACGAGGAACTCTGATCCATGTCCATTCTGGCAAGTAGATCACACTGTGTGTCAGTAGACAGGTGAGAGGCTGATGGCTTAGATGAAACTAATCCGGGGTGTGATTTGCCAGAGGGGAATGTGTGTAATTTCCATCCTCTGATATTCCTGTGTTTGATGAATAATTGTTATCTCTACTGGGGACATATTTTTCTTGTGATTAATATTTCACCCATGAACCTAAAAATATAAAATACCTGTGTTTGAAATGCTGTATATCTAAGTGAATGACTGCAGTGTGAGAGCAGAGCACAACGTGCTGCTGCATTCTGGTACGCGTAGCCAAGTGGCACTATCCATGGTGCTGAAAGGGGGATTGAATATTAAATTTGCATTTAACCTTTTGTTGTGTATAATCAGAGCCCCCATATATCTGCTTGAGTCACGAGAAGGCCTGAGAGTGACAATATCAAGCTGGCAACATGATGTCTGTTTTCAGTTCTCTTTATGGCATCGTTTTTTTCATCCTGAAACATTAGTAATCCTTCAGGTTTTCTTTCATTTTGGTTCTGTCGTGTGTTAGAAACATCATCAACACATCCCCTCGCCCACGGTGGATCCTGCAGAGGATCTCCTGCTGTATTACCACATGGGCTCATTCAGTTTTTATCCAGAGATTTTACGAGGTTACTGGCTAGAGAAACTCTCTAGAATGTCCTCCAGAGAATGCCTCTCACATCTGCGTTCTCACATACAACCCTTCCAGAAAATTGGAGATTACCTAGTGTATGTGCTCAAATTGAGTTTTATGACACTACATTGACTCATACATTGTTATTGTAAAACCATCAGTCAGAGCAGCTTTAATGCTCCTCATTGGTTGAACAGAAACATATTATTATTATTATTATTATCGTCTGTCTACAGGGCTTCTCTCTTCTGAGGAGGACGGCATGCTGTTTTTGCAAAGTTGTATAGATCCTAAAACAACAAAACTAAAATATCAAAATGAGATTCATTTGTTGACAACAGAGTGAGCTTTAGAGTCTACAGACATCATTTGTAGTACACTATACAGTCTTGTGCTAAGCACTTGTCCGCCACTGAGAGTCAGGGCCTCGGATTATTCCTTCCTCTCCCGGCCTTCCGCCTCTGTGAGAAAACTTTTTGGCACATCGAATGCATAAACAATGAACATAATTTCCACAGTGGGGTATTTGAACTTTGTCCAAATGGATAATTAGCTAGAGATGCCAAAGCACGCCACCCACCTTCTCCCTGTCACCCCCTCGCTGTGAGGAGACACTGGCAAAGAAAATGGATCCATTTCTACTAGCAGGCTCCTCTCTGGCAGAAGGGAGGGATCTTGAAGGGTTCTTGAGAGTTCTTGTCAGGAGTCTCACCAGCTGAGGCTCTATATAGTGCCTTTTACCCTGCAAGTGATCACCATTTCTCATTTAGGCTCAATAAATGATTGACTGGGTGGCACTTGAATACTGAATACACCTTGTTATTATTGCTGTATCCTTGTTGCTCCTGGAAGGACATTTTATTAAGATCGAAGCTAAAAACAGTAAGGGAGGGCTTTTCATTGATCAACAACATATAGTAGAATCTGTGCTGATGGGGACATATCAAAAGTTAATCAAAGTCTAAACCAAACTAACCATTTCTTCCTTACTGTTCTTATCAGGGTTAAGGTGGAGCTGTGCAGTGGGTTAAGCAGACGATAGCTCAGATGATCCTTTACCAGCCGTGTGTTTCAGATCATCACAGAGCATCCAGGACAAAAGGAGATGCACGTGTCTTTTGTAGTTTCAAACCAATGCAGTGGTCATTTTCCTGTCCAGTGCCCACATTGTTTAATATTGGCCCTAAAAGGAGGTGTTATCAGGCACATTTTTTGATATCTTGAGCCAGTGCTCTTAAACCTGGTCTGACATCAAGGAGGCAGTGTTTCATTAGTATTTTAAGAACACATTATAGTAATAAGCACATTCATAGGTAGGCACACAATCAGTGTGTATTCTGCTTGTTACACAAAAAGATGGTCTGTGTGCAATTTCACTATAATCTACACAAGCTGATCCATATTCCTCTGCAGAAGAGTATTCTCTCCTATTACCTGACATTTCTGCCATTATATTATCAATCCACCGAGGTGCAAGGTACATGTGGTTTTTTTAAAGGCACAGCCATGATAAATATAGAGACGAAGTACAACCAGTTTACACCATACCCCTCATGCAGTGACCTTTTTTCCACACCTTTCATGCACTTGTTCTATTAGCTTAGATCGTTAAAATGGAGTCCTGAGCCTCCATATAGTGTGTGTGTGTGTTTGCCCCTGAAAGAGAGATGGGTCATCAGAGAAGAACAAACTAGCGAGAGCAAAGTTTTCCGTAACGAAGGCAAGACAATCCTGACTTTGTTTCAAGACAATTTGCTGGAGGATCAAAGACAGTTTGCAGATGAAGTAATGTTTCTCTTCCCCACAGGCTCCCTCTCCTCTCTTTCTCTCTTACTTACATCAGAACAATAGATCATCAAGAGAAAGCCTTTTTTCCCTCTGTTTCTCTGCTCACACAGACGTGGTTCATGGCATCATCTCTTCTCTCTGGTCTTAAATCCAATAGATTCCTCACTGAGGGTTGATGTAACAGTCAAAACATAATTTCTTCTACATCGCTATTTGTGGTTGAGACCATGTGCAGACTAGAAATAGCTTGTGATTCCAGACAGGTGGTGATCAAACAGGAGCTGTTGGCAGTTTGATGTGAGGAGAATGATCCCATCATGCAGGTCCTCTTTCTGAATTGTGACATGTTTAGTGTTTGCAGCATACGTCTGCTGTGCTGGAAGAATAACATCTCATCACCCTCACCATGTGTGGGTTTCAGAAATGTATGTTGCCTTCAGGTTCGTTCATGTCAGCCAGTTGACTGAAAATGTTATTAACCTTGTTGCAATTCCTGTCAGGGACTCAAAATCTGTGGCTTCACCACAATGTTTTAACTTGACAACACTACATGTGTAAATGAGTCTGGCTGAAGTTAATCTGATGAGTATAAAGTGCCACTAAATGAGATCAGATGCTGCATCCTGCTTCCCACTGAACTTTAAATGTTTGAAGGAAGAAACTTTTTAATCGCAAGTTTGCATTAAAGTAACTTCACCCCTAAGCTTTGGCAGAAGTGTCTCTCCCTGGAAATTCAGGAAATGCCTTGAGAGTGCAGTGTACGGAGGTGTGGCTAAAATGCACACTTACCCTTCCCCATCTTTTTCTCCCCCAACACACTCATAGAACATATCAATTAGCTTGCTTATAGCTAAGTTATCCAGGTTGTCCAGGACTCTAGTAGCTGCACACGTGTGAGAGAAATTTTTTTGAGAGAGTTTCCTGACGGCCCAGACCCCCGTCATACTGAGCCCTTCAAACTGCTGGTATGTGGCTGTCTCATCCAGCGGTCCAAAAGGTTTGTGTGTGTGAGACAACCGAGGGGCAGGATGGGGGACGTCTCTGAATGATAGATGGTTTGGTGGGTCAGCATTGATACCCCTTCATGAGCAGCTGCTGGTGTGTGGGTGCCACCCTTCTTTGTTTAGAGGGTGTTAATCATTTAAAATATATATAAATGTCATTAAGTAGAGACAAGCTAAATAGTTGACTTTGCGTAAAAATTGGCGAGACTGTGTGAAACACAAGGTGGTGTAATGAGTCATGTTCAGCCCATAGGTTTTAATGCGGTGCAAACTGTGATTAATTTATTTAATCAAAGAATAATCATGTCAGTTAGTTCACAGCTCCAAAAAAATGTTGTCACCTCAATGAAACGATCAATGTAAAATCAATGTACAGGATTTTTGTCAAACCTTTTTATTTCTGTCAACAGATATTATCTTCTACTCTATTTGGTACTGGCATCTGCATCTGTGGTACATTGGAAGTACCATCAGGAAACAGGTGAAGTCAAGTGAAAAATAACTTGTTGTATTGCTGCTGTTATATCTTGTGCTGGGATGCTGGGGTGTGCTCTGTTCATTAATTAAATTTCAGGCACAGTTCACTGTTATGAAGTGGTCATTCAGACCATTCCTCCTGCAGAGCTGCCTCAGCCCAAACATGTTCTCAGGATGTTGATCTCTGTTGAGTTAAGTCTGGACTATGTTGAGCTTTTTTTTAAAGTCATTCTGTATAAATTCACTCTGATGTTCACATGCATCGCTGAGCTTCCACTGATGTTCAGCTTGTTAAGACATCCTGACATCTTCCTGCATTTTCCTGTGAGATCCACTGATAAACTTGGGGATTCAACAATTCTTGATCTCTCTGAGTGCTCTCCTTTGCGAGGCGTGTTTCACACCAGCAGGTGTTTCTTGTGGACGTCAAACTCAAAATGTTTTAGTTTTTATAAAGTATCGCACACCTTCAGTCTGGTTTCACTGACCGGACTGGTTAGATTTTGTTGATGGCATCAACCAATAGGTTTACATACTTTTGCAACCTACACTGTGAAGGTTTGAATCATATATTTTATGTAAACAGGAAAAGTATTACTTTTCATTAGTTAAATTGTCTTTGTTCATTATTGTAACACAGATTAAGACCTGACAATGTTTTAAGATAGCATGTATACATACTGTATATGCACAAATAATCACAGGCCAACACAGATGTCTTATTTCAGTACCTGAGTTCTGTACTGGAACAGTTGTCCTGCTTACAAATGTTATGAACATCACCACATGCCTTGTTAACATTACACTTAACTCTGCTGTCCACATACTCTCTACATGGCTCTGGCAGCATGTTAGCCTACTGTTTGCTATAGCTACCTCAAACTCGAGTTGACACAACAAGAAAATGTCTAAAATAAAACAGTTGAAAGCGTGGCTGACTTGACAACAATACCATGTAAGGAGAGGAACGCTACAAACTAAATGAAGAACCTGGCGATGCTCTGGACATACTGTATTTGAAAGCAGAGGGATGCTCTGTGCTTGACTGCTTGTGTGACCTCAGAGTATTTCACTTTTTGCCCATCCTCCCACATTATATCTATTCAGCACCATTAGGAGAAAAGAGCCTGACTCAGTGCATACATACTCCCTTCTCTTCCAGCAATACCAAAGGTCAGGTCATAGATTAAAAGGGCATTAGTGGCTAATTGTAATGTCTATGCTCAGGGGCACAAAGTGATTTAGGTATGCATGCTTTAGGTTTTACTATGAGATGAGATGTAACGTAGAGAGTGAGAGCAATTCTAGCCTTTTCGGCGTGTTGATGGAATGGGTGATTGCGAGGTGGGGAGGGAAGGAGTTATGTTGGGATGCTGTGGGGCATCTCCAGACTTGGGGGTGACAATTGCTCATGTTACTAGCAAACGTTTGTATATTGTTCCACCTTCTAGTCTCCTTGATGCATCAAGTCTTCATTGAACTCTTCTGCGTAAGACATAAGCTGCTTCCCGAGTTCTCCTTTCACCAGCCTTCAGAAAACGTCCATCACAACGACCCCATCGTCACTCTTACTGCTGAAACCAGAATAGTTTGGAACATTTTCTTTGTTGCTTTACTTTCTGTTACAATTTTCAGGTTTGGTTTGTGACTTTCCACATGTGGAGTCTCTTGGCAGCAGTTGTACTGCAGTAGCTTCATGCAAACACTGCGTTCTCTAAAGTGAACTATGGTGCTGGCTGGTGTCTTCACTGTGAGGACCAAATGTCCAACCCAACATTTAAATGAAGGCTTCAGTTGAGGAAGGGATGTGCACTTTTATACACACAGCCATGAAACACAGGAGCACACACATTGGCAGACACAACAATATATAGTATGACAAACATTGTTATTCTTTATGATCAGTGTTATATTATCGTCTTTCAAAGTGACAGCACAGTCAACCACTTGCCATACAAAGCACATAACGACCATAACATTCACAGTGTACAGACAGGAGAGGGATCAGCATCACAGAATCCAGGATGTGGAGAGATGAATCAGCTGTAATGGTGCTCATCAATGGGCAGCTGAGACGTCACAAATATACAAACTGTTACACAATTCTTAATTACACAACAATCAGACGTGTATTCTAGTAAAGTATTCCTGTTATTTTTAACTAAATGTCACTTAAAGTCACTTTAAAGGAAATTTCTGAACCTGGTTAATAGGTCACCACAGGAATTTCCAGTGCAGGGAATCAATTGCAGCAAGTAGATTGAGTGCTACAGAACAATTAATTATACAGTTTACTTGTCAAATTAACTTTTCATCCAAAAGTATTAATTATGAAAATCATTTTTAAAACGGCAAATTTCACAAGTGTCCTAAAGCTCCTTCATTCCCACAGCGACGGTGGTACAGCAGATAGGCCTTTAAGTGACCTAGAAAGAGAACAGTCATTTCAAATGAATGAGATCCAGTGTGGCTCCATACTGGGTGAGCAGTGGGAAACCCTGTTCTTTATATCCATCCATCACTCTTTCCATCACCTCCCCCTGTACTTCACAGGAACAGAAAAAGGAGGTCAGAATGTCTCTGGAGATTTCTTTGTTTTCTTCCATCCAGCCAGCAGCTCCAGGCCAGCACCTCTCTAATCCTTCAGTCAGCATCAGCACTGTACAGTCCATCAATCCTTTATTAATCACTAAATCAGGCTAAATGACAAGGAAACAATGTTGCTAATATATTACAATATAAGATATCATCTTCATGATTCTCTTAATTGACTCTATATTCTAACATTAACAAGGTAAATGTGCACTAAGCTGAGTCTGAGCTAAGACTCAACACCAGTTTCCCACGTCAAGATATAAATTACGGCCCCTCACTCCTTTATTCCACCTCAGCCCTGATGCTTGCAGTATGTTGCCATTAGCTATTCCCTCGAGTGTCATGAGGGTAATAGGCATGGCAAGAATTTCACCACTCATTGCACCATGCTCAACCTCAGTCATACTGGCCATTTATTATTGAAAACAACGTAATAGCTTCTTCCCTGGCTTTGTGTCTAACCTAGATAGGATGTTGTTGTAGTTGTGCTCAGTCCAGACTGCTCTCTTTTGATATGAGATGACACCATGCATATAAGATAATAACCATTGCACAGTTTTACTGACTCAAAATACAGCCTAAGAATATATCACTGTTTGTTTTAATCACAGATTAAGAGGTTTAACAGATTGCTGTGCTAAAAAGGTCTGTGGGGAAGCAAGCACTTGAATAGGGGTGTGCTAATCAGTTTTTACTATAAACTATTGAAAACAAGCAGCATCTTCTACAACGTACTATTATCTTAGCACATCTCCTTTTCTAGTGAACACTGTAAACACAGAAGAGCACACAGCCTTAATTAGCACTTTCTTAGCAAGAGACTGTCTTTCGACCTGGAAAACAGAGGCAGAGGCACCAGAGAAGAGCCAGTGAGGCAAGCTTGTGAATAGAAAATTACCAGGCAAGTTACAGGCTGCTCATCAATGCATATCATTGTTTGCTATATGTTAACATTAGGGCTCCTCCTTGAGAACAACCGGTTGTACACAGTACACACATACAGTACATACAGTTGGTGGTCTTCCTTTTGCGTTAGCTGCAGGTCTACACAGAATGGTTGCTCACTGATGAAGAGCAAGACCATCAATGTATTTCTTGAATTTGTGTGGTAGGAGTGTGATGGTGGTGTGCAGGGGGTGTTACTGCTATAGTGGCTTGGAGGAGCTACCATTAAATGTATTTACTGATTTTATGACTGCAAAGGAAACCAGTCTACAGCCATGTTTGCAGCTCACTGAAGCTGCACTATATGGGTCACATCTCAAATGACCATGTTAGCAAGGTAACATTTGCTATAAGCACTTAGTGCACCTTTTTGCCGCAAAGGCAATTCCCAAACTTGCAAGCATGCGTTACCAGGTTCTGTGTAAGTTTGTCTGCACGTCTCTCCATCTAAATGAGTTTCTTTCAGACAAGCACATCTAATTTATTTTTGTCTGTAAACTACCACTGTGTTTGCACCAGGTTTAATTAATTACTTTTACATTCTTACTCTGAAGACATTACATACTGTGCGCTTGTGTGTAAATGTTGAAACAACGGAATGAATTTGATACCTATAGCTTCTGCTATAAAACAAATAATATATACAGGCACAAAAAAAAGGAAGATATACAATAATATATAATATAATATAAGAGATGACTGCAGCTGCATATAAGTTAGCTGTTTAAGAAAAACAGGAAAACCAAATCTAATCATTTCTAAATTGAATCCTAATATTGACTTGAAAGGTCCAGATGGTAGACAATACATTATGTACTCACCCACTCCTCAGTCGGAATATGTAAACTGACAAGTGTATTGAAATCCAAGCATTACTTCTAATGCCATAGAAATCATACAATGTGAATATCCCTCAGCCTTTTCCTCTTCCATATCTCAACTTAAAACTTTCCAGCACAATAGGTAGAATTACTAAGATTAATATACCTTTGTGAATACATTTCACTCCAAATGTACCTGTGTGCCTTAAATTCTAACTTTCTTTTTCTAGTGTTTGTTGGCTTTGCCCCTCACGAGAGAAACAACACTCCACAGTGTCAGTCCCTATGTAGGCCAGACATGGGAGGTTTCCAGAAAGACAACAAAGTAAACCACCACATTTTTTCATTCAAATTTTTTTCTTTCATTCACTTCCTGTTGCTTTCTGCTCTAAATCTTCTCAGTAATCCACTTAAGTACCAGTGAAAAGAGATTTCCTCATAATGACCCCTCACTGCCAGTTAAAAGCTCTACTCATCTTGCGTGAAATTTCTTGTCGCATTTCACAGGAGGGTGAATGTGAAGCAAAATAACACAAACATGCATAATGAATCTACCTCTTTTTTCTAAAAAAAGCCATGTTCATTATCGGCTCTGTGGGGATGCTGGAGAAGGGCACACATTTTCCTGGTATTCTCATTGTCTATTCTGTATTACGCACATTTTTGTGGATGGCAAGATTCCATTTTCAAAAGAGTTTTCTTCAACGTGCCGATTTTGGCATGGATATATGTGTGTGTCTGCCTGACACACTATGTTTTGAATAATTTGTTAAACTAAATAAAAAACAAACCAACACACATTTGCCTACATGCAGTACCCTTTTTGGTGATTACATTTCTATTTTAGGGGCTCCCCTTGCTATTTCCTGGCTGGGTTTTTTTTTTATTTTGCTTTGGCTTGTGTTTTTGTTGTTTGCTGTCCAACTACAACAAAGTAAAAACAGCCTAACAATGACTTTATAGCTGCAGCAGCAGCTCCAGAGGACCTCAGTAGTTTCGGTTTTTCATCTGACTCACTCCCCACACAACATCTCAAGTGTTAATCATCCCTGTTGTTTTACACATAGGCTGCAAACTGCCTTGTTTGATGAGGTTGGCAGATCATCCACACTATCTGCAAAAGGCAGAAATACAATCCTAAGGCCATTATACCAGATATTTTACCTGGGCTGCACCTCAGGATTCAGTCCATAAAATGTAGACGATTTGTTCATTTGTAAGTGGTGGATGGTCCGTGACGTTCGCGATTATTAAGGTGGTTATTAATGAAGACAATTGGTGATAAGGCACAACTCGAGCAGGGTCCAACACTAAAGAGACAGACACACAGCTCTCAGTCCAGTTACTGTATATCTGGACTGAATGGCTGTTATCAGCAGTCCTGGCACCCCATACTTCTGCAAAATACCAGGAGTAAGGTGAAGCTGAATGGCCATCTTTCATAGGTGTTGACCAAAAGTATGACCATGAAAACAGCACTCAAAGTGAGCTGGGATAAATGACAGGAGCCAGGTGAGGTACATGGGTCATCTGGTTAGGTTGCTTTCTGTATGACTCCCTGTGGAGGATGCATCCCTGTAGGTATATCAAAACCTAAAGATATTTTTTTAAAAGAGTTATATATGCAAGCTTTTCAACTCCTCAAAGAAGACATGTATGAGGAGACAGATACCTAGACTACCTCCCTTAAACTTCAACTCATCTGGGTCCAGTTTGATGTGGCTGCAGACAAAGGCAGGTAGCCCAATTGTCCCTCTCCCCAGCAACATTCTCCAAACAAGGTTTGATAAAAAGGATCCAAGACTGTGTCTATAACAAGCCAGAAACAAACCTGATCAAAATTTGACCACCATCCCTGTCAAAATAGTTACCATACAGCAAATAGAGTACTGTATGCAATGCATGGTGAATATCTTTCACAGGTTAAAAATGGTGACCCTTCAGCTTGAATTTTATGTGAAGAAGTCACAGGGAGCCAACCCTTGAAGTAGGGCAGATAGGGAGCAACTATTGTGTTGGCATGACTAAAACACTTGCACCTTTATAACATGCTGTAGCGGCCACAGTGGCATTATATGGTGCCTTGTTGCCATCACATCCATTCTGGTCTTTTGCATCGAATGTCCTCTGTCAAATATCTGAGAATAGTTCAACTGAAGTCAGCATTGACCGTCTGACCATGCACAACTTTACAAATGTCAAAGAAAACAATGGATATGCTCCCAGTTACTCTCCTGACGCAATGTACTTTGTTGGATTTAAGAGACTACAGGCCCGTCCACTACATAGACTGTTTGTTTGGTCATTGCGTCCAAGCCCTAGAAATGATCCTACACATGGGTTTGATTTTTATGGATCAGCCATTGATCAGGTTTAATATTTTGGATCCAGAATCCTTTAGTGCAAGACTCTACCATTGCTTTATTTACACTTTCATTTATAGGATAGACAAGAGTCTATCTGACTTAGAGGCATGTGCATTTGCCGACTTTTTAAAAGTTTGGTAGTGGGTGGCTGCTCATTAGCTAATTACTATAAGGCAGAGCAATGGAAGAAAAGAGACAGGAAGATAGAGGATGTCTGTGTCAAGTGCAGGCTTTATTTGGAGTGAGGAAAGAAGTAGAGGGAGTGGATTATTAATCTTTTCTTGTTTCTATTCATTGGCTACTGGCTACCTGTTCACCCACACAAAGAGAAGTCATTAACTCTGCTGGTACGGTGTAATTGAAATGGTAATACTCAAAACCCTCTTTTGTGAAGGCAAGAAAACGAGTATTGTGTGCAGCAGTTACCCAAGATTACTTTATTTTACATTATGTTGCTGTAAGTGCTGTTGGTTTCTTTGTCTGTATATAGATCTAAACCTAGATATATATGTAAACACCAGACGCCCTGGTGGTGTTTCAATGATTTGTGGAAAAACGATGGGAAAATGGGGAATAAATAAACACACTGAATGAGGGTCCCTCACATATACTTCAGAATATGGTTACAACCCCTAAATCAAGGCCTGTGTGATTTGATCCAGAGGAAATTAAGTAAATAAGTAATTCTCTAACATAATTTACTTTACTAATAAACAGGTGTGTACACATACTCGTGTACTTGCCAGAGCATTTCTTTACATGAGATGTTATCAAATCCATATTTTAAACATTTTTATTTAGTAAATATTACCTTCACCAAATCAGTAAAAAACATACATTGAACATGAAAAATAAATACTGTAAATTATGTTGCAGGATTCTTGCACTGAATGAATTCTGACCCTCTTAACAAATTAGTTAAAGTTAGACTTCTTCCCATGATACCATGACATGATCTCCAAATAACCAATCTGCAGCAACATCAAACAGCTGATTCAGCAGTTAAAGGTTCAGTGTGTTGAATTTAGTGACATGTAGAGGTGAAGTTTCACGTTGCAGCTGAATACTACTCATCTCACCCTCTGCTTCCCAGCATGAAAGACAACCTGTGTGTACTTTAGTTGTCATGAAAACTCAGAAGGTTTTAGTTTGTGGAGTTTGGACGACAGTAAAAAACATGGCGGCCTCCACAGAGAGGACCCCCCCTCTAAGTGTGCTTTTAAATTTATAGTATATTCAGATCAAATGGGAAACAGGTTTTCTCCTGGCATTACTTGGACATGTATGGCCACTATGGAGTATTGATTAACCAACTGGAGAAGGTAGATAACCCCAGCGCTAACTTGGTTTGTAAGGTGGAACAAACAGCCTGAATCAAGTAACAGATACATGTTTTCAGAACTTATCTAAAAGTACTACTACTGTTTCATGGCCTTTCTTCATGAATTAGCATTTTATTTCTGATTCTCAGTAATGTCAGAATCTATCACGACATGTGAGAGTCTATCATGACACAACAGCAAGCACATGGACACAGTTCACAGAAGGAGATTTGTTCATTTGTAAGTGGTGGATGGTCCATGACGGTCGCGATCATTAAGGTGTTAGGGTTAACCCCTTAAAAGGGGTTATTTGCAGGGGGATGTCTTGAAATAGATATTAACACCTATTTTGTTGCCTGGTGTTAATTTGCATTCATTCGAATAATTCACTGCCATTGTCTGTAATTGCAATTTTCTTTGCTGTTGCTGAGGTAACTTTCCATATCAAAACTAACCATTGTCACTTGGAAATCAGCCCTTGTCATTAATTCTGAATGAACTGTACAAGTGCAAATACAGTGTTGGGATGATGTAAGTAAGCATGCTCCCAGGCACTGTTGAATAGTTACATTGTTTTGCTAGCTTGAAAAGCTGAGAGTAATGTGATTTGTTGTCAAATCAAGTCAAGTCACTCTAATGGCATTGCCTTGACATTTCCAAGCAAATCAAGCAGCAGACATGAACAATCCACAGTGCAGATGGATTTATTTGGATTTATTCTCTATATGAATATGTCCTATTTGTGTGTGTTTGTACACATTGTCTTCACAAACCAGCCAGCTCCTTCCTACTGGAATTCTTTTTTGTGCTTCCCACTTATGGTCAGCCTTGCACTGCCTCTCCTGAAGACAGTGTATTCCCAAACCCAAACCACTTCCCTCCTCTCCTCCCTCTTTTGTCTGTGCTCTTCTGAGAACATGAAAGCTTTTCATCAGAGCTGTGTAATTGAATGAGCTGCTCATACTGTCAGTTGTCCTTCGCCCTGTCCTTCCCATCAGTAGGTGACAGGAGAGAAAGGGGTGGAGGATGTGTTGTGTGAGTGTGTGTGCGTGTGCGTGTGGCAGAGGCCAATGTTACTGGCTTCACCCAGCCCATTCATTTCCTCTTCTCCTTTGTAATCAAAATGAACATCAGTGTTTCTATGCAGAAAGCCCTGTGGGGAGAGACACTTTGACAGAGGGACAACCTCACACGTTGTCAGGAATGGACACGCACATGCATGTTTTATGCGTAGACACACACTTGCACACAGATGTACTCTCGTCGCCACACTTCCATGTCTGTCTTCATGACGGTTGGGTGAGGAGAGAATTAGTGTTGAAGAATCGGTAACCTCCTCTGAATAATAAAATAATCGTCATCCTGCACAACACTGTTTCTATCCATTAAGATGCAGAATAAAAGCGCGCTCTAAAACCGAAGCGTTGTTTGAAAGTGACCACCTAAACCTGGGGGTTTTCTGAAGAGCTGACGGAACTGCCAACGTTAACAGAAACTTTAATTTATCAGCCTCTGAATCAGATAGAGACATGAAATAAATAAAACATTTAATAGCCTAAACTTTTGTCTTTCACTGGAAATCATTGCATTTTCACTAAACTTCATGAATTTAAAAACAACAACAACAACATGAACAAACAGAGATCCCCCTTCTTCCTCTTCCTCATCAAACAGGACTTAGTGACTGAGCCTTGGTCAACGGGAACATTATCTGGGTCTGAATTGTGCTCATTGTTATTTCATATTACTCTGCTGTAATCTGCTTTAATATCGCTCTCCTCACTTAGTCATTGTCTAAAACATAAAAACCTTAAAAACGTTTTCACAGGCTAAAAGGACGAACAAACTAACTACATGTTCCGTAATGCTTTCCGCCTGTTTTTCAGCGAATCACTATTTATTGCATAGTCACTTTTAATGAAAATGTTCCCGGATGAGACACACACGTGGTTAAACACGGAGACTGAAGCTGAAACTCCTCCTGCTTCCTCTAAGACTTTTATAATGGATATACTGAAGGTCACACTAAAATGAAGCAGTGTGGAAAAACTAGGAAGAAATCCTGAAGTTCAAAGATTGAAGAGACACCTCACTGCTGCTCCTCCATCACGTCTGAGTTGGCGCCTGATAGAACAGGAGCCGAGCAAACAACGAAGCTCAAGTACACTTAAAAGTACACTTAAATAGTAATTTCATCATTCAATACTGAAGACTTGACCTTAGCAGCCTAATTCAGTGTCACATTCAGACAGTTCTCACACTCATAACTCACGTAACCACTTCTTACTAGTGAGTGGGGACAAAAGCCTCAAACGTCCTGGAAGTGGATGGTCTACAACAGTAGAGACCACGTCAGGTCCCACTCCTGTTAGCCCAGAACAGGAGTGGGACCTGTAAACACTGGACAGTTGAAGACTGTCAGATGCCCTTTGACCAATTAGTAACAGATGGTAGAGTTAAAGCCTGGAGTCATCACCACAAACCCATGGAGGCAACCTATCATGCGTTAACATTTTAGACTACTGTTGGTGGTTTGATCTTATGGGGAATGATTCCCTCACACTCCTTGGGCCTACAACACGGATCAGTCATGGTTTGAATGTCACCGTCTATCTAAGCATTGTTTCTTTAATGGCCACAGTTAATCAACAGTGGCTACTTCCAGCAGGTTAATGCACCATGTCACAAAGCTCAAAGTCACCTTGCTAACTACCAACGTCTTTTTTTGAGTGGTAACAGAACTTCTGTTCTGTTCTATGGATTGTGTTGATCGTGCCGGAGACTTGTTTTGTATTTTATTCAGGTCCTTGGCTGAGCTGAACCTGTTAGGAGCTAAAACGCCCACCTGCTTAGCGCTCAAGGTCTTTGAGTCACACAAGCCAGATGATATCAATTTTGACTTGTACTCAAGGTGTTACAATTGTAGCCTTACAGCTGTGCAATGTATTAATCTAATAAATAATGCAATTTGTGCATTAACCCTTGTGATCTCAAAAGACAAAGATAATATGGTTCATAATAAGTTTTTTTTTTTTAATTTAAAGTGTAGCTCAAAGAATGGGTGTTTTCCTTGAAGAAAATTAACTGGCTTTTCTGGCTCACAACAACAGAAGAAACAATTTGAATAAGAGCTACAGTCAATGGCTGGAGGTATTATGTTTTTCAGGTTGTTTGTTTGTCGGTTTGTCTGTCTGCCTTCCAGGAATTTCTTCAAATGTTGAGACAAGAAGTTTCTTGTATTATGAAGTATTTAGGTCCAAATTTAAAGAGTTGTAAAAACTTGGTTTTAATGACTTTCCCATCAAAAGGCTCCAGAGTGAACCAATCCTCTTCTACATAATTACATGTTATACGCATTTGGACCTGAAAAGCCACAGCCTGATACATCACCAATTAAAAAGGTAGCCAAGGATTATTTTAGTACAAAGATAAAAGCTGTTGAATTCCATGTTCCATATTCATATTTATTTTACTTTGGCCTGACAGTCCTTTTTTGTGATGGGCGGAGGTCAAAATAGATGTCAGTGGGAATGAGTCACATCAGCCCTAACATCGTAAGTTCGTTTTTAATTACGTTTCTCGTGAACCTCTCATCAAAAAAATTTCACAGTTGATTTCCTTGCTGCCTCAGAAAATTCACACAAAATTCAGGCGAATGAGAAGTTGTGAAAATCAAAAGACAGACAGACAGACAGATTGAAAGGCACAGAGTTATAAGGCATATATTATTGTTATTACCAATCACATGTCACCATGGCAGAAATGTATTTTTAGTGAAGCCAGGATCAGTGATATGGCACCGCTCCCTGAGCCATCAGAGGACATCTCTGTCGCTGCTGAGTGACTATGATGAGGACTAGCCTATATGGGACAAACTGCTGGAGGCTATCACTGCAGCCTAATGACAGGCTTAGAGGAGAGAGCTCCATTTTCTCTATTTAGAATGGCTTTAATAATAGAGAGCACACTGTGAAATAATAGAGCAATATTTCTCTTATCTGCAGAAGTAGTTTTGATAGTGAAACTCTGGGAATGCATTGTATCCATAGAGAATTCTGTCACTATGAAAATGTAAGCATTTAATGTTGAATTATCTAAAAACTAACACTCATGATTTGTTTTCCTAGATGCCAAACACTGTAGAGAAGAAGCAGGTTCACAAAATAATTACTTTTTATTTGAAGGGTAAGAATGTTGTTTATAATTATGTATCTGAACTAATAAGTGAAATGCTGATGAAAATGTCAAAGTGGTTGAAGAGCCATAGAAAACTAATCAAATATTCTCTTCTATTAAATATTCACTACGCCATTGTATAATTGCCATGCCTCATGTAACTTGAAGTAGTTCTTCAGGCTGGAAGAATACAAGTGGCACATCTGGCACATCTGGCACAAATAAATCACTAATCTTACATTTATGTGTAAAGCAGAGCAAAATCCATTTAGTCCATTGAAACTGTCACTTGATGTTTGCTCTTATTCAGGATGTGGAAAGCCCTGTTCAGCTTTCCATCAACCTAGGAACTCCTTAAGGTAATGTATTTTCTTTTTTAAACACAGGCGCTCTTTTTCCAGTTTGGAATCCCTGTCTTTTTGTAGCCACTAAGATTTATTACTTGAGAGGTAGCTTAATTTCTAAATGATATTAGTATCTTCATGTCTGGTGGCACTCTCAAGTATTGTATCTTTGACCATATGAGGCAAAGCAGAATATAAGGACAATAGAGTGATGGTTGTGTATTTTAGTATTGTTACCATATATTCCCTAATCATAACCAACTGTTTTAGTTGCCCAACCTTAACCAAACTGTAAATGGTAAATAGTCTGTATTTGCAACTGAAAGTGCTTCAGACTTCAGTTTTAGCCATTCACCAATTCACACACAGCACTTTCTCTATCACACATCAATCACACATTGTCATCACAGCCGTCAAGAGCATTTTGGGGTTCAGTATCTTTGCCTGGGATTGAAGCGCTGACCTTCTGATTAGTGGTTGACTTTACCTCTCTCTACCTCCTCTCTCTACCTCCTGAGCCACAGCTATGGAAAAACGTATTTGAAATGTTACAATTAAATATTAATAATTTCACTCACAGTTTCCAGAATCCCCAAACTTTTTATGCTTCTGAGCAGGTAGCAGTCGGTGGTCAGAGGCATTATCTTTTCAGGTTGTCAAAGGTCACGGTCACAGTAACCACATTCCTTCGTATGTGATATATCAGGACTGCCATAAAGGAGATTAGTTACACCCCTTAATTAGACCAGGCATAATTTACTCGGACAAATGCATGAACTGATTAGAATTTGGTTGTCAAAGGTCAAGGTCACTGTGACCTGAAAACAAATGTTTTGCCTTGTGAATGTGATATCTGAGGAACACCTCAAGGGAATTCTTTCTGTTTGGGTACACATGTTCAGTTGGACTCACAACTTATTTTATTAAAATTTGTTGGTCAAAGGGCAAGTGCATGGTGGCCTCACAACAATGTTTTTGGCCTGTTCAGTGGTATCTCAAGATCGCCTTGAGTAAATTTGTAAGTGGAGACACTAGTTGGCAGAGGCAAACAACTGGACCTAAAAAAAAAAGGATAAAAAAAAAAATTATAGAGAAACCCAACAGCTGCCACAAGGAGCAGCACTTTGGCGACTGTGGAGAGACTAATATTGGAAGAAACCTCTTGCAGAACTAGACTCAATGTGGGCGGCCATCTGCCTCGACCGGTTGGGTTGAGCAGAAAAAATGCGGAGGAGAAGATGGGTGGAAAAGAGGGGAGAGAAGAGAGAGCGTAAAGATTAGTTGTGTAACGATTCATCTACTACATCGATGTATCGATTTATATTCCTACAATCCAACTACATCGATCTGTGCTCGGCAAGTTGGCCTTCCAGATGACATATATGGATCTAACATCGTTTTAAAAGGTAATCAATCGATTGTATCGATACTAGGAAATAACGCATTGGATTTAAGAACGTCAGACTTTATATGGATGTGGGTTTTTTTTACACTTTTAATGATATAGGCGCTAAATATTACTCGATTCAGTCTACCTGTCTGTGACCTCATCGCCACGTGCCAGCAGCAGCGAAAATATCAAAACATAGCATGATGGCGGATGGCAGAGGAGAAGCCACCATTGCGGTCCAGTGTGTGGAAACACTTTGGCTTCTGCAAAGAGGGAGATGTTCTAAATAAGTCGCTCTTTGATTGTACACCAAAGTACTGTCTACCTAATTTTATCTATCTGCTGCTGTAATTAGTTAATATCCTTGGTGTGGTATCGATATGGTTTATTTCATCTCATCTCTCTAAATTACAGACAATTTTAACACCATTAAACATACAGCTATGGATGAGTTGTGAGGACAAAGTTAATTTAAGCAAAGTTAAAACTTTTAAGTAGTTTAGGTACCATTTGACATCAGACACCTAGCCAAAGATAATCAGTTCCAGCCAGCACATTAGGGATGTTATATATATATGGTATACATATATATATATAATATATCATTTAGGATGGCCTATGAAGGATGCCATAAAATTTGAAATGGAAAAATATTCCCCACCTGTGTTCATGATCTGAATTAGCTCCTGGTCAGTTTTTGCAGACTTTAATGGATGGGCAAAAAACAGAAACTTGTTGTGGTGCATGCATCACTGTCGGTCACACAGTTAATGTACTATAGCTAATGACATTAGCTAATGCCTTTAGCTAACTGAAGATGAAAACAATCTCAGTATCTTGTTCCAAGTCAGATGCAGTTCATTCATTATCTCTGATGTAAAACGGGCTCTGGAGCAAGAACGATTACGATCTTAATCCTTGTTTTCCTTGTTTAATTTTTTTTTAATCATAGCAAATTAAGACCTATGTTTTTAAATATTGACAAGACAACAGTTACATATTTTTTTCGCAATGGAAGTCAACATAATCATCAATAGTAGAAACAGAAATGTTTTGTAGTCAAGTATAGTATTAGTAAAAAAAAAAATTGATATTTTGTTTTAATTGACTTTAAGCACAATGTTGCATTTCACCACATACAGGACTTAGTTATATCTATAAATGACATCACATTCATTTTCTGAAATAATGTTAGGTGGTAGGATATCTTTCATGAAAAACAAACCACCATGTAAACCTATTTCAGAATACCATTTTAAAATGACTTATGATGACCAACAAAGCTGCTGTCTCTTGGAAATAACACTGAAGGACAGGTTGACCCTGTGATTCCTCTGGCTCTGGCTTCACTCAGCTTTTTCATGTCACTTTGACCTCATTCAGTTTTTTTCATTGATTCATTTTGGTGCTATTGAACATTTATATTGATTGTAATGATTGTGTCTTGGCCTGGTTTCCTTTGAAAGAAAATACTTTTTAAAATATAAATCAGTGGGGTTAACCTTTTTAAATAAATTTAAACAAAGATTCAAATAAATCCCAAGCCAATTATAATGCATTTGATTTGCATTTAGTTAGTAAGAGAATTGAGAATATATTAGCTTATATAGAGCAAAGTTCAACACAAGTGGGAGCATCAGCAATATGATTATTTCAGAAAATTTGAGCTAGACTGCAAATTATGTCAAAGCCAAAGTTATATCCTTTTCTGTTTCAGAGAAGAACTCAAAGTCCCACTTCATTCAGTTAGATGAAACTCTGAAGTTCCTTGGCAATAGATATTTTATTGATGGCATTTGAAGTCCTGTTTAATCTTAGCTTGTGAAAACTGGAAGACCAGATGTTAATTAGATGTTAATAATCTGCCGTCTGATGTGTAATGCTGGTCAAGAAGATCTGAAGGAACTGTCCCCATTTCTCTGCTTTATACATCTGTCGCTGGAAGATGAAAGCCCCACCTGTAACAAAAGCTTCCTTCAGTGATTTCAGATATGGAAAAAAAGGAGGTTATTGAGCTTGTGTCTGCTGATGATTTGAAATATAAAAGCCTTTCAATATAACTGACAGTCAGTTATTAAATTGCGTTCTATGTGGTACCATTAAAATCCTACAAAAAACCCTAAATTTAACTTTTTGCCATTTCTGATTTTGCTTTGTTCACAGACCTCAGCAATAATTGATAATTACAGTGCTATATTAACCAACGGAAATAAAAAATACCTCTGCCAAGGAGGTTGTTTTCATTGCTTATCGTCTGTCTCTTAGCAAGATTACTCAAAAATTACAAAACCAATTTTCTTGAAACTTGGTGCAAAGATGGGACATAGGCTAGAAAAGAAACCTTTGCATTTCAGTGCTTATCTGGACATTGGATCAAGATTTTTTTTTTATAACTTTCTTTATTATTGTGAGTTGGGGCTTTTTGACATTTTCACAGATTACTGAGAGAAAAATTCATGGATCTAGTTGGGAAAACATTTATATTTAGAGGACTGATAGCTATGAATGTGTGTAATATGGTGTGGAACCAAATAAAAATTCAGATCCAGTGAATTTAAATGGGGCTTCCTATGGGGACTGTTTGGCTTTGGTGGAGGTATGCGCTCTGCTGAGTGCGATTCTAGTTATGTTATGTCTCACAGCATGAAGATACTCAAGTAAGTGTTCAAAGTAACACTACAAGAGCCATATCAAGCCCTGCAGTCACAAGTGGTAATTGATTATGTTGGGCTCTGAGTATCAGTGGTTAATCAGTTTTCATCTACAGAAAACAAATCAATCACTCAGCTCCAATTGTGTTGTCACTGTAACAAACACACTGAACTCCACTTAGATTTTCTTGCTAAATATTGGAGATAAATGCAGGTTCATAATGGCTACTTAGGCTTTTGAACTGATCTGCCCTTCAGCATCACTCTTGAACTTCTTGTCCTGATTTAAGCATGAAGCTGCGATCACTCAGTCAGTTCTCACGAAAGTTACCTAGTAGAAGGACAGGTGTCCAAGCCACAGAGTGGGAATGAAAAAGGCACCATTTCTCTATAACAAGTCACTGCGCTATTAAAATGATGTTGTAGCTGTTATTTTATGCTGCTTTTAGAACTGTGCTTAACTAGGAAGTGAAGCCATTCAGCGATGCCCTTTAATGAAGTCATTGATTGAGGGACACAAATGGGATAACTTGTGCAACAAGAGCTGCAATATCTTGACCTCAAGCTCTACAAATAGTGAATTCCTTTATTTTCAGAATGCAAAAAGTGTATTTGTGTCACAGCCTGCCTTCCTGGTAAATCTTTAAAACTTCACACCACAGTTTATAATGCTGTAAGGCTTTTTTTCTTTATTCTCCAGGGACAACCCGTGATGACATCACCGTGTTATTAACTTAACAAAGTTCTCCCAGACCCACAGAAAACACGGATCAGCTGTTTTTACAGGCTGCATAGTGCACCCTATAATACTAAACTGATCTTCATGCATACAATCACTAGTTTTCTTACTTGTTACAGTATTTGAGTATATTTCCTTTTTACTTTCCACTTCTACTTACACATGCATGAAAATATCCCTCTTCAGTCACATGGGAGTTAACCCAGCTCGACATCAAAGACACCATCACCTATTACAGGCAGCAGTGGAAAGCGTCCAAGAGCCACACTGAGTCACGGCCCCCTGAAAGCATTCACATTTATCTCTATGCATTTATTTATAATTCTGACAGGGATCCCTTGCACTGCACATGTCTTCATGATGGCTTGCTGCTTGCATTCACTGGTGAAATCCCAGGTCACTGATGTATATGTGACCACAGGGAGGTTATATAATATGCATGTGATCTTAACAAACTTGACAGCGTTTTCTCTGTTTGCTCTCTCAGTTCATTGAGTTAACAGCACTGAGGCAATGACACTGTTAGAGAAAATCATTTTGATGGGAAAATCTTTTTCCAACATTAAATAATACTCTTTAAACATGAGTCAATTAACTTATGTTTGTCTTGTAGTAATCTAGAATTTTCAGCCATAATTATCTTTCCATCAAGGATAGTTACACTGTTAGTACAATCAAACTATAATCTAATATTCTTTACAATTGACATTATATCTTCCCATCTTGAAAAGCAGAAGAACCAAAGGATTACGCTGTAAAAGTCATTTAGGATTTGAGAGATTTAGTGCTCAGCAGAAAGAGTTACTGTCAAACTGTACAGCAAGCGCTGCACCCAGTAGACCACCATACACACTCCCTCTCTCTCTCCCTCTCTCTCTCTCTCTCACTCACACTTGAACGCACACACACACCCACACACAGAACCTCATCATGTACAACCAATGTCAGAAATCTAAGTTCAATTTGTATATAGTAATATATCTTGTTTAACTTATCTTACTCTATATTCTTCATTTTTCATGCTTGCTGATTATCTTGCTGTTGCAATGCTGCTAATTTCCCAATCTTGGTACAATAAAGGAATTCTGAATCTGATTTTGAAGAAGCTTTCTTAAGTTTGGATTCGTCCTGCTCACAGAGCAGCAGCATGGCTGCACAGAAGGTGCTCTTTATTTTTAACTTTAACACAGAGTGTTTCCTTGAGTCAGTTTTATTGTCTCAGATGATCACACAAAGGTTTCCCTCCCAGGCTATTTACAGGTTCACCATCAAGGATCTGTGCAACACTGCAGTAAAAAACATGTCCACAATCTCATTATAAGTTGTTTTTGGACATTTTTCATTTTAAACAAACAAAGGCTTAATTCAAGACTGGAACAGTTTTTCGCATCCTGTTTAACATTCAGTTCATTCCCCTAAACTGCCTAAAGGCAAGTTTAATTGAAAAGAAGAAACCAGTAACTGGAATACTGTTAATCTCAAACCCAAAATAAAAAACTAACCTGTGTAACAAAACCCAAGACTCTAAACTCATGCTGGAAAGAAAGAAAGAGACAAACTGTGAACAAGAACAAGAGAACAAAACTCCCACACAAGCAGAGCCACCGGCTGTTGGGCTTACACATAAGCATAAAAACTGTCAATCAGTGTATGATTCTAGAGTGGGCTCATTCTCGTCGTAATTATCTCTAACATTAACAGAACTTCACTTCTGACAATACAGAATTAAAGTTGTATGAAAAAAGACTGCACTCCATTTTTCTTTCCCTTCTGGAAATTAATTATTATTATTAAAGTGACACGTACAAATGATTATTCTTCCAGTTTTATTGCAAAACCTTAATAAACCCATGGTTCCAATCTGATCACACGGAACTAATTATGCTCGTGTTCTGTGTCTGTCATTGACATTTGATTTGTAGACTGTCGTGCGTCTCACATTGGAGTGTTGTCAATTCACTTGTTGTACTTGCTAACCTTTTAAAATTAAGTGCATTTAGAAGAAGAGGTTTTTCCATTTGAATTGAAAACAATGAACTGGTGTCCGCTGTCATAACTTCCTACAATTGGTCTGAAAGTCTGAATTATCCAAAGTGTTTTCACATTCAGAACAAACCGAACCATGATTTTTGATGTGGACCTAACCACCTCTTTTGATCATATTATATTTTGGTCCGTTTGTCAAGGTCATGGTCCGAGGCCCCTTTCACTCTTGTTTATTTGGTTCAGACTAAACTGAGAAGTCTGAAGGTCTGGACTATATAAGATGTGAAAGCCCCCTTAGTTTAAAAAAAGGGGGGAAAGAAGACTTTCAGGCTTTTGTGAACAGTTCTTGTAGAAATCTGTGTCTGTTTCGGGTTTACTGTGTGTGTGGTTGTTTGTTCAAAGCCATTGTTGTCCGAACAGTTATTTGTGATGGTTAGGGCTGTAGGGTAAGAGACTAGGGAATGCATTATGTCAATGAGTGTCCCCACTCCCCACACCAATGGAGCAACATGTTTGTATGTATGTGTACAAGGGTACTACTATATGTGGGAGTGTGGACTCACATCAACCAGTGGAACGTGGGTGGAGGACATAAGGGAAAACTCCTGCTGAACTAATTGAAACTCAGAGCTGCACACACACGTACACACACCCACACATGCATCTACACCTACTTCCTTTGATGGCTTCCATCTCCAGGTTATTTTCTTAATCCTTGCTATATTGATTGCTACCATCCTCCTGTGCATCTGCTACAGTCACGTCGCTGCAGTTTTACATCGACAGTGTTGCAGCAAGAATGTGAATAGGACCCTCTGCGATAAGTGGTGGCTTTGTGTGCGTGTGCAGGTTTGTGTTTGTGTGTGTGTGATGCTACTAGTATCCCCCATTGCCCCACGCGACCACACAGAAGCCATAATGGGAGCAATCTCTGTCTGCTCATACATCACTGTTAGCTTTTTGTGTTAGATGGTCGGCAGTGATTGATTAAAAAGAAAACCATACTGAGAGGAAACTGGTATTAGGGCAGACTTTAATTTTAGTTTCAAGTGGAGGTATTTGAGGTTTACTTGCCCTCACGCAGCTGACGTTACGTGACTGTGTTCACAAACGTAGCTGTGGAGGGGACAATAGACTGACGGTGAGACAAAACCTAATTCCAGGGCACAGGAAGGAGAATATATTATTTGTGTGTGCTTGTGTGTGTGTGCGTTATTGTAATCTGTAGGGTTTCTCCAGCATGAAAGATTGTGTGCACGTGTTTGTTTGTCACAGATGTTTATAGTGACATCCTTGAGTCTCTGCCTGCATTGTAATCACAGCATAGCATCAGGCGGCCTGCTCACAGCGGCAGCTTGAAGTGGATGGAACGAATCGCTGTCATCTGAGGTGGAGTGTGACTCATAGCCTCAGGAAATTATCAAGTGGATAATAAAGGTTCTGCAACTTTTTTTTCTCTAGGTTTGACTTGACTTGAAAACTTTTAATTATGCTGCGTTTTCTGTCAGCGTGTAATACGGTGTACTGGCAGCCTATGAGTCTTAGTAATTACTGCCGTCAAGTACATTATGCTTTTTGTCTGCGTTTCTTTGTGGAGGTATGAGCTCTGTGAGTTTTATTTGGCTGGAAAACACACAAAGACAAGCAATTAGCATGACAGCAGCATAAATGCAGTTTTCTAGTAGTCAAATACTTACAGCACACTTGTGCTATGAGACTTCCACCCCCCTCATCCCATGCATGTCGTCTTATTCACTGGTAACTGACTAATGAAGGTTAAAAAAAAATCTTACATAATAAAAGGAAATCTGAAAAAGATTTTTCATGCATCGTCAAATATGCTGCTTTGCATAACAATTTTTATCTGATGGTTTTTTTTCCAACAAATGGTTCAATTACGTGGTTAGACAATCTAAGAGTGGTCTTGTGTCTTCAGGTTTCACCATTGCACTTATTAGATCATGATTGGCTTAAGGATTACCTGTGATGCCACATATCATACTCACTGAGAAAAGAAAACCCATAGGAAAGTGTTATTGCTGCTTCCTTTCCCACATTCAGCATGTGGATGGAAATGAACAGGGTCTGAGGGACTGTGGCACTTCAGATATACATAATATGTTTATTTTGCATCCACGTGTTATGGAGCATTGAAACAGTACATCCAACCAAATGTGTGTGTGAGTGTGCTACTCAAGTAAAAACATTCATAAATTATTGGGCGTTTTTACCTTAATTCGCACTACCTGGACTGAAGCTGTGTCTTGCATAGTGACCTGCTTTTAGAAGTCTTGTGTTTAGTGTCTCAGAAGATTAAAGGCAGAGCAGAGAGAAGCAGGGAGCTCCTGCTGTACCCGGGGATTCCTCCTTCACAATGAATGATTTCAGGCCTTGTTTGATAATCGAGATCCAATTTCAATACAATTTTGAGATTGTTTCATAAATCAGCACCAAATGAAAAGTCCTATCTCCCCTGAGAAAAATTAGGGAGAGGGAGCTAAGACGTGATCAGAATCTAGGTGATGTATCTCCAGAGCACAAGTCCTTTCACCCTCTACAGTATATATGATAATTGTGCGATCTGCTGTGGGGTCACTTTGTTTGTCACAGTTGCTATAATTATTCACCAAGATGTCAAGTGCCAAGCTGCATTGGGATCAGCTGATGAGTTACTGTACTGTGGTTTGCAGCGAATGATTGACTCCACAGCTACATGTAGTATATGTGAGTGTCCTGCCCTCTTCTTATTATCACTGATCTCCACATAATCTCCTAACATCATCAGCTGTATATGACAACGCACATGTCTGTGTGAGAGGCTGTGGAGTTTCTCTAATGATACTCCAGCCATTAAAAACCCTGGGGAATGTCTGAATGAGCCCATGTTAGAAAACAGCAGGAGACCCTCCGCAGGATTCAACAAAAACACCACCCCTCACCTGAACGTTGCGGAGACTGCCAGTACACCAAGAGAGTTCAGCACAGAAATGGAACCTGTTTTAGCTGAGAATGTTGTTGGTCATAGCGTTCTTTGACAGATAGATGGGTTAACACTGCTAAGTAAAATCTTTATGTAAAAGCTTATGCATCAGACAAAGTTAAGAAAGTGATCCCACCAGCATTTAGTTGATTCCACTCTAAAAGTGAACATGTTGTTGATTGTGCTAATAGCTGACTGCAAACAACACTTGATACTAATGATCCTCCAAAAAGATAAAACTGACCTGCAAATTAAAGCAAACATTAAAAGCAGACAATGACAGGAAAATGGTGTTCCCAGGTGTGGAAGAATCTTGCTTGGTTTGATAATATAGTCTTAAAATATATAGGAAGCCCATCTGTAAATATCAGCCTCTGCAGCAGCCTATTACTCATCATTAATAGAGGTAATCCAGGTTTCTTTTCAGCACTGTAGTAAGACTCACAGCTGTATTGATCCATGTATTCCCATGGCTCTAAGTTGTAATCACTTCATGAGCTTCTTTAATGAAAAATTAAAGACAAAATTCATCACCTACCGCCCTCAACTGGCATCAATTTATCTTCATCCACAGGAGCGTTCTGTAAAATCTGATAACTGCTGTTTTCTTCCATTGACCTTCATGTAGCTTTAATAATGTTTTAATCTAAACCATCGACCTGCCTCTTAGACCACATCCTAACTAGGCTGTATAAGGATGTTTTAACCTTAGTTACCATTTCTTAACCATATGATCAATCTGTCTTTTACTGCATGCTAACTCCTGCAAATCAGCTGTAATTAAGGTGAAAGCCAACAGTAGACCTATCTAACCTCCCCTCCTTGAGAAAACAGTCAGTAATCAGCTGTTGCTTGCTACTCAACAATGGTTTACTTAAGGATTGACAGTCAGGATTTAGAGTGGACTAATTGTGTTATTAGGAAGCACCTTGTATACTTCCATTGTTATGCAGATGATACCCAATTATATTAATCAATGAAGCCAGATGGAACCAATCAGTAAGCTAAACTTCATGCATTTCCTAAAGATCTAAGAACCTAGATGAACTGCAATTTGTTGCTTTTAACTCAACAAGTCATTGTAATTGGCTCCAAAACACCTCAGTAATGTTAATTGTCTAATGACATAATTATTTAAAGGTTCAGTGTGAAAGATTTAGGTGATAAGAATTTTTGGCAGAAATTTAATATATAATAATCCTAGTAATGTTTTCCCTGTGTTTCATCTAAATTGTATGAATTGTTGTTTTCTTTACCATAGAATGGGCCATTTATATTTAAAAACGTTATATTTACATGGAGGGGGATCCTCTCTGTTGAGGCTGCCATCTTTTTCACTGTCGTCCAAACTGGACAAACTAAAACCTTTTGAGTTCTCATGACAGCTGTAGTTCACCACAGGTTCTCTCTCATGTTGGGAAGGAGAGGGTGAAATGAGGAGTGTTCAGCTGCGACATGACACTTCACCACTAGATGTCACTAAATTCTACACACTGAACCTTTAATATGCCATTTCCCTGGACTCCTCAAATGTTATCTTTGATTACAACATGTCCTTTACAAAAATAAAACACATTTAAATGACTGCCTTTTTTCACATACATCATAAAAAAAGATTTCTATGCATGTCTTACTTCTGGGCTAAGTTACAGCAATTCTTTTTTATTAGGCTGTCCGAACAAATCTATAAAGATTGCTGCATATATACTGACAGAAGCTAGAAGAAAAGATTACATTTATCTTATATTAGCTCCTCTGAACTGGTTTCCTGTAGAATAAATAATATAATTCAAAATCCTAGAATTGTCTGTCTTATATAATTGAATGATTTACATTTTAGTGAATTCTTTCTGTCTCTCTCTACCTCACTTCCACTCTTTCTCTACCTCTGTCTTTCCAACAGATGGCCACCCAAAGAAAGTTACCTCTGCGCTCTCTAAGTGCTTTTGCATTGTGATGCTATATAAAATAAATAAATAAATGAATAAAACTGTCTTAACTTAACTGTTCTGATCTGTTCTTCATTCCCACCCTACCACCTTCTCTATCTTTCTCTGGTATTCTCTTTCTCAGTGGGATTCCCGGAAAGAAGTGTGGAACCATCATCTTCGCAGCCGAGGAGCTCAGTAACTGCCGGGTTAGTTTCACATTACACTCTGCACACAGTGGACCTGTTCAGACCTGGTATTATCATTTGTCTCTTGTGGATAGTTCTAAATGCATCTGTTCAGAGTGGGACTCCATTTGTGATCAGAGCTCACAGGAATTCTAAACATGTTTTTTGCATGGAGATCTGCAGCAGGTCAGAGGACCTCAGCTGCAGCAGTCCTTGGACCTGTGGCCCAGAAATGTGGCAACATGCGTTCCAGACCATCTCCTAATGCGATCTCAAATGTGTTGTTGGTGTGTGTCTTGGGTGTCTTGGGTGTGTTCACAATTGTCGGTTCATCTAATTCAAGTCTGATCAGGGCTTGTGTTTCACCAGGCTTACACACACACACACACACACACACATGCGCACACAAACACACTGTGTGATATAAAACGTCAGCGACAGGGGTCAGAAAGTTAAGCACTAGATTCTGAATTCATTACAGTCATGTTCTGTGTTTCCATTTTTAAACTTTGCAGAGAATTTAAATGACTGCACAGACTTCAGAATAATTTTGTCATTTGCATCAAATGGAGGGAAAGGGAATTTGTACTTTTCCTTCAAAGTGGTGATCACAGCTACACATGAATTATTTATCCAGTCCTACAGTGCATTTTTCTTGCCATAGGGGGTAAATAATTGGACACTCCAATCAAAGAGAGAAGCACTTGCAAGCACACACACACAGCTTACCATGCTTTTACATTACACACATTTACATGTAAACAAATACAGTTACATCCATGCTGGAATAATGGTGAGATATGCTAATGTGTATACACAAAATTAACTTTAACCTTACCTACCCCCCCCCCCTCTCTCTCTCTCTCTCTCTCTCTATATATATATATATATATATGTATATATATATATATATATATATATATATATATATATATATATATAACTGAAGGACATAAAACAGTGATGACAGTAAACTGAGTCCTTGAGGGCTTGAGACCACCAAGCTCATTCCCATGTATTAGTCATGGTTCATAGGTCTGCTGAAATGTATAGTAAAAAACCTGTCTCTAGAAAAAAAAACTCCCATGGTTGGCTTTGGCATAAGAATAAAACAACAATTCTATCCAAATTTGTATTTTCAGAGCAATTTTGTCATCGTGGTTTCTTACAGATTTTATTAATTCATAAGTAAACATGGAAAGTAGCTGCCTAAAACATTCATTATGGTTAAGTGCATATGGATCTACATCTGGGTCATCTTGCACATTGGTTTGGGGCTTTGAATTTTTCTTCCAATCCAGCTGTCCGCTAACAGCTATCATCAGCCTACCTACAATGCTAACCAATAGTATGAACTTGACAGGGCGAGCAGAGCCACTTTGCTCTGGCAGCTCACGTTGTTGTTCCCAGTGCATCCGAGAGCAGTGATACTGAAAGGATTATCTCACAGAAGTGAGGACGACCATCTGCACTACTTATGTTAGATATCATATTATATTATAATATGTCTTGTGGCAGATATTATAATAATATAATAAATATGTGGTTGCTTGTTTACTTGCTCTGCCTTTAAAGCTAACAAGAAAAAATGTTGAAGTAATATTCTAATGTGCATGTTCAGTTTTGAAGGTCCAGTGTGTATAATTTAGGTCAAAGGGATCTATTGGCTGAAATTTAATGTAGAATAATCGTCATGATGTTTTCACTAGTTCATTTCATCTAAATTTTATGAACTGTAGTTTTCTTTACCCCAGAAAAGTCCCTTTATATTTAAATACTTTATATTTACATCGAGGGGACCCTCTCTACGGAGGCCGCCATGTTTTTAACATTAGTCCAGACTGAACAAACTAAACACCTTTTGAGTTTTTATGACAATTAAAGGCTACCACAGTTTCTTTTTCATGTTTGGAAGCAGAGGATGAGGTGAGGGGTGTTCAGCTGCAACATTAAATTTCAACACTAGATATCACAAAATTCTACACACTGTACCTTTAACACTGTGCATATGTTAAAAATGTGTGCAAGAATATATTTCAGAGCAAGACAAGACAAGTGTGCTTGTCTGCAGTTAGCTTTAGTCAAATGCTTGTTTGATCTTCAATTTGCAAAAGTCCAAAACATGTCAACTAGACATGCCCACACCCATGAAAGTTACACAAATGACAGATGCAATGGCTGGAAGTCAAGCTAGCTCCCAGAGAGAAAAGGCCTACTGCTGCCACAAAAGGGGAAGTACATTACAAAATTAAAGCAAATATGGAATATCAGATCCTTTCTGGGACTGGACCCTGCTTTGAGATTAGATTGGGCAGATTACTCTTCCAATCAGGTATCATGTAATGCATGTCTATTTTTTGCTTGAGTCAACTACTGCTTGACTTTGTTGCCCTATTGTCAACACCACTGATGAGGAACTGGATCACAATATTATAAAACATCTTAGTTTGGCAGTTTTGGCTCACACTTTATGTATTTACCTTTGGTTGGACTCATTTAAAATGATTCATGGATGAATTTGGTTTATTTGGAAAGGTTTAGGCTTTTAATGGTTAGGCTTATCATTTGTTTGTGACAGTCGTCGTTTTACTCTAATCTCTACATCTACAAGTGGCAAATGCAAATTTAGCTCAACCTGTAGAGCCACAATGGACACATTGATGGTGCATATATAAGGTTAAAATGTTTTGATGGCCACGTCCTAGGTTGAGGAGTTGGGTTTTGACCTTTTGATCCTCAATAAACGGGGTTTTCTGTCCAGGTCACAAGGTGTTTTTTCAGGGCTAGAGAAAGGTATAAGATCTTTCAAGTGACAAAGTTCAGGGCCAAGTGAATTCATGAGAAAACAGTAGTCAATTGAATGTCCAACACTAAGTCTGAACTAAACCAAACTTGTAAAACAGATCAAAAGATGTATGAACTGTTTGTTTTCCCAGGACATAGCGACAATGCAGCTCTGTGCCAACAAGCTGGACAAAAAGGATTTCTTCGGCAAGTCTGACCCTTTCCTAGTCTTTTACCGGAGCAATGAAGATGGGACGTAAGTGTGTGATTTTATAAGGTTCGTGTTTGTTAAACATTGTAATTCCTCAGCTGTACGGTCCATTTATTTCCTCAAAGCAGTGAGTTCTGTTCCTCTGTCGTAGCTCATCCCTTATTACTGACAGCTTATGAAAATCTGACAAAAGATTTCTCTGTTGGATCCAGTCCCATGACAAGAGTGAAAGTGGTTTGACTGGTAGTTTAAAAGTGGGCTAATAGATTTTCTTGACATTGCGATAGAACGTTATAATAAATCTGCACTTACGGGAGCCTTCACTATTTCAGACACACAGTTCAGGATCAAAGCCATCTGTGACCCTGTACTGTTTCTGCTCTAACATGCTAAAGAATTTATTCTGTAGACCATTTCCAACCGAATCCTATAAAGTTGCATAAAAGGCTTTTGTGCTCCACTCTAATATAAAATACTCTGTCCAAAGGGTAACACACATACACACATATATTTTAATCAAGCTATTTATACACGTTACGTTGTACAAAAAAAGGACATCTAATCCCTGTGAGAAACTATTCAACAGATTAATTTGCATCCTAGCTTCTACTTTGAGACATTTCATCTTCACCGTGTTGGGGTTATTTGTCTTTCTAGGTTCACCATCTGCCACAAGACTGAGGTGATCAAGAACAATCTAAACCCTGTTTGGCAGCCGTTTACCATCCCTGTCCGAGCACTCTGTAACGGAGACTATGACAGGTGAGGGGACAGTTTCAGGTTCAGAGGTTAATCAATTCAAATCAATACTGTGTATACAGACCCCTTCACTTCACTGCAAATGTTGTAAATATGATTGTGATTACATAGAGTGGCTTTTTTATCGATCAATGAGCAACAGTTAATGTCACTTTCAATTCAAGAAAAAGTCAGGACAAACAGTGAGGCAGTGAAGTCAAAGACATTTTCTGCTGTATTCTCTGCAGGTCAGGGTATAAAACCATTTTTAAGCTTTGACAGTTGCTGTCCACATCAAATTAAACCACTGCACTCAGTAGGTTCATGTACAAAATAGGTCTAAGCAAAAGCATCAAGAAGTGCCAGAAAACCAATGGAACCAACCAAACCAATACGATCTTATCAGAATGAAATAAATGACCTATCTCTCTCTGAATATGTACTGTCACCACACATGTTGACTTATTCATGCACTTACACTATGTATTAGTTCCTCCTCGATCATATGTTGAGTATCGTGTGTGGACCACAGACTCTGTGGTTGTCAGAATAATGCCAGCAGTCGGCCATGTTGTTAGTCTCAGGCCAGTGCTGGTGTTATTGAGACCAACATGGAGGCAATGCAGCAACAGTCACACAAATATTAAAGCCACTCAACAGAGCACCAAATGTATAACCTGCACAAAAAAAGTACCCCAAGCACTATTTTCCTCTATTTGTGAAATGTTGGCTAGAAACCACAGTGTCCCGCTGCTGTAGGAAACTGTTAAATGTCCTTTTTTAAAAATAAACAAACATTTGTGAGCCAAGATGTACAGGAACCAATGGAGCACCATGGAGAGAGTAGGACAATCTGAAAATACTGAGAAATGGTTTGGGGCTTAATGTATTCAGAGACAAAGTAACTGCATAGAAATCAGGGGTTAACAACATGCACACGATATGACATGTAAACCCTTATTTCATTTAAAATTCCATTATGCTGTTGACCTGCTATCACAAAGGCCAAGTGTTATCCTGAAGTCCTCACAGTGTTTGCTGTGGAGCACCAGGGCCAAGGACACATACCAACTAGCAGTTTAAGTTATTTTTTATTATTGGATACATCCAGCAAGATAAAAACATGAGTGTCTTTCTTTATCTCAGACATTGTTGTAAGATTGGTGTAATCTGACATTGTCTATAATATGTTTTTTTTTAACCAAGCTGCAATTTGCAAATGTTGCAGAAGTGACAGTTACAAGTTGCGTAGCATAAATCCCTGCCCCCCTTCCTCATCATCCCTCTTTATGGCAGCATTTCTCCCTAACGACCAACCCTGGGGTCTCCCAACACGCAACCATAGTTACTGATTGACAAACGTCTAGCGTATAGTGCTCCTCTGTTCATGACCCATGGAGCTCATTCTTTATTTTTATTCTCCAGAGTTTGTGGATTTTGCTTCATTATTTCAGGTAATAGACAGCTGAAGTAACAACATGTTGTGAAAATATGTTGTAATTTCCTGGTGCAAGGATGTGAGGCAGCAACTGTCAGACCTCTGAGCAACAATTTGCACTGTCTTGAAATGAACCTTAAATCCTTATTGACGAGCAATGAAGGTAGATCATGAATTATGGCCTTCCCAATCAATCCAGACAAAACATTTGATACCAGGCCTGAAAAGTCTAAAACACAGAAACACTTGCTGATTATGTTCATGGATTCCTAATGTATTCGATTTTACTTTTTCTCTACAACCATGAAATTTCAAATTATGTTGGCAATAATTGATCCATAATGTAGGACACAGAAAAACTTTATTTTATCCTCGTCTCTTCAAGGATGTATGACATTTGTTCAGTGTTTGGTTATCTGGAATTCATCTCTATTAGTGTTTTAATATCATTTGTTAAGACTTATTTCCAAACACAACAAACTGGTTCTAAACTCAGAGAGGCAGTGTCATTCAAAAACAAGGTCAAAATGTCATCCGAGAGAGCTTTAGGTGCTTTGAAAGTCAAATTAATGCAAAGAAATAATGCATTATGGTCAGTCAATGTGGCCAGTAGAAATATTATAGGTGGTAGTCTAAGTATTCCTTTAGATCACAAGACAATTAGAGAAGAGTCAATCCTTGAAAAAGACTTGTCGACATGCAGGAAAACAGGTGTAGTCTTGTCGACCACACAGGTAAAGCATTGTCATCTCCAAACCTGACAAGGTGCAATCATTTGCTACTTTGAAATTTTTAGATGGATGTCAAATTGAAATTCTTTATGTTGATTTTAAAATGGTATACACTTTTAGATTTATTTCCTGGCTTAACTTTCCATATGTTGATCTCTCTTCTTTACCCTGCTATTTCCATGACTGGCCGTGACTCCACCTGTCTGTCTCACCTGGGTTCCATCATCTCCCCCAGGACAGTGAAGGTGGACGTGTTTGACTGGGACCGAGATGGGAGGTACGTTCTCTCGCTCACCATCTCTCTTGTTTTCTTTTTTTCTTTTCCTTGACTCATTTTCAGCAGTTTACTGAATCCCACAAAATGTCACGTCCTGCTCTGTCTGACCCCAGGAGGGCTCCACCCACCTGGCA
Organism: Paralichthys olivaceus; assembly: GCF_024713975.1. Taxonomy (NCBI): domain Eukaryota; kingdom Metazoa; phylum Chordata; class Actinopteri; order Pleuronectiformes; family Paralichthyidae; genus Paralichthys; species Paralichthys olivaceus. The sequence goes on along the minus strand of NC_091094.1, from coordinate 26,904,697 downwards.
CTCACTGAGTGATGAATCCAAAACAACCTGCAGGTGAAAGGTTGCAGTGGACAGGAGGTCCGAATTTATGAGCGCAGACCTTGGTCTGACACAGGCTTTTATCTTTCACTGAAAGATTTGTGGGCTTAATTGAATTTTCTGGCCATGTCTTACTTTTCAGTTCAGTCTAGATTCACTTCTTGTGGTGTTTGTATAGATCCCTGGTCTCACCACTCCAAATCCCATTTCTGCAAATCAGCAGTTTGTCTGTCCGAGCACAGTATTTCAGTCTGACACTGTCTGGCAGAATAGCAGAGCTGCCAACGATATATCATCACAGCAGCACTGTACTGTGACAGAAGAAAGAAGGAATTGTTTGACATGAAGTTACAAGCTTGGATTCCCACTTATCACACACCTCTAAAACTCCTCTTTGTTCCAAAAACATTACATGTTTGAAAGGTTTGTCGTGAAAATAATCTGTCATGGCTTTAAAGGCACAGTATGTAGAAATAAGTGATATCTAGAGTTGAAATTTCATGTTGCAGCTCAACACCCTCACCTCACCCTCTGCTTCCAAACATGAAAGATAAACTGTGGTAGCCTTTAATTATCATAAAAACTCAAAAGGTGTTTAGTTTGTCCAGTCTGGACTAATGTAAGAAACATGGCAGCCTCTGTAGAGAGGGTCCCCTCGATATAAATATAACGTATTTAAATATAAAGGACCTTTTCTGGGGTAAAGAAAACTACAATTCAAACAATTTAGATGAAATGAACTAGTGAAAACATCATGTGGATTATTCTACATTAAATTTCTGCCAATAGTTCCCTTTCACCTAAATCTTACACACTGGATCTTTGATGTAACTCCCTCCTTCATCATTTTATGACAGGGATCTATGAATATACTGACATAGCCCGGCCCATTCATCGTCTCCCTACCCTTCTCAGCCCAAGTCACAGGATTGGTTTTTTAGGTTGGTTCTTTTTAATCTTATTTGTTGAAATCCTCTTTACAACCGGATACCATTCCATAAATTATTTAAAAAAAGAAATATTGGGGAAATATGAAACTTGATTTTCACCAGAGAGGTGTTATAAAGCCTCTTTCAAGGGGATGACACTCATGATAGTATTCATCCAAACAGTATTATGACCTACAGTAGGTGATGTTACACTGTTGGGAGTAACACAGGTTTTGGAAGCATACTGAAGACAAAGGTGTGAGCACAGAACATCCTCTGAGCACTACTGAGTTTACAAGTTAATGTCTGAGAGCACATTTGTAAGAGCAGAATCTCAGTCTCGGGTGTTTCTCACTTGACTCTCTTTTTTTCTTCTTCTCCGGCTGTTTTCACAGCTTGTGAGCACTTGAGATCACAAGAGGTCATTTATCAATCTTCTCTCACAACAGGGTGCAGCAGCGGCAACACCCACATCAACACTTTAGGATCATATTTTTCACAAAGTGTAAGTCTTTTACAAAGCACAAGAAAAAAGCCAGCTTTTAAATTCATTGCTCCGCTCTTGGTACAAGCCTATACATTTATTCTTACAACTAATCTGCAATAACAAATGGGTTAAAATTGTTATTAGTCCCCAAAAAAATTTTGACTGGATTACATTTCTTATAATGTAATATTTATTTATAAACAGTTGTATTTGTCAACCCTGATATATTTATATAGATATTCACAAATCTGCTTTATTAATTATGCTTAATTTCTCTTTCTCCATAGACGTTCAGTCCTCCTGTATATTTCTTTAACTAAAAGTCTCCTTTGTTACTGTTTCCTCTCCTCGTCTTGTTGTATCTTCTCCTCCTTCCCCCTCTGGGAGACGTTGTTTGCACCTTGAGGATTCCCCTCTAACATAAATATATAAATACCAGCATTATACAGGCAGAGTTGGTGTCATGCACAGCTTCAGGTGGTGATATATTGAGATGCAGAGATGATCTGAGGGAGTTGATATTTACCAGTCTGGTGATGCTGGAGGGGCGTTTCTCTTTTGCGGATGAAAAATAAAGTTTTGAACTCATAAAATGTTTTTCTGAGAGATCCTGTCATCTGGAGAAGATTTAAGCGATGGATTTTTATTGTAGCACAGCTCAAGTCGAGTGACCTTCCACTGGAAAAGTAATTTTATTTATTTTTCTGCAGTGTGCAACTTTTTATGACCCAAAAATACTTGACTAAGGCATAGGTGACGTAGCTTACTTTCAGTTTATGTAATTATGTGGTGGGGCACCTTTCACAAAGTGCTTTTTACCATGAAAGTAGTAATTAAAGAAAGCAAATATCATAATATAAGTAACTGAAAGACATTAAAAAGACAGTTAGTTATCAGTACAGATCTACAACCTCAACTACAGGTTTATCATTGGAAACAAGATGGAAAACATCCAACTAAATGTATATTTGGTTTTATATAATCATTTAGGTTAGAGGAGCTGTTTGTTAATGTTTAGCTTGGATTGTTCTTGCTAACTGACGATACTGGTATTTTATTGGTGATTTGATGGAAACAATATTTGGGTAGGTGAGCATTAAAAATAGTCAGTTTAAACATTTTAACTTCCAGCAGTGATAGAAGCAGTAAGATAGTTCTCAGCTTATATGAGAACTCCATACATTACTGTGACTTCATATGTTACTCTATGTTGTATGCAAATCACATTCATAGCTACGTGGATGGACTAACCAACCTTGACCACATGTTTATCAAATTTCAATCAATCAATCTAATGTATTTATACAGCACGGTATCACAGCAAACAGTTGTCTCAGGGTGCTGCACAAAAGTCCAAGATCTTAAGAAACACAAAATCCAACTTGTTCCACACCGAGCAAGCATGAGCAACAGCAGGGAGGAAAAACTCCCAGGTGGAAGAAACCTCCAGCAGAACCGGGCTCGGTGTGGACAGCCTCTGCCAGGACCGGTTGGGGTGATGGAGAAATAACAAGTAATACAGGGGAACAAAAGGAAATGAAGGGGGTGGTTGAGTCACAGTGTCAGGTCAGGGGCTTTAATCCAGCCCAGGAATCTCCACATGGACGTTTGCATGGTCTTCCAAGGTCACTCATGCCTCCCTCATGGTTGGTTTATGACCCAAGCTGTTTTTGGTCAATGTCATCTGAAATGCTAATGCTTATTTCAGCTACGCATTAGACTTTCCAGAGTGAGCTAATTTTAGCCTTGTTTGTCCAAGCAAGAGCACCAAAAAAAAGTTTGTACAACTGAATTGTTTCTATTATTGATGGGATGCAAGCGCTTTGCTTCTGAAGGCGGTGCAGTCGACAGTGTATGGCATGCATGGACGTATTGTATTGTCCTGCAAGATTAAATATTTGGGTGAAAACAAATATGATGTCTGTTAACATTTTACTGATGTGTTCAGTATTACTGCATTTGGGACTTGCCCAATATGTAAATTAACAACATATCCTCATTAGATCATGTATTCCAGATGCAACTGTGATTCCTGGAAATGTCCTGCAATATTATGATTCAAATTTAAGGGTGACTATAATAGAAGCTGTAGGACAGTCAGCACAGAAACTTTGTGGATGTGAGATCTGGATCAGATGCTTTGTCAACAGCCTGTTTGCAACCTAGGGTTTCACAATGGCAGCAGAGAAAATCTCTAGTGGTTATGACAAAATCATGTTGTGGTATACATGATTGTTTGGGTGAGCATCAATAAAGCTGCTTTCAGACATTCAAGCACTGAACTCTGGGTATTCTCCTGATGTTCTCTGGAGGTATATACAGTATGAGAACACAAATGTCTGAGTGAGAGGCTCCGGATTCTCTCTGCAGATTCTTCTGCCAGCCCCCTTGTAAAAACTCAGGAAGATGTCCAAATGAGAAGATGTGAGAAAACAGCAGGAGATCCTTTTCAGGATTCATCGTACTGTAAATTATGTCCTGGCTCTGACTGCTGCACCAGCCCTCACCTGAACGCTATGGAGATTTCTGTGTCTTTGTGAAAGCGTCTCAGTGGTGAATCTCCAGCTGCATCGTTCATGTGTGAAAGGCAAACTTACACAAAAAGAATTTGCAGATCCAAATGTGCAGACATTTTGCAAAGTTCATGCCTGAAAATAGCTTAAAAGGCAACAGTTGAGATGAGCATATACAGCGTTCATACTTTATGTTTAATAGATGATTGGTTTGTTCCCATGAGGGAACAAATAGATTGGTTTGAAAGTCACCCACAAGAAAGAAAAAAGGAATTTGATAAAATGTTCAAGCTACAAAAAAGAATTAACTGCATGAACTGAGAAGGAAATCAATAACTGCATGAGCAGTCATGCAACTGTCTCAACAATGAGACTATTTGTACTGTACCACAGAGTTAATATAACCACACATGGTCACTGAATGAATCACTGTTATCTTACATAAAAGTGATAGACCTGGCTTTGAATATATCTGGAATTCAACTTAACAAGGGCCACTTCTAAGCTTGGTGTTGCAATTTAGAATGTTGAGATAACACAGTCACACATTTTAATTCAGTGCCTCCTGCAAAAGATCGTCTTGGGAATAAAACTGTGTATGCAACTCATTTCATTTTAATAGGATGAGAAGAGCAGAAAAGAGCCTTTACTCCGTGACAAAACCAACTTCCAGCAGTATTCAGACCCTTTTCTGTGGCCTCGTGTAAGAAGCTTCTAATTTTTGAGAAGTGTGGAACTGACCTTTGTAAAGATGGTTAATTCCTCCTGTGCATATTGAGAAAATGGGCACAAGGATAGAAGATTGGCATGATTATTGGCCCCATATACCATATTAGGCATAAAGGTGTCCTGCTTTCAGCGATTAGAAAAGATTGTTCAATATGAAAATGGCTTTAAATAAACAAAGTCTCACTAGAGCAATATGATGAAATGTTTTTGCTTTATAGTGCTAAAATGATTTATATAAACAACAAAAGTGAATCGTGAAGTTGAGGAACAAAGGGTTGGACGAGCCAGCTACAACAGGGGAACACTGAGTCCTAAAGCCAGTGGGCAGTGCAGGGTGGCGCTCCAGGAGGAATCATCTGGAGGTGTGTTGGGTGGAGGAGTGGTTCACCTGTGGGAGAATGAAACACACTGCCCCTCATCTTAATCGGCAGCAAGGAATGAGACAAGGCCCGTAACACTGGTGCTGAACAGGCAATGGAACACCTCTGTTGATGACATTATTCCACAATATGCAGCAGGTAAAATCATTTGACATGCCCTCTCTGGTGTGTAGTTGGGTTCATGCATCTACCACTCCTGTCTGCAGGGTGACTAGAGATGTTATGAAGAATAACTTCAATCACCTGTGGAAAAGAGTGACTTTTAGTTGCTGATCTGCCAACCATCTCTGCACACGTCTTGCACAAGAAGCATATTAACTGTAATACAATAGAGTTATCTGTTCCTCTGGCCATCATGATATGTAGGTGTGATGAATGAAGGTCCCACAATTCACATTGCATGTCCAAACCAGGCCAAGAAGTCCAAGAACCTCTCTATAGACCACTGATTAAACTGTGGTTTTAGATCAAGGTATAAAAAGGGTATAGAATCATTTCTAAAGTTCCAAGGAGCAGAGCCACCTCAATAGATTTGGTCGACCTCTGGTTTGACGAGACTGACATCAAGACTTGATAGAGAGATCTCTCTCCATGTGTTAAAAAGATCCACTAAGTGTTTGTGTTGTTGTACAAAGACAGTGCACTGACACATTTTCCACTCCATATATATATTGTACAATTTCAAGTTAAAGCTGTTGATTGAAGGTGCTACTAAGACAATAACCAAAACACTACTGAGTATTGAATTATCATGTCAAAGCAGATGTAGACACTTTATCTGCCCCTGTCTTTCTTCCAGTCATGACTTTATCGGCGAGTTCACCACCAGCTACAGAGAACTGTCCAGAGGCCAAAGTCAGTTCAATGTCTACGAGGTAACAGTATTTAATATCAGTGCTACTTTGTACTGTGATAACATTGTCATCACTCACAGGAATAGTCAATGTACAGAATGACTTCACATTTCTCATTTCTCACATTCTAATATCTGGTTTCTTGTCTTGTGGCCAAAGGTTTTAAATCCTAAAAAGAAAGGCAAGAAGAAGAAATACATCAATTCAGGGACGGTAAGACCTGTTGGAGTGGGTTTCATCAGCAGCTGTCACATCCTTCATGGACATGACTCAGCAGCAGTACCATTTCTGAGCAATAAACGGATGTTGTCTGCACTCTAATACTTTTCTCTTCTTCTTCTCTCTGCCCTCTCTGCACTCTAATACTTTTCTCTTCTTCTTTTCTCTGCCCTCTCTGCACTCTCATACTTTTCTCTTCTTCTTTTCTCTGCCCTCTCTCTCTCTCTGTCCTCAAGGTGACCTTGCTGTCTTTCAAAGTGGAGTCAGAATACACATTTGTTGACTTCATCAGAGGAGGGTAGGAGCTCATTCTCTAAATCTTTCATCAGTGCTGAGTGGGAACTTGAAATCACATTAAATTTAATGTTTGCATAACATGCTGACCCAAATTATACTTGGGTCTGCTGCCACACTGTCTATGACAAGTAACTGAAGGACTATACCAGGGTTTTGCTTGTGTTAAAGCCTGTTCATACCAAATATTTGGTCCTAGAGAATTGGTTATGTAGTAATTGCTCACGAGCTGGCTGTTGTAGCACTATTGTCAGTCCTGAAAGACGATAGCTATTTTTTCGCCACTCCTCTTTTTACTCCCCCTGGTACTTTTTTTCCACGGCTGCATAAGTTTCATATCATCAAAAGTTAAACTAATTCCTGCTAATACAAATTTGTACCATGGATTCCTGTCACAGTTGAAACAAGAAATCCTTTATGTTTCAGTTTTTACACTAACAGATGGTTGGTTGAACAGTGGATGGTTGAATACAACAGCTTCCTCCATTTTGGACTTGATTAGAAAACTTTTACTTATGCTAGTGTTAAAATTTAAATCTCTTCACAAGAAATAATTTACCACTCTGTTCACAACTTAAAAGTGGGCAAAGGTTTCTGTGAAAGAATATTTAGATCTTCATATTGGAAGTAAATGTTACAGCAACTATAACTGAACAGTGAAGTCATTTATTAAAATACACAATTAAATATGGATTTTTAGATTCAATTGTAAAATATTTTTTCAAAGAAAGTGGAGAATATGTGTTGTAAAATGCTGTGATTAAAATTCTGACAAAAGATGCGGCCTTCAACATTAAAATATTCAACTGTAAAGATATTAAATATCACAGAGCAGCCTTGTGTTTTAAGTAGTGAACTCTTGATGAGTTTCTTAGTCCAGCCTGAACTGCTGTTAATGGGCTCCCATCTGGACATAATGGCCCAGTCCTTTCATCTCTGTTTGGATTGATGCTGATGTGCTCCCTCTCCCACCAGGACACAACTCAATTTCACAGTGGCCATAGACTTCACAGCATCCAACGGTAGGATAACATTTATTCTTTGTGCATGCACTAAGTGTCCACATGTGTTGTTCAGTGAAAATGAAAAATCTGACAATCAAAGACACGTACAGTGTCTAGTCTGAATGTGGAAATGGACATGCATTTATGACGCCCAAAGTGTCTGTACCCTTGATTTCTTTAATTAGCGACTGTGGTAGATTCGAGAAAAGAACAAAAGACAATTAGTTGTCTGTCTTACACAGAACAAGTGATTTTTATTTGTATTTAATTTAATTAAAATGCTAAGCTGTTGGGTTTCTCTGTCTAATGTTTTACTCTGTTGAGATATGGTATGTTATGTTATACATGATCAAAATGTAATTGAAGTTAAATTATTGGGCATGCATGCAGTGGATATGGTGACATTTTCATATTCACTCTCTATGTGAGGGTTAACAAAGTAAAAGATAGTAGCTGTAGTGATTTTGAAACTTCACAACACAAATACAAGTTAAAGTTCAAATTCAAATCTTTATAAATCTCTGCATAACTCGGCCGTCAGAGACACCGTCATGAAACATGAAATTTTCCCCACCAGACATGAATCAATTAAATTGAAATGTAGTACACCCTACATTTCCATTAGTGCAGAGAGCCCACTGTGGAGGGACTCAGCAGAAGAGAGAACAGTGATCATAGGAAATGTGGGGAGAGACGTGAAGAATGACATGCATCCAAATATATTATTCTTGTAGTTGCTGCTGGTGATGGCAGGACATAAACAAATGATTGTTGAACTTTAGTGACGGCATACAAAAAAGTAATTTGTCAGTGTTTTACCATATGTTATATTTTCTGGCATTTCCCCTAAGGGCTCTATGGTAGTGTTTTTAGCTGGCGCTCACAATAAAGAAAGTAAAAGGAGACATATGGGCCAGTGTTTAGCTGAGGTCTGAGTTTATGGTGAATCCTGCTAAAGATGGTAATTTTTTTATGGAGATTTAAACTGGCTACAGATCCACAGGCAGTATTTCACCCGGTGTTGTCACTGTGAACTGGCAGCAAAAATATAGTAGATAGGGTATGTGGAGCTGTGTAGTGAATGAAGTTGTTTGCTGGGGAGGGAGGTAGAGAAGATTAGACTGAGCGATTGCACCTGTGGGAAGGTGTGTGTCAGAAGAACCGAGTAGTTATGCAAGCGTATGGGTCGAAGCTTGGGTTGCCTGAAGAGCAAACAAAGCAACTCCTTACTCCCCGCACACGGCATCAGATCTTTCCTGACTGTAGCTGGGACGTTAATTTATAAACTTAGGCTACTGTGAATTGTTGTAAAGATGTGTCCTCCTCTGTGCAGCCAACAACAGAGCATTTTGTGTTTGTGCTTGGCTCACTTCAACATATCCGTACAGATCCAGCACATTGGGGGAAAAAGGTGAACATTTGGCATGGTAGCTCTGACTTTCTGGGTGGCGCAGCAGGGCTGGTCTAATTAAATGAGATCCTAAAATTGATGTTAACTGGGGCTCCAAATCAAATGGCTCACTGATGCACATGTATTCAGACATAAGCAGCCCCACAAAATTCTGACCTGCTGGGATTCTGCATTCGTGGCCACCCCAGAGAAATAATAAATTAAGTATTTTTTTAAATATTTATGTTTAAGAAAAATAAAAATTCAAATCAAACTAAACAGATGAAATGAAATGATCTGTCTGGATTTTCTTCAGAGTTTTTTGAATGAACATCCATCCCACATTTATTGACAGCAGCTGAGTCACAAGGAGGTTGTTGGGGTGGATAGTGGACATTCAACATGTCTAGAGATGAGGGTTTGCATCCACAGTCCTCTTTGTGCCTTTGGTTGGATTTAGGGGGAATATTGTGTCTTTGCTGTATTGAACCAGATCACAATCATTCACTAACCTTCACCAAGTAGGTTACTGCCAGAGTCTAAATAGATCTGTTTAATAATGCTTTAGTCACTGAGAGTGGTTTGAAATGTAAGATCAGATTGTGAACAAATATGTCTGTAAACATTTATATATCTATTCAATTAAATTTGTATTTGTGTGTAAATAACAACAAATCCTCATTATGCTAATTATGCTTATTCTATCCGTATGCCATAGAGTAGCATCAATAAACGTGGCTTTAATTGATGTGCCATAATCACATGAAAGCTTTCTTTCTCCAGGGAACCCATCCCAGCCCACCTCACTGCACTACATGAGTCCATACCAGATGAATGCTTATGCCATGGCTCTAAAAGCTGTAGGGGAGATCATTCAGGATTACGACAGCGACAAACTCTTCCCAGCATATGGCTTTGGAGCTAAACTTCCCCCAGATGGCAAGATCTCTCACGCCTTCCCCCTGGTAAGAGACACTAAGACCCCGTTCAGACCAGGTGTTAACATGCGACATCATCTGATCACAAGTGGTCAGTGTGAATTACAGGTGTGAACCCACCCGCCCTTAATGTGTCTTGAGATCAGATCGTTCGGAGCAAATTCAAAAGGTTTTCTGAGATGCATGTGGCCACTTTGTTTAGCAGTGCGAACACAAATGTTTCCTGAGCCACATTGAAAACAGAAGCCCAGACTTTGTCAGACTTTGCCAGACAGACAAAAACAACTCAACACACTATAGGCCAATCCTGTAGCCTGCATAGAGATGCTGAGCAATACTAAGCCTGCTGCAAAAATGTAGTCACTAAGTGTAGTCACCTCTGTTTCTCATAACAAGAGCGGGAGAAGCCCAAGGTGTAAGCTCGTCCTCGATCACTTGCCACTGCATCCCGTGGACAATCTGCAACATCCAACCCTCAGGTCCCATGGTGGACAGAAATATAAGAACTTACATTCCCTTTCATTTGGCTGATGTGCCACACCAGGAATGTATTTAGACAGAAAAGAACCAAATACAATTTGAAAAAAATATCTATTGACTGCTTACTGGCGCTTATGGTCTACCAGACGCATTGTACAAGTAAACTATTATCTTTTTAAATTATCTAATTAAATTTTGTTTAACATTTTTACATTAACTTTTTTGTCTCAGTATGTTGGAGGGGGCAGCGGCCCTGCCACCCCCTTGTTAACATGCTGCCACTGATAGAGCTCCGTGCAGCACTTTGATGATCTCAGCCATACTGACTCTGCTTTCTGCCTGTCTCTTGCTCGCACCAACACACAGGCACACACGCCTACACAAACACACTGACAACAGACATATCTGTATAGCGTGGGTACATACAGCATCATTTGATCTTTGTGTAAAGGTTTTATGTACATGATTAGCTCACAGCTGTCCACTTATGATGAGATCTCTCAGGATGGATGTTAATACCAGGTCTGAACAGGACCTCTGAGAAAGTGAATGTTTAAATACAAGTGCATGACATTTTGTGATATGTAGACAAAAGAGGACATACAGTCTATTTGTTTTACTCAATCCTAACTGGTACTAATTTCATGACCTGATTTTATTAGTACAGAAACAGGTTTGCCAAGTTGAAATTGGAGGTTTTATTTATCGGATCAGCTCTGACTAAATCACCGGATGTGACATGTGTCTGTCAGATATAAGGTCTCACTGATGTAGAGCCCGAGTCCATTTTGGATTTTCTTCAAGGCTGAAAATAAAAGTGTAATCAAACACTCAGAGCAAGTCAAGGCAAAAAGAAGCATCAAGCAGAAAAATACATTAGAGTGGAAGAACCTTTAAGGTCTGACAATGACTGTTGAATCAATATATTCATTATATAATAAACAACAGCTCCTTGTTCTTTGTGACGTTGAGGTCAAGTGGATTTCACTATAAATGTTTTAACCAGGATGTTTACTGCCTGATAATGGACAATTGACCTTCCTTAGGTCTGCTAGGCGTTTTATTTTGCTTTGTTTTTCCAAACCTGTCAGCACCATTTCCATAACAACATCAGCCATTGTTTTTTAGTGAAAGAGTTCCGATAAACCAACACCAAAAACACACAATGAGCAACTACCTGGGGAACATAGCGGAGCGCTGGCACAGATATTGTTCCGTGGAGTTGGTGGAGACCAAAGTAGAGCTACAAGGAGATTGACTAAAGCTCATTCATGACCTGGCCCTCCTGCTGGTGCTGGACATGAATTGGCTGACAGCTCAAATATGGCAAACTGGGATCAGTCAATGCCATCTCAGCAATGTTTTCCTTAGATTAATGTGAATCTATGCAGTATTTAATGTTACTTAAAATCTTTGTCGGGTCATTTAACCATTTATTTTTCATGCATGTGCTAAAACATAAGCTCAACCACACAGAGTCAAAGTTGCTGAAAGAACATGAAAGTTAGTGACCACTATTAACACAATGGAACAGTGTGTTTATTTGGCTGCCCCTGTTTAGTGTGTTGATATACACTCCAGTCAATGGTTTTGTATTTTTCCACTGAGCTACATGCTGGCATGTCAAGATGAATGTTTGTTTACAAGAAAATTCCACCTGTTGTGTATATTCTTATGATCCTTCATCGTATTTGATGCATGCACGTATCAAATTATTACATAATATGCCATGTGACGCCTTTGCAAAAGCTGAAGGCCTACTATGAACTTTGAAAATTATGGCTGTGAGCTGTCAGATTTTCCTGTTTTCTACACTCCTTACCCATTCTGAAGTCCCTGCAGGGACACAGGATGTTATTTCACAAATTTATTTTTAGTAATTAATTGTGAGTGATCGCAAACACACATCAATTCATTAATTCATTAACATTCAAATTAGAAGGATAATGTATCTGGACAAGCCAATTTACCCCCTGCACTTTACTGAACAACACAGCTATTCAGCTCAGGACGACTTGCTCAGTCAATGAAAGGAGAGGTTGCACAATACCACGAGCTGCAGGCACTGTGGAGTATTGTTGTGAAGGGGATGATTGAGGCAGAGGAGAGGGACAAAAGGTGGGAGGAAGAAAATGAATCAAGAGAAAAGTGATGGTGGTGTCTGTGAGGTGGTTTGGCAGTGATGGAGAAACAATCCAGATGAGACTGACACAGCACAGCACAGGGAGACATTTTGATGTTACCCTGCTTAGCTTAGCATTGTCAGTGGGACGGCAACAATAGCAATTAGGAAGACAGAAGGAACAACTCTGTCTTTGATTCAAAGCAACTTTCTTCCCAGACACTCAAGACGTAAGTGGGTTGTAGAGAAACATTAAATCTGTTGACATTCCAACACTGCAGGATAAGAATAGTAGGAGGTTTTTCAAAGAAGATGCTAAAAGGGGCTGAGCTTTTAATGTGGGTGACATGCCTCAGGTTTTGCATTTGTGGACTGAGTTTCTCTGACCTGAAACTGTCATTTTTAATCAGGTTGATCAAATCCCATGATCCTCCTGGCTCCCAATCAGAAGTCAGAGGTGGACGAGAGCGTCAGAATCTGGCTGGTCTAGATGCTCATTTCCATATGAGCAGCCCCTCAATTAACTCTCGCAATTAGGGTCTACCTCGGCGTGACAAATCCCGCCACTGCGTCATCCGACTCTAATTAGCACTATATTGTTTGGAAAATGCTTGAAGCATGTCGAGCAATCTTAGACTTCATCAACATCATGTAAATTATGAGTCATCATACTTTGTCTGTAATCTATGGATCACATGTGACAGATCGTGGGTACAGTGCGATGTGTGCCGATGTTCATGCCCCTTTACTTAATATCCCTGTTTCATATAAGGGTCAGAATAATTATTAACCAGCTTGTTATATCTTAATAAAGAACATATGCATTTTGAAGAGCTCACACTTGCAATAAATGAAGAGTCAATGTACCTTACAGCAGCCTCGCCTTTATAAGTACATGAGATCAAATATTTGTCTTTGATGAGAGTTACTTGACACTGATTAACTTTGGAGATGCTGCTGCAGAGCTCCTCTGTTTCAGAGCTTAATTAACACTGGCTTCTGAGCCCGCTTTTGATACTTTAAAGAAATCCATATTATTAAAGAAAAACTTCAGTCTCATAGGAAATAATTAAGAAGAAATCTTGGAGAGAGATAGAGAAGAGAAGACTCTCAGAGTGGGAACCTGCCTTTGAAACAGGGGGGATGGTTCCGGCTGTATCAGTGTTTTATTAAACTGTCAGCACCATTTCAGGTTGCATACATGCTGAATGAATCTGTCGGCATGCAGCAGTTGGATTTGTTTTATTTTGATGCACTGTGCACGGAGGCATATTGTATTCATGGTGGATAATTCTACTGTATTCAGAACCGCAATGTTTCTCCACAGTCTGAATATGAATAATATTATGCAAAGATTATCCAGCTTCTACCGCAACAGAGCCACCAGGGACCATCACTGTGGTAAACAAATACTTAAGCTGTCTTTGTCTATACTCAAATTCTATTCAAGTTTTGCATTTGAATTGTCTCAACAGTGGGAAAATAACATGTGGACTATTTGAAAATGCCAGCATGTGGATTAAAATTGCAAGAAAAATCCAGACAACAGCAGAAATGGAGGAGCTGCTCACTCACCACACGTTGTGATTATGTGAACAACAAAAGTATCTGTTCAAGGGAAAACTGTGTCATTTCAGGAAACCCGATATGTACGGATGGCAGCAACATTGCAAAGTTTCATTTTCATATTTATCATTCGCTGTTGTGCAATATTATCAAAAATATAAATGTCTCACTGCACTGTCAAAAGACTCAAAAAACATGCATATGTTTGTACTATATCTCATACAAGAATCATTTGTATGGTTCATCCTTAATAGGCTGATTTTGAGTTTTTTGATACCAAGTATTTGCTAACTCTTCCTTTCATGTTTAACAACACCAAACCCAGTGGCTAAATAAACTTTTGGTTTTTGGCCTCCTCAACAACACAACGTTAAACTCTGCAGTATAAAATTCAGCTTTTGTCTGTATTATATAGTGATAAATTATCAAATATGCAACTCTCTGACATGATCAACTTGAAATGCTGGGATTACAATAAATGTGTGGAGATGCCAGTGTTTGAACTTTGGGCATATGTTGGCGTAAAGCTTTAGGTTTAGAATTTGTAAATGGTCTTGATGAGGTCCTGTTTTCACTCCTGTCTGTTTGTTGGATTATTTGTTTGCAAGATTACATTAAAGCTACTGAACTGATGTCCTCTAAACTTGTGTCAGGACTAGACACTCGTGTGTAGAATTGTTCAGCCTTGGAATTATACACAAAATGGTGCTATTCTTGTTGAATCCATGTGTGCATGATGTGGTGTTAATGAGTTGGAGCATTACTATGATACTGATTGAGGAGAGTTCTTTATTCTTAAGAAAGACAGATTGAAGAGTGTTTCTGAATTTACCTGCAGCTTCGATTATTACTGACCTTGGCTGGGGTGAAGACGTATTGTAGGGATCAATGAATAAACGCGTATTTGACAGAAATGAACTGAATGGCACATTCACAACAGCGGTGCAGGGATTTCAAAGAGTTAAAAAAAAAGAAGGTGAAGGCACGACTGTGTGTTTGGGGATGTGTCTGAAATAAAAGATTTTTCAGTTCTTCCACCTTAACTTTATCTTCATTCACACTGAAGAAGGAGATGAAAGGGCTTCTCACAGATTTGAAACATCCTCATGTAAATCATAGACTCTGGGATCATAGAGCTGACTGTGTGTCTGTCAGTGGCCACTTCGTTTGTTACAGCTAAGCTGTTTATTAGTTCAAATCTTTAATCATGTTGCAGCAACTCAGCAGATAAAGGCACAGAGACGTGGCCGAAAGCTTCAGTTGTTGTTAGACGCAACAGAAGAATTTGGAAGATATGTTATAAAAGTGAATGAATAGTGATACTCCATTTCCATAGAGATAATGGATGATTGGTATGCAGTGTCCAGTTTATACCACATGCAGTGAAGCATGTTCATCCAAAATACTCAAGTTCATGACTGTCTTCCCAGCAGCATTATGGGAATATTACGTTGACCTTGACCTCAGGTGAGGTACTTTTTGATGCAGTTTCCTCTGTTGTCTCTTACGATTGGCACCATGCATCCATCCACAATGATTTGTACATGGTGGACTCACACAGTGTTCTACAAATATGTGTACTGATTGAAGTATCTGATTTTAGATGTAGCAAAAGAAGCTCCAACCCCCACCTCCAAACTTTTTTCATTGATTAGACTCCAGGTTTGCTATCTCTTTACTGCAGCTAGCTTTTGTTGAGGTCATTAGCCTCATGCTTACATTCTTTTCCTCCTGCAGAACTCAAATACAGAAAACCCAAACTGTGTGGGGATCGATGGGGTGCTAGAGGCATATTTCCAGAGTCTGCGAACAGTTCAGCTGTATGGTCCAACCAACTTTTCTCCAGTCATCAACCAGGTGGCTCGGTGAGTACACACACACACACACACACACACACACACACACACACACACACACAAACACATGCACACACAGATTGCTCTGTCTGTGACTCACGAGATTGACATTTGACTTTCACCCTCCAACAATCAAAACGATTTTATACTTGCACATTATTAATAAATTATACACAGTTTAAATGTGAAATAAAAGAATACTGGCCACTTATGTTGATTGATCCAGTTTAGCTTAAACATAAATTTAACTTTAAATCCCAGTTTCAGCCTTCAAACTGCAAAAAAGTTCTCGTAATACAGAAATGTCCTGAAACTGAAATTGGTCCTCATAAATATATAGTGATGTAAACACACACATGAGAAGGATCACAAACAACCTGTGCACAGATGCATACTGCACAAGATACACACACAGTATACACACATTGACACATAGTTTCATATTCACTTGTACATTATGTTTCTCATCCATTAAAGATGTAAAGATGTTTCATATGCATGTATAACTTGCACCATCATGGGAAGCCAGCTGTTTGTATACAGTGCGCATATCATGAATATAAACAGAAGATCTGAGGCGGCTCGATGGCGAAAAGCAGAAGACATGGAGGCATGTTCCAGAAAACAACCTCTACTCTGTAGAGAAATCAGTTTTATTCAGTTTCTTTCCAGACATTTTCAGTGGGTATTATATTGGATCACAGTGGGGCTGGAATAAACTGACACCACCGTTAGTGATTTACTTCTGACTCTCAGAGTAAAAACCTCATTGGTTGCAGTTGTTAATGAGGTATTTGTGCGATGCAATGTCTGACAACTGAACTTATCATTTTGACTAATGGGGCAGCTAGTTAAAATACAGGCAGTGTTCTTGTTGCTGTTCATCAAGGGACATGAATTATATATCAGGGTAAGCCAGTGCAGATGTACCACCTTAATCTGTATGTGATAATGTCTCTTGTGCCTTAACACCTCTTTCAGTCCACTGCCAACACCCTTATGAAGACTCTCACTCATCTGACTAGAGGGTTCAGCTTATTTGGATGTTAAAATCACTGCACAATAATTTATAATTCTTATTTTTCCAGAAAAAAACATACTTTACAACCTTGTTTTACATGTGCCTTTACCCGTGACTTTATGTAACTTCTTTTAATTATTACACAATTTATTTTGCGGGTTTCCCTTGTCAACCAAGGCAATGCTATCTGAATAATAATAATAATTCTCATAATATTCTCCTTGACAGTCTAGCCTCCATTGGCATCACTAACACAGTCTTGGACTGGTTTCAATAGTATCTTTCTGGCCACACGCAGTTCATCCAACTCAAATCTTTCAAATCCATTTCCATTCACCACTGGTGTTCCCCAGGATTCTGTCCTGCATTCTCTCCAGAACCCCCTCCTGTCCTTCAGCATGCAGCTTCATCGGCTCCCGGTCACATACCACATTTTTTAAAGCTTCTGCTCCTCAACTTTTAGGCCATCCATAATCTCACTCCTCTATCTTTCCGAACCACCTGCACGCTTGACCACCATTGGATCGAGAGCTTTCAGTCGCTCTGCTCCCTGCCTCTGGCACTCCCTCCCACCAGGCATCCGTAACATTGACTCGCTCTCCATTTTGAAATCCCGTATCAAAGACCCATCTTTAAATCTTTTTTTTCCATTTGGCCAACCTACATACAGTTTTACTCACTGTTGAGTTTATTGATCTTTTTGATACCTTTTTATTTTTTTTGTTCTGTTTTTATCTCTGCCTTGTAAAGCAACCTTGAGTGCTGTGAAAAGCGTCTATGAATAAAATGTATAATAATAATAATAATAATAAAGTATAATGCAGATTTCATAGCTTTTGTAGACTGGAGATTGATGTCTCATTATGCATTTAGGTTGAACAATCTTTCCCTGTAACCACTTATGCTAAAGGATGAGTGTCAGGACAGGGGCGTTCGTAGTGTCTCTTCACACAGAGACAACTTGCTTGAGAAAAGAAGTGTTTGAACTTTATGTCCTTTAGTTCCAATAAGTGACTCATAAGCAGAGGTGGAGTGGGGATGAAAATCAACCCATCTGAGTCAGACCCAACAATCCTGACCCAGAGATACACAAACACCCATACAGCCAGTGTCAGACTGTACTTCCTAAAGTATGAGATCATTTCACTGACATAATACTTTGCCAATATTATTATCTTTGTATAGAAGTTTGTATCATCAGCATCTTGGAAGTTAGAATTGAAAACAGAGTGAACTTAAGTTATTCTGTCCCTGTTGTCTGAACCTGACTTTGCTATAAAACTTTGACTGGTGTTCCTGAATTTACACTGCTGGTCCTCGATGCTTTACGAAGTTATTTTGAAGTATTTGGATGCCTTAGTCTTTTCCGTTTTATAACTTCTTTACTATGAGCATTTAAATAACTCCTTCACATTTACATTATTCATGTGAAAGCAGTCAGTCTGCTGCTCACTGCCTGTCATCATCCTAAGAACCTCACTATCACAGCAGTGGTAGAGTTGCAGGAACCAGGTAATCAAACATCGTTAGCCTGTATAGCATAGCAACCAACAGAGACCTCCTGTTATTCCTGATGGTCTTGTCCCCCTTGTTGCACCTTGTACAATGGTTGCTAGGCTGGTGGCTTGGATTAGTCAAAACAATCACAAATAGAGACAAAATGGTCTAAGACACAATGGAGCAGCTTCAGTGTGTAGTTTTCTAGGAGTCAATTATCTCCTAACATGTCCATGGCTACAGGTTGTTTTGATTTACAAATAGCAGCTCTTATTTATATTATTTCATATTCATCAACTATATAACATTTAACATGTATTTCATAATTATTCAACAATATAATTATCAATTAAGTTAAGTACATTACAGCCCACAACCAGGGCTTTAAATTTGAGTCGTCTTGCATATGTAGTTATTTTAAATTCCTTTTTAACAGCTGATGCAGTTGCCCCATTAAAGGTATTGCCCCATCTTCATCCTCAGTAGCCATCACTACCAAAAATCATCAGAGAAAAAAAAAGAACAATAGCAATTCCAGGACTGAAATGTCCAACGATTTCATTTAGACCAAATGAAATGAATTGACCTGTTTGCCTTGTGTGCACCCTGCCATTGCTCTCACTGTAAAAGACCTCAGCCAGAGACTCATCCACTGATGCAGAGACTATAGCCAGAGCACAGTGAATCACAGAAAAGTCCAGTTTCATGTCGCAGTCTGCTCTTGCAAACTTTTCCAGGCTTACCAACCCTGGCTTTAAGAATTTGAACCAAGTGGGTCACACATTAAGTGCTGTATAATTTTCTGACAGCCACAATGGGAATGCCTTTGTAATACAAATAGATAGGAATAGCTTAATACAGTGTGTCTTCATGTTGAACCCTGCAGCACATATCATCCTGCAGGCTCTTATTAAAAACAATTTCATTTTCACCAATGAAATGTTGGAGTAGAGCCGGTTTCAGTTTTTTCATGGATTCTGGCTGCTTATTACCTGTTACTGTATTTTTAGCTCCCACATGAAGAAATAATATCCTGTTCCAGTTGAGTGGTTGTGGTTGGATAATCAAATGGAGTGTAGTGCTGAGTTGTTCATCTGTGGGTTCAAGAGCTTCAAGATACATTGACATCCACAGAGGGAAAGAGAGAGCCTACAGCTTTATTTCTTCTCTGTCCTTTTTATTTCATACTTGTTTTTTTCATGTCTCTCGATATTTTTGTCGCTGTGATCATCAGACGCACTACTCTCCCCTTCTTCACTTTTTCTATACGCTGACTGTCTTCCCCTCTGTACTGTCCCTCCTCCTCCCCCCACATCCTTGTTGTCTTCCTCACCCTCTCATTTCTTCTTGTCCCTCACCTGCTTCTCCTTCTCTGGTTTTTCCTCCCCTCGTATTTTGTTTTCTTCAATAAACTCCCCATGTTTCTCCTCTTCATCTGCTTGGTCCAGCTCTTCCCCACACTGCTCCTCATCCACCTCTACTTTACTGCTGTCATCCATGTGGGAGGTAAAGAGTTGTGATGAAAACAGAGATAGAGGAGGTGGAGGTGGAAGATGCATGGTGTAATCCATATGCACATAAATATACACAGCCACATGTAACTGTTCATGTCGTAACAACAACTTATTGTAAAAACAATCAAAAAGTCATGAAGCCAGTGCAAAATCATCCTCTAACTAAATCTAATAATAATAATGGAATAACCTCAAGAACTGTTTCCACAAATCACCGTTGTATTAGATACAAGATTTTGGGCCAGTACAGAAAGCTTGAGTGGCTCGTGTGTTCTCCAGTGGCACAGCATGGAATTAATATTAGTCCGAGGGCCAGTGAGTCATTTCACAGTTGGTGTTATTGCCTCTGATTAAATATCATGTTTCCAGTTACACTCTTCCCGTTCTCCTTGCTCTCTCCAGCGTGCCGTCTCTTTCAGTCAGATTTCAGTAATATGTCATCAGCTCTGCCGTCAAGAATTATTTGACAGTGCTCAGCTTTCACACCAACTTCATGATAGTCTTTTATACGTCATTCCTACAACCTGCTTCAGCTGTAGCATTAGCATTCTTGAGCTTACATCATATATAATTGTGTGCCACTCTGATCTGTTTGTACTGTGAACAGAGTTGTTGATGCTATCCATCTTACTTTTTGTGCACTAGCAAAACTTAGATGAGCCCAAGCAAATCCCTCACTTGTTCCTGCTCTGATAATTAATTTACTATAACCTTCCTTAAAAGCTGGATAAATGTTTTTCATACAGAAAATCCATTTATATACATTGCAAGTGCTCAAACACAACTGTGGCTGTGTAGTTTAATGTTTGCACATATGGCACATCCCTGAAGCATTGCAGTGGTGCTTCGAGGTGAAAGGGTAGATTCAACAATGACCTATATATTTATTCCTGTGCCAGGGGCATGTTCAACTGAAAAAATCCTCAGTTCTACGAGTGACATATATTAACTTTCATATCTTCCTGTATTTGCATTTGGTGCACAGTGAATATTTGAAGTGACAGACTTCCTACGGACTTTAGCTTGAGACACTGAAAAACTACTGTAACAGTACAATTTGTTTCCCAGTTCCATTGTTTTACCTGTTAGTGGACTTTTCCATTATTCTGACACAGACAGCAAGTGGAGGAGCAGGGGGCTGCAAGAGGAAGAGGACAGAGGAGGAAAGGTGGAGGAAACAATAGGGACAGGTGTAGAGACAGGCAGGAGAAATCCAGCAGACAGAAAGACAGTTTGCCATTTTGTCTGCTCTTATCCTCAGGCCAGACAGAGTGTGAGCCAATCAAACAGAGAGTCAGACAGCAGGTCTTCCTTCTCCCTGCTGGGATCCTCTCTCTCTCACACACACACACACACACACACCCACACACAAGCACACTCACACACACACACACACACACACACACACACACACAGTGTCCTTTTGGAATATAAAAAGCTGTTTTATGTGGACTATATGATGAGAAGTCTGTGGCAGAGAAGAACTCATCGCTCACCCTTGCGTCCTCTTAACAGATTATATGTGAGAACTATCAGGTAGATTGATTCAAATAAATACTTAGTATTTAGACTGATACTGTATTTAGACTGGCATGATCGTATGTCGGCCTCCATTTCTTCGAGACCACACTGCATGCTTACCGCAGCCGTGCTGATGTGCAGTAAATGCAAGACAACCTGGAAATGCATTCAAACTTGTGCTTTCCCTGACAGCAGAATTTGAGTCAGAGTGAGCCCTGCTGTCAATGACCACACTCATACAATGTCATGATCTCCCTTCACACAGCTGGTCCCATAAAATCCCATTTATAGATGTTATCAGCTGCTTTCAATTCATGCTAGAACTCTGAGACATTGCCAGACATCCACATAAAGTGTTTTCTGGAAGACTGATGATCAGAATGAAGTGACATTTCATTTGACTTCATTCTCTCTATTTCAATTATTCAGCAACTGAAAATGTTCATGTGTGTCGGTGATCAGTACCACATCAGACCATCTCAAATGTCTGTCATTTTAATTAACCAATCTCTGTATGTGTGTATTGTGTATTCAGATGTGCTGGAGAAGTGACTGACGGCTCCCAGTACTTTGTGCTGTTGATGATTACAGACGGCGTCATCTCAGACATGGCTCAGACCAAGGAGGCTGTGGTGAATGTGAGTCAACACTACACTGCAAACAAAACACACCATTGTGAATAAGGCCCTGTTCAGAACTTAACATATAGACTCAAATAAAATGATCAGTGGGTGAAGTAAGTCTCAGAAATATCCCAGTTAGAGGTACAGTATATCACTACAGCCTTAATGTGTGCATTGTCGGCTGAAAAATCACAAGGCTCAAAGATATGTATGCATGGACAAAGAATAACATGAACACCCACTTCAATGAAACATATTATATATACATAATCATATATAACATAGATCAAATTTCCTGAGGAACCCCATAGAGGTCCAAACAGGTGGATGCACTTTATTCAGTCATTCTTATTTGGTCTCAGCCACTCAAACATGATTTTCCATATTCCCCTAATATGTCACAATGGCGACTTAATAAGTCAACCGTTTATTACCCAGTGAACAAATAGTCTCAGAAGATTGTGTTCTTACGTACATATGTGTGTATTTTTGAGAAAGGGAGCATTCGTGTGGCTTACAAGCCCCCTGTGTTCTCTCCACAGGCAGCCTCCCTGCCCATGTCTATCATCATAGTAGGAGTGGGTCCTGCTGAGTTTGATGGTAAGTGTGTGTGTCTGCGTGTGTGTGTGTGTGTGTGTCTGTGCGTGTTTGTGTGGGGCGCATCAGACCGTTTACAATCAACGCAACAGAGGAGCCTTTTCTTCACTGTATCACTGCATTGTAAAAAACGATTTATATATTTACAGGAACATGGCAGATTTCATGGCATAGACTTGTAAATCCTTGAATGGGGAGTTTATGTCTGGGCAACACTGAGCACTTTAAAATTAGAATGGACTTGGACTACACACGAATACTGAGTCCAATGCAACTGGAAGGGCCTCCTTAGACTTCAATGCAGTGAGGGATTATACCAGCATCTCCATGGGATGATCCCACTTTTTCTCTTCTGTTGTTCTTTGGTTTTTTGCCAAATGAAGGGGTTTAGATCATCTGTACAAACTGTCGTCTAAACCCTCTGTTGATAAGCCCTTTGTTCTGTTGGACTCCAGTCATTTTACCATTCATGATCTCCTTTAATTATACCATACATGTAAGTACAGCATTACAAAGACTCTTGACGTGCACACACACGTGCACTTGACCTATTTACTGAATTCGTTTCCATGGAGATGTAAAAATCTTTGCATTTCAAAGAGAATGTTTGGCTTCCTCCGGAGAACAAAATGTTTACCGTGCCCTTTTTCACACGTCAGAAGGACTGTCAGTCATTCAAAGTGGTAAAAGATTGCATGTTGCAGAGCTTTAACTCATCACATTCAAGGATGTGGCCTGTCACTGAGCGCCGTCTGTGGGAGTGAGGAGGCTCATGGGATATTCTGAACACTGATTCTCAGATGATGATGATGTCTAATGGTTCCCATGACATTATAACCTGCAGTGGAGCAGATGTATCACACTCAGCAGAGCTGCTGGCTCTTCTATTTAGTTATAAACTACTTTTCTCAGCTCTGAGACATGCATACAGACGGAACGCCACCACTCTCTCTCCACAGTCAGTGATAAGTGAGAGGATAATTAGAAATCTGCTTGAATGTCTTCATTTCCAAGAGTGACGGACCAACATATGGAAAAATTCAACCTTTCAAACAGAGAACATTTCTGGAGGCTTGATATGTAATTAACCACCAGCCAATAACAGCGTGTCTTTAATCAAATGTTCAGCTTTTATCGGAGAACTTGTTACAGCTTGGGTTTCATTTTCATAGCTCCATTCCTCCCTTTCATTTGTTATTTACATTTGTCATTACAGTTTAATTACATTGTTGTACAACAACATCTATTTTGACATAGCAAGCAATTACTTTGGTCAGAACAAAGATATCATGGACTCGCTGCTGAACTGAGAGGTGTTTTCAGCAGCTGCACAGCAAGAAACCTAGCATGGTATTTTCTATATTCTAACAACAGATCTTTGCAGATATTAGATATCAAATCACCCCCGGCAGTCTTATCCTATAGCAGCATAACTAAGGGCTGACCTGAGCCAGCCCTAACTATAAGCTCCATCAAAGAGGAAAGTCTTAAGTCTACTCTTAAAAGTGTTGACCGTGTCTGCCTCCCTAACCCAAAATGGTAGTTTGTTCCACAGAAGAGGAGCTTGATAGCTGAAAGCTCTGGCTCCCAATCTACTTTTGGAGACTATGGGAACCACAAGGAACCCAGCATTCTGAGAGCGTAGTGTTCTGGACGGGTAGTAGGGTACTATGAGCTCTTTGAGATATGATGGTGCCTGCCCATGAAGACCTTTGTATGTAAGGAGGATAATTTTAAATTCTATTCTGGATTTAACCAGTAGCCAATGTAAAGAAGCCAAAATGGGAGAGATGTGATCTCTGATCTTGGTTCCTGTTAGAACACGTGCAGCAGCATTCTGAATTAGCTGCAAAGTCCTAAGAGACTTATTGGAGCAACCTGATAACAAAGAGGTATTTAAGTCTTCTGAGATGCTCTCTCTGTCAGATGAGGAGATAGAAGGGTCATGAATTCCTGCATCCACCCTTCCTCAAGCCTGTGTAGTGTAGGTGGGTGAGGTACTATGGGACCTTTAGTGTTTGTCTGACAGGACAATGGACAAATGTTTATGACATAATCATAATGTTGTGAAGGAATGTGAAGCTGGAGTCACTGGGCAGTGAGAGTGTGAGTGTGGAGGATAAAAATGTGCACAGAAGGGGACATTGACCCCACAGGTATAAATCATGTGGTATAATTTTCTTGAAATCAAAAAATGGGAATAACACACACATCCAGTGAAAAATGTTACGGGTGCTGGTTCAACAAAACATCACAAAACGTTAAACAAATATAAAACTCACACACCCTAAAGCTCCTCAAGCACGAGGGTGTTCCTGAGACTTCAGATAAAGGACAGTCGCCATCTTGAATACACACAACCCATTTTGAACAAACTACGTGATATATCAGCAATAGAGAATATATTCATATCATAGTTATATAAACATACATTGAAGAATAATATAAGCTCACATGTAGAATTCATGTCACATCCATATTTGGTATTCCAAATAGCAATCCAATAGAGGAATAATGGTTACACATTCAATGCATATGAATAGAATTTCATTCCTGTTCAGAAGCAGAATCACTTTCACATCTCCATGTTTACAGTCACGGATGGAAGATGGTTCAGTGCCCATATTTGTTATTAAGGTGGAACAACAACTACAAGTCGTCAAATGAATGACTCAATAACCTTTCTGTTGCAATGTTATAATTGATCCAAGACAATGGTTGTGTGCCACATTTACTCATTAGATGGATTAAAAGCATTTTCTGCATCTGATGCTGAATTTGGTTTCAGGCACCTAACATCTGTTGGGTTGGCCCGTTTTCAGGATGTTATTGTGTAGTCTGAATTCTGCCCTGAGCACAGGGTCCCTGCTTCTCTGTTGGCAAGAGTCTTTGTTAAACTTTAAATTTAATTTCATTCATTTTATCCAATTCTCAAAGGCTCAGAAAATATTCTTCTTCAACAGGATTATAGTTTTAGGCTTCATGAGAGATTCTTATTTCTGGCTATGTTTTCGAGAACAAAAGTGACATCATATACTTGTATGCACAGTGCAGATCTGATCAATGGGCTCTCCTATACACTAGAAAGGGGGGCTCAATTGGGGGCCAGTTGAAACTTCACCACATGATGCCACTGCACAGTGAACCTAAATCATTTTCCATTGCATATTCATTTGATTATCTTTTTCAATTTTCCTATTTACTGTTTCTGGAATGTATAAAACTGATATATACTGTACTCTTCATGTTGCTAATTATATTTCATCAGCATCCTATTAAAACTTTGGTCCACATTTAATATTGATTTAATTATACAAGTTAATCCTTTTTGCTGACATTTATATTTAATTGTGTTTTATTTAATTAACCTTACAATCCAATCCAAAAATCCTCCAATTTCCCAAACTATCATATTGTAGGAAAGGTAAGGTAGAAAAGGTAAGGTATTTTCATAGCTCATTTTTTGAACCTTGTGGAAATAAATTGCAGTTTACTGGCAAAATCAATCAGAAAGGACCAGTCCAACATTGGGGCCTGTGTCACTGTGCAGGCAGCAAATAGAGGTGAGAGCTTGTGTGTGACACAGCAAGGGAAACTCAAGCAGAATTAGAGAATAAGATGGTGGACATGTGGTGAAGCTATTTCTAAATCCATCTACCTCAGTCACCAATCTGATTGAACTGTACAGACAGAGGTCCACTACACTTGAATCAAATAAGACTAAAGGCTGAGACACTTGCAGGAATGAAAGTGACAAGAGCACAGCTTCACTGCTGCATTTGATGAATCATCTTTGTTGTTCCTTTGACTCGCCTCCTGTCAGTGTCGGTGTGGCCTCAACAGAACATTTCACAGTTTCTGTCGCTCAGCATCCTGAACTTGTCCATGTGTACCTGACTTACCCTCTGCGATGCTTGAAAAGCCGGAAAAGCAGAGATGAGGTTTCCAAAGGAGAATATATGATGCATTCCTACTGTGACTTCTGAGCTCTAAATGTATTCAGTTGTTGTTGTGCCCAGGTCTGCTCTCTTAGTGATGAAACCTCCACATCAAACCTCATAGGAAGCACCGTGAGAGGATCAGCCTTTTGAAATCAGAAGTTTATTATTATTACAAATTCTGTTCTGACTCGTTTCATCCACTCTTGCGTCTTTTCTTCTCTGTTCCCTCAGGCTCGTCTGCCTGTTTCCTTGTGCTGCCAAAAATACACGTCACGCATATTTTAGGAAGCATTTGAGAGTTTGAAAATTTGATAAAAAATGGGCCAAAACTGTTAGTGTAGCTTTCATTCAAAAAATGTTCTGAAGACAACAGAAGGAAAGATGAACTTTTCTTAATCTCTGTGGAGAATTGGAGCAATGACCTGAGGAAAATCAAACGTTAAGGCAACATCAAATGACAACACTGTCAAGTTTTACTGAGAACTACAAACCACCAAATGTAGGAATAACACCATGACACAGCAAGACACATCTTTTGACTGTGTAACTGAAAACAAAGGTATTTTGTAGGAATTACACACATTTGATGCACATTTGGCGTATTCTGAGCCCTGAACCCCTATCAGTTAATTCCATTGCATGAAAGATTATGTTTGAGTATATAATTCTTATTATAAATTCCGGGAAAAGACCGAACTCAACAAGGCACTGACGTGTGTATCCACTCTTTACAACTGTGGTGAGCAGGAGTGAGTCGTAAGTGCTTTCTCATCCTGGAAACTGTTGGGTTTCTCTATGATTTTTGAGGTCGTGACCTTCTTTGTAAAGTGCCCTTGAGATAATTTATATTATGATTGGGTGCTATACAAATAAAATTGAATTAAGTCAAATTCATATTGAGGACCCAGCAGGGTCTAAATTAAGTTCTGGGAAATGTTCTATCCCCCAAAAGTGCTTGTTCAGGAGGAAGTACTTCCTGAAAGCACATGAGCCTTTACTTGCAGCATAGAGCATTTCAGATTGGTCAACCACTCTTGCATTCCACTATTTTGAAGATTTTTTGGATACACTGACCCTTTCATTCATTTACACACAAATCTATTTAAAATTGCTTTAACTTTATGTATTCCCTCTCAGTTTGTTCTTTTCCCCTCATCTCTTTCCACTTCCCACTATATAATTGGTGCCTCACTCTGCCTTCTGAGACTCAGACAGAGGGACGCAGGGTCCCTGTGGACAAGGGTGAATGCACTTTGCAAATAACCAAACTTAATCCTACTCACATGAAAGGGTGAGACTGAAACGTACAGTGAATAATCCCCCTCCTGAGGTGTGAAGTGGGACACCTCTGCTAAACTTATACATTTCTGGTTTAAAATATACTATTTAGTTTGAGTTGCATGGGTCTAAAAGAGGTTTTCTCCCTTAATCACCTTCTGTGTTTCTGTGTTTCTGTTGTGTTTGCTAACATAACCATTGCACAGTTAGACAAAGAACTCCTTCAGAGGATTGAAATGAAAAACCTTTCAACAACAATATTGTACATTTTGTGGGTGAACTATTTCCTGTGAGAGGTAATTAATGTTGTTTACTCTGGAAGTGGAGTTCAGTTAGCCAGCCAAACTTTGTACTGCAGATTTATAATGAATTCTAACAGTGATGGAAACAAGAACACCAGTTGTGAAAATAAATAATAGAATAATGAAGCACTGTGAACTGATCTCCCCATGATAACTTCACATACATATACACCACATTTAACAAAAAGGAGCCGCTCATCTTACATGGGATCAGGAGGCTAATAGAGGCTAATACATTGGATACTATGTGGATATTGATTATTTTGTCCGAAAACAAACATGTGAATATTTTACCGATATGTTCTGTGTAAATGTTTTTGAAACCTGACACATTTTTTGTTGTGCAATTGTTTGCAGTTGCAGTTTAATAATATAGAAGCATGAGGGTAAGGAGACAGGGTTGTCTAGATTTGCAGCTCATCTAGTTTTGTTGTATAAAATACATGTAGGATGTTCAATATATATAATGCCTCCTACCTAACAGCTAAATGTTGTGTTTGTCTGCAGCTATGGAGGAGCTGGATGGGGATGAAGTCAGAGTTTCCTCCAGGGGGCGCTTAGCTGAGAGAGACATTGTCCAGGTGCAGTATATTCTACATACACACTACTGCTCTTTGTCCTTTAATGTTGATTTTAAGATATCACTGTGACCTGCAACCACCTGCATGGAGCTGAATATACAAGATGTGGCTCAGAATTGCATCCTGCAGTGGTTTGGTTAAAACACTGAAGTTTGACTAAAGTTACACAACGCAAGTTCTGGGACTCAAGCTTGAGTCCTCAGTGTGAGAGAAGAACACAGGCCAATGAGACATTAGGTAGTAGACAGAGGTGTGTTCACATGATGGCTCCCAAAAATGCTGTTTGTGGTGTACAGGACATTGTGGATGACTTTTACAAGTATCAGTAGCAATCAAGTCAAGTTGAGTCCCCTGGTTTGCACTCTCTTTCCACTTCCAGCAGAATAAACCTTGATTAAACAGTGACACGTAAGATGACATTTGCATATTTTGTTTCCCAAAGAATTTGCCAATTGTGTTTGTCAGTTAATTTCTGATGCAGATGCAGATTTTTCATCAGTACTGGCCCGCAGACTTTAGGCTGCATGGCAGAATAACTGCATGATGATAGGTTTTGAGTCAACTGAATATTCTATGAGTTTCTTTTGTAAACTGTCGCTGATTTGAAAGAGTGTGCCACTATTTTAAAATTAAAATGATTTGTCATGGGGCAGTTTGCAAATATTACTGTATAAATATTACAGTTTTAAATATTACAAATATCACTATATAAATAACTCCACTAAATATTATTCACGTAATTGAAATGGTTCTTCCATTAGAAAGTGCTCACCGTGGTTGACAAATTCTTGAAGTTGTTGTCACTATCAGCATCCTCTCTGAGGGGGTGGGGGACGTGGGGGATATGGCGGTGGAGCACGTACTGGTTCTGGCACTGAACTACCAACGCTAACTGAGCTGCTGGCACCGAGGTAGCAGCACAAGGTCTTTTCTGCTGAAGGTTTTGTTTGGGTGGTTTGCTTCATGTTTGGATTTCAATAGAGGCTGAACTATGTTGTGTTTTTCAACTGTTCAGTTAATCAGGACGTCATGTAAAGGGCTGGTGATATTTTTTTGCAGGAAGACAAACACAGACATGGCAGGCACTACTATGCCTCTGATTGGCTAACTCTGATAGTGTTGTCCTAACTAATCAATCAGTATACACCATATACCTGCATATACTTGCATAGTTTGGTAACAAATGAATGCAGAGTATGTGGGAGAGGGCAAACTCGTATGTCAGTGTTGGATATGAGAGTAAGGGGCCACTGGTGACGTTATTTGGAGCCAGAGTCTGCACTGTCGTGATCTTGAAATCGGGCTCCCACCATATTGTGGTCCCACCTATGTACCCACCTGACCAATAACAAGTCAATCTCAGCTGTCAATCATGATGTCTCACCCTGTTTTTATAGCATCATATAAGTAAGTAAAACCAATCTTATCAGAAACATACACCATTTGACATACATCCGTGTGATAAGAACTTTGTCTAAATGATTTGACATGTACTCTGGTATTTTTGGTCCATGTTCCGTTCAATTACATGGATGGGCTGGGGATTCAATTCAATTCAATTCAATTCAATTTTATTTGTATAGTGCCAAATCATAATATACATTATCTCAAGGTCAATACCTTAAAATCGTATTACTGTAATATAGAGAAACCCAACAGTTCCCACAATGAGCAGCACTTTATTATGACCTTTAATACAGCCAGCCACTAGGGGGAAATCCACTTTGTGTGTTGTGTGTGTTGGCTCCAAACTTCGTCCATGAGTCAAAAATCAGATCTCAAGTCAATTAAATAAATCCACGTGCAATTCCAAGCTAATTCTCAATAGCCACTTTGACGTGCAACAACTAAGAGGTAAACACAATTTATCAAGTAGAAAATGTTTTTTATCATCTATCATCTTCCATTCTCCTTTTCCCATCCAGTTCGTTCCT
The DNA here is from genome assembly GCF_024713975.1 of Paralichthys olivaceus. Classification (NCBI taxonomy): domain Eukaryota; kingdom Metazoa; phylum Chordata; class Actinopteri; order Pleuronectiformes; family Paralichthyidae; genus Paralichthys; species Paralichthys olivaceus. The sequence continues at coordinate 26,874,109 of NC_091094.1, read as the reverse complement.
TTCAGGGACTACATCGACCGCTCCGGTAATCAGGTCTTGAGCATGGCCCGCCTAGCCAAGGACGTCCTGGCAGAGATCCCTGACCAGCTGCTGTCCTTCATGAAGAGTCGGGGGATTGAACCCCGGCCCCCCTTGCCCATCACCTCAGAATCCCCCTCAATGTCCACCAACACTGCAACCACCACCAAGGAACGCAACATGCATGCCTGAAAATTAGGGCATGTGTGAGTGTGTGTGCGCATGTGTGTTCTGCATGGTTTCCAGGAGTTGTTAAGAGGAACCGGGTCAGGCTTGTTCACTGCTTCACAGTGTACTTAAAGGGACAACTTCCAGAAGAGAAAATATCCCATCATAAAAGTGTATGTGTAAAGGATTCTTCTGACAAGATCTGGATCACAAGTGTAAAAGAAATGCAGTTTTGATCTTTTAATGTTTCTCGTTCTGTCTTCTGTCAGCTCCTGTCACTATACTCCCTCTGGAGGTGCAACACCCAGCTCTGCTGTCACACACAACTGCACTTAAATGTCATTTGGCTGTTTTTCCTCAGTCACTGATTCTCTTTTTTCCTTTTTTTTGAAAACCCAACTTCTGCTGATGTTGATTCTTCATCCTCCTTTATTCGGTTCTGGCTCTGTCTGCTCCAATATAGTAATGAATCCTGAAGTAGCCGACAATGTGCTTGCTATCAATTGCAAAGAAAGGCAGTATGGAGAAAGATGTCCATTTCCTTGTTTATTAATTCTCAGGGCATTTCAAAGGCTTGACGGTAACGCAGGAAACTGAAAATTGTGGAGTAGAAATGATATCCTGTCCTGATCGTGGCAACTCAGCACCAGGGGACACCAGTTGTTTTTATTGCTTCATGAAAGTGTATGCTGTATATTATTCTATGCTGAAGATGACATTCAAATGTTTTTCCTTGAGGGGGTAATGAATGCTCTGCCTTTCAAGGTCAATATCCAGTGATGGAGCATCGTCAAGTCTGAACTAATCCCACATGGACATGAAGGGAGACACTTGCAAGCAGGAAATATATTTGTGGCCCTGAAACTGGCTCAAATTGGAGAACGTACTAAAATATCCTCCATTCCAGCACCTCCACTTTCTCCGGCAAGCGTACCATTTAACATTATCAGGCTGGGCAATTTATTTCAGCCCCGGTTGCAAAGGACATCCTCATATCAGTGTGCTCCGCTGTCCGGCCTCTTCCTCTAAATTGTAACACTCTCAGCTGAGGCGAATCATTCTTGACTGTGGGTGCCTCTGTCTGAAGCTGCCTGGAGCTGATCAGTGTGCATTTCACAGTCCAGAATATTTCATATGTAGCAGAGAATGCGTGGATGTGTCAGGGTCACCTTTGCTTTCCTTTATTTTGTTTTATGGAAAGAGAAGGAAAAACAGTGGAAATTGAAACAGTGGTTTGGTATACTCTTTTATTAGTTCATTAGGTAAAACTAATACAGTCTAATACAGCAGTCCTGCAAACATCCTCTGTGATGGTTATACTCATCAGTTTGTGTTTGAACTGTGTCGAAGAGTTGATTTTACTCTGTATTAAAAGGATATAGTTTATATAGTATATTGATACTGTATAACTATTGCATTTGTTATTGAGCCTACCATTATTGGTTTGAATGCTTTTGACAAATTCATCATAATGCAGTTCTCTTGTGAACTGTTGTATGTGACTATGTTAGTGTTAGCTAGGTGTACCTAATAAACCGACAACTGAGTGCATATACTGCTGTGTCAGTGACACTGTTATGAGAGCTGACTGCTTTTTAAAATGTATGCACACATTTCCCTCGTCACTTCTGCTGTGTGATAAACAGCTGCATTTCTCCTGTGTCGGTCTGTCAACCAGCAGCTGTATAAACCGGCTTTTTAGCAAAGAATTTAGACTTTTTTCAGACTTATCTGTTTTTTAAATTTTATTTAGTTTGTTATGCCTTTGTCGTGTGCATGAACAAATCCAGCAAAAGTGAGTACTTGACTATACCCCAGATATAATTTACTGTAACAGGTTGAGCTCTATTTTCTTCCCTGAACACTGGATCTAAAAACAGATTCTGTGCAGGCTGGTTAAAACTGTCTCTGACCTTTGGAACGTAGAGAAATGGTTCAACCTGACAGCAACACATAAAGTTGGAGAGATTTCCTTCAAGCCAACAATAACAAATAGATTCATCACTATTGAACTTGTGTCATATTGTATCAGAAAGGAAACGGATATGTGGCCTTATTTCTGTCATAATTCTACAAGTGTGTGTGTGTGTGTGTGTGTGTGTGTGTGTGTGTGTGTAAGGGAGGACTCTATTTTTATATGACAACACAGGACATCTGTTCTTTTGCATGCTTACTGGGCTGATATGCTGCCAATGATTGTACTTGTTTAGAAAACTATCTGTATCTTTATTCTGAAAATGACTTCAAACTGTATTCCCACATGTGCTGACTTGTGAGCGTTCTTTCTATTTCTACTGTTATTGTGTACAATATACTTGAAGGAACTGCCAACATAATAATAATAATAATAATAATAATCCCAAACATATAGGACTGAGACACATGAATAGTAGGGTAGATTTGTATCATAGTGTTAAAACATACATGCATGTGTGTGTTACTATCCACTAGTACACCAACCCAAAGTCACATACATGTAACCTCTTGGATATTTTTGTATGAAGCATGTGAAGCTTTCTATACAGTGTGTACAGTATTAGTTAATGACACTGACAAACAATTTACTGCTCACTAATGCTCCCCAGTTAAACGTGATCCATGCAGTCTACATGTAGGTCAGATTTAAATATGTCGAAAGTGATGTACAGGATATTTTGTGAACGGTCTTCCTTCCATTTTGTTCCTCTCTGATACTCTAAATGTGTATCTGTTAGTTTTGTCTCCATTTGTGTTGGTCACAGGTAATTTATAGCTTTGTCACTGTTTTCTATCTTTTGCTTGGGAACCAAATAAAGATATTATTTAAAGGTACAGTGTGTAGAATTTTGTGATATCTAATTTTGAAGTTTCATGTTGCAGCTGAACACCCGTCACCTCACCCTCTCCTTCCAAACATGAAAAAGAACCTGTGGTAGCTTCAGTCATAAAAACTCAAAAGGTGTTTAGTTTGTTCAGTGAAAACATCATGAGGATTATTCTACATTAGATTTTTGCCAATAGATCCCTGTCAACTAAATCTTACACACTGGACCTTTAAGGCAGTGGGCAATAAAGATCTATTTGCTATTGTGAACATTATTATTACACATACATGATAGATAGACAGACTGATGGATGGATGGATAGAAAGAAATTGTCAAATTGTGAGTGAGGATGTTACATAAAAAAATTTTTTTTATGTCACACATCCTATGTTTTATTGTTATTCGGTTATTGTGATACATAGTATTCTCCACTATCGAACAATAAGTTTACTAGGTGATGAGGAGCGAACACTGCGTGCATCACTTTCTTTAAACGTTGGTTTAATCGTGGATCGGAGGAGCTGTGCAGAGTTTTCTCTGTTTTATTGTACTGTGCTGCCACTCAGTGGAAACAGGGTGAAAGAACACTGACTGAGACTGGATGTGTTGCTCTGTGACTCATCATGCAAGAAGACGAGGAACAGAAGGGTTTACATTCTAAATAGTGGTACCTGATGCACATGTATCCATTGATACAATAAAACAAGTTGGAAGGCAATAGTCATGATTTTTCCTCAGCTAATGACCTCCTACAAGATTGAAAATATTCAGGGGGCCCTCATGTATGTCTCTTGGAATAATCAAACATTTCTTAAAGACACACAGGTTATCTGAGGACTCTGAGCTGTCTGTAGGTTTGAACCTGAGCTGTTGAATGGTGGTTTGTCCTTTATGCCAGTGATGGATTGTTGACCAGTGTGAACCTCACCCCTCAGAGGATGAGCTAGAATATAGCCAACACATAGGGTCCATATTTTATATACGGCCACATAGTGTTGTGATGCTGGAATCTGTAGAGTAAATATTATATCTATTAAAATATGTATTTATATTGTTGTTACCAGTCACACCAACAAGTCACCTACTAACGTGTGTATACTGAAAGTGTGTGTGTGTGTATACTGTAAGTGTGTGTGTATACAGTGTGTGTACTTTAAGTGTGTGTGTGTGTATACTGTAAGTGTGTGTGTGTGTGTACTTTAAGTGTGTGTGTATACAGTGTGTGTACTTTAAGTGTGTGTGTGTGTGTGTATACTGTAAGTGCGTGTGTGTGTGTGTGTGTGTGTGTGCGTGTGCGTGTGTGTGTGTGTGTGTGTGTGTGTGTGCACTAGGGCGGGCCTTTTGTGTGTCGCTGCTACAGGGATACCAAGATGGAAATTCAGGGGCTATCTGATGCCCAAAACATCCACTCTCAACATGGCGCCCTACATGGAGCCCCTTCGTCCCCGCTTCGATCAGCGGCAGGACCGAGAGCTCAGCCGGAGCAGTGTGAACCACACAGGGACAACAACAACAACACCAGGCCGAGGACATCTGCGTTTCGCCTGCTGGCGGAAAATGGCAGCGGGACGGGCTGTGTACCTCTTAGCAAACCGCAGCCGGCGAACCGAGCTCACGTACCGGGTCACAAACAAAGTGCCGGACTTCATGACGTGAACACGGAGAAAGAAAACGAGCTCAACGCCCTGCTCGGTTCCCACGAGTCCGTCAGAAGTGCCTGGAGACTCTGTGCGGAGAGTGTGGACAGCGGAATGCAAATGGCGCTGCCTCTGTTTGAAGGGGAAGAGGAACCGGAGCAGCAGCGGCAGCTAACGTTACCATTTCCAGGTTTACGGCAGCAGCAGCAGCAGCGTGAGGACGGCGCCTTCAAGCAGCCTCCACTGGGCAGCCGAGTCTCCGCTGCGCCGGGGAGCTTCGGCGGGGCGAGCAGGGCGGACAGACCCACCCCGGAGTTATATGTGGTTTTTAACGTGCTTCAAGAGGATGGCGAGGAGAGCCAACCCGGGGCGGATGTACCGTGTACGGACGGCGGTAAAGTGAAGGGTAAGAAGCAGGAGTGGTGCACAGCGCGTCCCTTCATGGAGGTGGGGAACGGGAGTAACCTTCTTCTCCGTGAGTCCAGCGACAGCCCGAGCTGTGTGGACGTACAGGCCGTGAGTAAGACGGAGCATGTTTTCAATGTGCTGAACAGTGGCTGTGCCGCTGTGTGCGCTAAACAGGCTGCGTGTCACCGAACCATCGAGGACGTAGTTTTGACCAACAAATATGGCGATAAGATATGTGGCCAGATTTGCACAGAAAACGACGGAGGTAAACTGGCGCTTTCTCCGCAGTCCCGTGTCGACGACAGCAGTGCCTTGATTTCAGGGAGCTCGGGCATCGCGGAAGCCATGGACACCTCGGACTTTATTTCAGACTCATCGGGGCTGCAGGACGACGCAGAGCCCGTCACGGCCTCCTCGAGTCCGCCTGCTAGCGAAACCTTTTCCGGAACTATTATGATAAACAACCAAAGCATCGTAGTGACCATAGAAAACGGGATCCTGACTCTGGCTGCTCCGCCAGAGGGTCACGTGCACAAAGATGATGACATGGTGAGCTTGAAGGAGCATCTGGGCATGAAAGACCATGAGGATATTGTTCTGCTCAACTATGAAAGTGGCACTAAATCCATCGGGAAGATCAGCACATTAGCAGTATCCAGCACCAGCCAGCAGGAAGAGCCCAGAGCTGGTTTGTCAGTGAGTGACTCTGAGCTGGCTCTGGTCGATGACTGCTCACTATCAGAGCTGGGCACTTCTCTGGACTCCTGCACCATCATCAAGCAAGAGCCAGGGGTCCTCTGTGCAGTGACAGAGGCTGATCTGGTGACCCCAGCCCCCAGATTAACTGTGGCGGGCTGTGACAGCGAGGAGTTCCAGTCTGTGCCACCAGTCCGGTCTAAGAAAGAGACGTTGGCCTCTTTTTGCTGCCCAGAACCAGGATGCTCCAGCACATTTGACACACGCCAGAAACTCAAGGTTCACCTCCTGAACCATGCAGAGGATCCTCGCCCCCACCAGTGCACCGTAGAGGGCTGCGGCTGGGCTTTTGCTACCTCTTACAAGCTAAAGCGGCATCTTCAGTCCCATGACAAGCAGCGGCCACATACCTGCCAGTTTGAAGGCTGTGGGCGGCGTTTCACCACCGTGTACAACCTCAAGGCTCACGTCAAAGTCCACGAGCATGATAATTCCTTCATCTGTGAGATCTGCAGCGAGAGGTTTCGCAGCGCTGCACGACTCACCAATCACCAGAGGGTCCACTTTGAGCCTCAGAGACCCCACAAGTGTGAATTCCCAGGTAACACAAGCTCATTTTACAATTTCAGCCCACCCCCGTGCCCACATTCTCCATCAGCTGATCATATCTGCCTAATATTGCATAATCCCACAATGGCTGTTGCACTGGTAAGGTCTTGTGTAAGGTTTTGCTAAAAAAAACACACTTCACATTCACCAGTTGGATTCTTTGTTCTAAAGATGTTGTTGAGCCTTATTTTAGTCTGTTTAATGTTGACATTTTTCTGAATTTAACACAGTACATCTGTAAAAATCCCATTGCTACAATTATCTTAATGTGTATAAATCAATAGTTGTTCATATATTCCCGGTGCAACATGCACTTTCCTGTCACATCTACAGGCTGTGAGAAAACCTTCATCACCTTCAGTGCCCTCTTCTCCCATAATCGCACTCACTTCAGAGAAACAGGCCACTTCACCTGCACTTACCCAGGCTGCGATAAGACGTACGACAAGGCCTGTCGCCTCAAGATCCACATGAGGAGTCACACGGGTAAGCACACACTAGATATGTCAGTAACATTGTCCCCCCCCCCCCCCCCCCCCCCCCAACCAGTCCCCACACCTTGCTCCTAGTCTGGAGTTTCAGGGTCAGTGAATGGTGACTTGCTTTCACTACAATAGTCACAGGAGGCAACAGAGATGTTTGATGCAGTTTTTTTAAGAAGCAAGTCATTCTCCAATCACATGATGCTGTGAATGTGTTGCTCTTTGTTCTCTCATGTCAGTGGAGAGAAGCTGTTAATGTTGCACATTTCCAAAATGTTACAGAACTAAGAATGTGTCTGAACTGGGCTGCACACATGCCCCCACAAGTCCTTGAAATTCATGAAAGTTTGTGAATTTCAGAGGGGAAAAGTTATGGCTTTGAATTGTTTTTTGAAGTAGGCTTAAATAAGTCAAGAAAGTGATTTTATTTCTATATTCTGTGCTTCTGTCCAGCCTCATTGTCATAGTGATCACATACAAATTATTTGTGTTTTTACAGTAATCCTACTTGGTTTACATCTCAAACTGTGATTTTGAATTTAATGTGTAATGCATGTGAACTCAGGTCTAGTGTTTTAAGATCTCAGATCATGTTCACTGTAAATACATTCAGTTTCCTGTTTGCAGGTGAGAGGCCGTTTGTCTGCGACTCTGAGGGCTGTGCCTGGTCTTTCACCAGCATGTCCAAGTTGTTGCGACACAAACGGTAAGTTGTCAAATTATTGTAAGTGATTGTAATAAATAATGTGTATTGTCGGAATACTTCCCTGCATTGTGTAGCTCACGTGATGTAGGTCCTTTTTTGAGTAAACGTTTGAAAGAGAGCTGAGGTAAACACTGCTAAACTTTTTTACTTAAACTTAAAATAGTCACACTTCGATTGTCACTTCCATGGCTCAACGAGGAGAGAGAGAGCAGCAGTGGTAGAGACACCTATTGGCTTAATGAAGAGAGGGAGCGCTGAACATAAAGCAGTGCAACAAAAACACAAACTGTACATTTCTGATTGTTTCACAGCAGTTATGTTCTAAAGCACAAAAACAATCTGCTGGAAGAGGTCTTGTGTAAATACAGACATGAATTCAACTCAGTGCAGCTCGTCTGCTGTGAGTAACAGAGATAGTGTGAGACAGATACACCTATGGTCACACAGACAGCTCTCTGTCTCAGACACATTCAGCAGGACCTTTTAACTTTTCTTAACCAAGTTTAACTATCCAGAATAAACAATTACATTGTCAACAACTTAATTTTGACTGGTTGTATTTTCCCTGTGTCTAGTAAGAATTTTTGTGTAAGATATATATATATGTATATAAAATATAAAATCATTCTTACTTTGAAACATTCTCTTAGAATCTGTTTTAACTACTCAAAACTCAATTTTATATATCTATAATTACATAGGAAGATTCAAACTATTTTTGTCATTCCTTTTGTCTGGTTTCTCATTATAGATATCTACAAATCAGTTGAATTATGATATTTTATTATGTTCATGACAACATCTACAACACCATGCTGCCTAGTTCAAACTTAATTTAATTGGAAGATGTCTTGAAGATTGATTGTATGTAACTGGAATTATCATCATATTTAAGTTGCAGATATCTGTAATAAACATAAAGCATTGTGCAGGAAAATGAAGTAATTCTTCAAAGAAACTGCTGGAAAGGGTAAAATGTAGCTTTTGTCTTTTTATTAGATTAATAATCAATTAATTGATTATCAAAATAAGATTTTTTTGCAACCCTACTCTCAAATTGAATAATTTCTGAGATAAGTTTATGCAACATGGTATTCATCTGATGAAATTAAATAATCAAGAGTCAAATCAAATTGAATAATATATCAATCGATTCTGCATTTTCTGCATTAAACATGAATCTGTGAGATCAGTGTTAATATCCACCTCTGCTGGTGGTCCACCCATTTAGTATGAGTATGTCTCACTGACCACAGCCCTCTCTATGTTAATCAGGAAACATGATGATGACCGTCGCTTTGTTTGTACGGAGGAGGGCTGTGGCAAGTCATTTACCCGGGCAGAGCACCTCAAGGGTCACAGTATCACCCACCTGGGTACCAAGCCCTTCCAGTGCCATGCAGAAGGTAGGAGTCACATGTTCTGCTGGGAGAAAGTCAATGGTTATACTGTACATGCTTGATTAAAATGACATGGGCATGTTTTGATCATATCACATATTCTGAACAGTTTATCATGTTTTGACACTTGTCTCCTTTGTGTTTTTCTCAGGCTGTAATGCCAAGTTCTCTGCACGCAGCAGTCTGTACATCCACTCCAAGAAGCATAAGCAAGACAGCAGCACCCTGAGGACCCGATGTCCTGTGGCCAACTGCTCCAAGCACTTCTCCTCACGCAGCAGTCTTAAGAGCCACATGCTCAAACACCACCACCTCAGCCCCGGTTAGTAACTCTCACTGATAAATCATAACCTTAGAAGGAATACACTTGATGTTTTTTTATGGGGAGCAGGGTGTCATGGTAGTACCACTTATTATAAGTCAATTAATAGAAATTGTATAAATGGAATAGATGCCACCACAGGTCACAGCCTTGGCAGAAAAATATATGTGCATATTAAAAAAGATTTCTTACTATACTGTGCATGTTATAATTTATGTATGTAGATGTGGCAGTGTTAATGAAGAATGATCAAAATTCCAATTCATGAATTATGAAACCTGTAAACATTGAGCAGCAGTACAGAATAAGCTCACAGTTCAAAGTGATCTCAGATTTTTGGAGCGCATTGTTTTAATAAATTTGAGGGGAATTAATTACAGCAGCAGAAGTGAACACGAGAAAATATTATAATAGGATGAAGTAGGCAATACAATAGAAAGAAAATACAAAAACATGTTCACATATACATCTTTCACTATAGATGGAAAAATATTTGTCAGGAAATGTACTTGACTGCAGTGGCACAGAATGATAGTACGAGGCGTATATGTAGGATTTTATTTTTGCATTATATGACGCACCAGGTAGTTGTAGGCGAGCACTTGTTCATATCATCAGCCACGAGGAATATCAACATGAATGAGAGCAGTAGTCATATGGAGATGCAGGGTTTATACTAAACATCATTTCTTCCACTAGAAGCTGTGGGAACAATGCTTACACTCTTTCCTCTGTCCTCCATGCCAGATGTTTTGAACCAAATGGAGACCACGCCCACCTTGACCCCCAGTAGCGAGCTCATCAGCTCCACCTCAACAACAGTTGCTGGGCCTGGTATTGCCGGGGGCGATCAGCTGACCCACTTGGACCTCAGTTCTCTTTTCTCCGCTGTGCCTGGAGGCACTGCGCCCACAGCTGGTATTGGAGTGGGAATTCCTGTTGGCAGTAGCACCTCGAACAGCGCCTTCACCATGGACCTCTCCCTGGTCAGCTCAGGCATCCTGACCATTGACCCCTCCTCAGTTGGGACCACTCTCTGTAACAGCTCGAGCACTACCTTGGCCAAGACTGTTGACCCTCTTATTTTAGCAGCCGGTGCAGACATGGCCCCCCACCACAGTCTTGAGGGAACAGTTGGTGATGTCCTCCCCCCACAGGGCACCCTTAACCTAGATGATGTGCAGACAGTTACCCCAGAGGCCCTGGGTACCCTCACAGCTCTCACCTTGCAGGGTGCTGGTGCCTCTGTGGACCCCACTCTGCACCACCCACTCAGCTCCTCCAGCGCTCTGAGCGTGGAGGCCACAGCTACACTGGCTGTGGCTCCTGTGGCTGAGCTGCTGACCTCACCCTCTACAGTGGTTGAGGTTGGTGGTCAGGGGGGATCAGGACCACTGTTGGGCTGTGTGGAGGTGTTGGGGCCTCCGGAAGGAGGAAAAGTCCTCACTCAGTTTGTTTTTCCCACTCATGGCAGCAGCTTCAGCCCTCAGAAAGACCCCGAACTCAACGCTGTGTCACCGAGCAGCTTCCTAGTGAGTTTTTTTAGACTGATACATTGGCTGTCTTTAATCGGAAATTGAAATATTAAAAATCTCATACTGTATATTTTTTGTAAATGGCACAAATGTCTTAAATGAACCAGAGCCGAAGTTATTACTCATGTATCACTAAGTCAAATCAACAATATCCAACAAATTTGATAGCTTTCATACCCACAGAGCTTGCGTTGTTCTACATCCTCTCGAATGTCAACATTTGCAGGTTTTCTTATCCGTCTATGAAAGTGATATATACCGTTGGTAAATTTCAAGAAATACCATTGACTGTGCATCATTCTTCAACATTTTCTAGACCAAAAATCTGATATCTGGATATTTGACAGAATAATTGATGGTGAACATAACAGGTTTCAGTTCTAATATGAGTCTACTTTGTGCATCAGGAGAGTGGAGGTTCAGCCAGGACTGACTATAGAGCCATCCAGCTGGCCAAGAAGAAGAAGAAACAAAGAGGCCCATCAGCCTCCTCTGGTAACACACTCATCATTGGCTACTGCTCATTCAGACGAGAAAAAAACTCAAATCTAAAACAGTGAGTGATGGTTAAGTTGTTGTTGTCAAATCCAGGCACTTCAGGATTGTGTCAAAGAAAAACCAAAGGAGCAAAGGCAGCTATTGCTCCTGGATCACTGGCTCCCTCTGGTGCTCGTTATGGTGAGGGGGCTGCAACAGCCAATGGGGGCCTGACTCTGCGAGACCCCGTCACAGGCACCCAGTATGTCCAGATTCAGTTGCTGCAGGTGAGATCCCCAGACATCTGGTTCGATACAGTATGTAGATCTGACATTGCCAACTGACATTAAAATAATTTTTGGAAATTGCTACTTGACCCAAAATTGTATGTATTCCCTGTATAGTTGTATTGCTGTACCTCTGCACCATTGAAAATGAGGGTTCTACCTGAATGTATCATCTGAGGTTTTAAGTAATATATGATGATGACCTGTGTTGTGCAGCATCTTCTAAAAAGGGTGACTGTATTCAGACATGCTGACAAAGTGTGTGTGTGTGTGTATGTGTGTATGCATGCAGGATGACCCAGCCAGTGATGGAGATCTGGCCTTTCAGCTAAGCTCTCAGCCCTCCAGCTCCCACTCTCAGCTCACTGTCGACCTGCCTGTCAACATTTTACAGGTGAGACATCTTCAGCTTCTCATCCCTTTAATCCATTTTGTGATGCAGTGAGGTTATATTTCACAGCAAATCAAACACTAAAGCACATGAATATCAAGGCATGGTAAAATTTGTGTTCATTTTTTATAAAGTCATAAGTGTAGATAAGAAAAGAACAGAAACACGTAAAATAAAATATTAATTGATTGACCTGACAGCTGAACAGTGTATTTATATTTATTCATTTGGAAGCACAGGTGGGTTTTACCACATGGTGTCAATGCAGAGTGGCCAAACTACTAGTAGCAATGATTAGAGCTGTCACAATGTCAGATTCACACTGAACCATTATCGGGGCCAAAATAATTCACAATAAGGATATATTTACAGTATCTATAGAAACTGTGGGTGATAATAAGATTAATTTCATAACATTGTTTATTGTGTTTTATCTAACTTTTTGCTACTAATTTTACAGTTTTACTGAACATGATTTATCCCACTAGATTAATTACTATTATACGTAAAAGGAGCATTACATTTAATTTGGCCTACAATTGTTTAAAATCTGCATCACCTGCAACCAACACCTGTGAGTCGACACAGGCACACCTGTGCCAGGCAGCTGAGCTCTGTGGCTCTGTTCACAGGAACCTTCAGTCATGGCCGAGGATGACAACGGCTCTGACAACTCCCAGTTCACAGGAAGCACAATCAACCTGCAGGACCTGGAGTGAGCGGTAGAGCTGCAGGTCAGAGGTCTCTCTGGCTCCTCATCACTGTCCACAGTTCACGTCAACCCACCTGTGATGTTTGTCTCCATCAAACAGTTGGCCCTAGCTTTGCCAGGACTTTAAAAGCCTTTTTGGACATGTGGTCGATATGGTTGGAGGAGGGGGTGGACGTGATGTCACAGATAATGCACCTTGAGAAGAGAATTTGAGGATTCTTTGTTCAGAAGTTTATTATTATAGTGTTTGTTTCTTAAGTCCAGTTTTGTACCAAAATCGGGCCGGAGAGCACTGACACGTCAGTGGCTCCGACTGCTCTGTCCTGTGGGTGTTCGCAGCATCGGTGTCTATTCCATGGTGCCACATTGCCAATCATGCACACACTCAGTGTGCCGTCTACGCTCCAGTTGCCTTACAGACGCCGTGCACACCTCCGCCGGAAGGTTATCTGCTTTATTTGGTGCCATTTCGATTTCTCAAGTTTTGTTAGATTTATTTTTCTATGTTGGTAGTGAGATCATGTTGAAAACATGCCTGTTGATGTGTCTATTTACAGTATATAATAACTGGCTACCTTCCCGTAATAATCTCATCTGTTTGTTTATTTATTATTTAGCTGTGGGTTTACAGAATGGCTGAGCCAAACACAGATGGATTAAAGATTTAAAGCACAATCACAGCAGTTTGTTGAGAGGTCTTCATTTATGATGCAGTGTTTTCATCTTGAGCTAATGAAAGATACAATGATGTCAGACAACATTCAGACCTTTTCATGCTGGACTCACTTTGTGTCGTACCTTTCATTTTATTTAGATAAGTATTTTGCCCTAATGACAAATTGAACAAAATTGACATGTTTGGACATGTTAATTAATTTATTTGTCTCATTTCATTTTGTATTCAGACCTTTAATTCAGTACTGTGTAAGCCTCTTTAGTTTCAAAGTTACAGCTTTGAGTGTTCTTGGGTCAAGTCTATGAGCAGTTTCTCAGTCTAACTCAGAAGAGAGAAGCTCTTCACATCCTTTCAATCAAGATTTTTCTTCCATGACCCATCTGTATTTAGCTAGGGATTTCCTTCACAGTAAAACCACTTAAAGATAGGGTAAGTGATGACTGTTGCTATTTTAACTCAAGGCCAAAACAAATACACTACTCCCTCAGAAGCTCCACCCTCCAAATTCATGCACATATGCTGTTGGAATTAGCCATTACAAACATCAGTAAATGGGAAAATTCAATATGGACTAAATGTGAGCAAAATATGAATGTACATCCCTGTCACGTAGAAACAAAGCCTTCTCATCCATTTGCACTGCCTTTGGTCTCTCCGTCGATGAAATATCTCACTGATGTCCTTGCAGGTCTTTGCCCTTTCATTATTTATTTTTTCCTTTTTTGGTTTATATTTACATGTGCGAACATTTAGAGCACATTCTGTGAGATGTTTAGCATCGCCAGTGGCTAATTTGTGGATTCTGAGTGGTCTCTGATACAGGGGGCAGCTTGCCTTCTCTCCAGTATCCAGACAAAGCTTCCGGACGTCTGTATCCTCACTTGCAGTAACTGTCAGATATCCACAGGAGCAGACGAGTATCTGCCTCCTCATGGGAACATTTCAGCTCTTCATTAACATTCCAGTGTGTTTGCTGATGCTGTAGCTTTAGTTGGTTATCTACCACTGGTCCATGATGGACATAATCAAGGCTCCACTGAGTGCTTCTCACTTAAACTCGACTATATCTTTCAGCAAGAGGCTTGTTCCATGATAGATGCAGAGTTCTCCAGTATCTTCCACTCCTGATTGTAATTTTGCTTTCTCTTTTTTTTTTAGAGGAGGCTTTTTAGTTTTACTGGACCAGGGTACCAGGACATCTCTAATGTCAACATCTTTACTTTGTTAATCTTTGATCATCTACCCAGAGTTTAGTGTCTGCTCTTAACTCCTCCACCTCCTTGTTTTGTGCTTGGTTTACTCACTCACTTTTGCTGACGGTGAAACAGGTCTTAAGATCCTCTTCTCTCATTTTGTCATCAAACTTGACAGTGGGAGATTCTCCAAATATTCACTTCTGAACTTCTTATATGCCTCCTCTCCACTTTGGTTAGCAGAAACACTAATTTAAAAAGTGGTTTATCTTCTCTGTAGCCTATGCATGTGTAAGTTGATGTGCAATTCAAACATATTTGTTGCATTTATTGTTTCATAAAATCATATACGTTGTCTCTAGTCAGATGGCCCTGACAGGTCCAGCAATAAATAATAACACAGTATAACACATGGTGGTTAAATGAAGGGAACAGGACTGTGACACTTTATAGAGACAGTAGATCTCACAGATGTGTTCACTTATTTACAAATGTCTTATCAGTGCTCATCAATCTCATTTGTTTGGACCACATTTCCCACAAATCCTCACACTATTGTTTGTCCATATTCTGTTATTGGGACCAACATGTTCCCTTTGTACTTAAGTTGGTCCTTCCCCATCTGCCTGTGCACGCTCAGACTCCAGAGGGGTAACAGTGCCCTCTCCCTGGGAAAGAGAAGTGCAGCTGT
Organism: Paralichthys olivaceus; assembly: GCF_024713975.1. Classification (NCBI taxonomy): domain Eukaryota; kingdom Metazoa; phylum Chordata; class Actinopteri; order Pleuronectiformes; family Paralichthyidae; genus Paralichthys; species Paralichthys olivaceus. Next base: position 26,858,897 of record NC_091094.1, on the reverse strand, counting down.
AGTCTTGCACAGTACTATTTGTGAACCAGGAGATGGCGCCCTAGTCATATAGAGCTTCCCTTGTGGCTTCCACACATAGGGCACCACTAAGCTAATGGCAAGTTTAACATGTAAACATGCGTTTGCACCTGCACTCATGTACATCTTCAAAGATGCCAAAAGTCTGATGACAGTATTACTAATAATAACCCTTATGATGTTTAGCTGAAATATATAATGAAGATCATATTGTTACTATATAGTCATTTGCTATGTACCCTGTGTGTCTCAACCTGCCTTCGTCGGACCTTTTCACCCCACTACATTCGTGCAAGAACTTGTATGCTCACTAACACACAACACACGTAGTTTAACAAGGTTTATAATTAACTGGTGCTGGTTTAGAATTTGTTTTCTGACCTACCTATGATGCTTAAATCTGATCACAGATCAGCACATAACACAAACTGAACCCAAAGGTCAAACTCAAGGTCCAAGAACTTTTTTCTCTTGGATTTGCACCGAGCAGCACAGAGGAAACTGCTTTGTGTCACAGGATTATCGGACTGCACGATATTTCCGTGCAGTGTGTTTTACTCCCTGCACGTACCGAAGAAGACAAGCGGTCATTCACAAATCATACTGAGCTGCACTGGAAGCTATTTAAATCTACAATCATCCAGGTGGTCTTTACAAGCACTCACAGAGAAAATCTGCAAGACAGATTTCCAGGCTAGTTTCATGACCATAAAGATGACAGCAAATATAAATCATACACAATGGTGACGTCCGTAGCAGATCGATGAGATAGACTGCAATTGTTTTGTTACAGTTATAGGTACAGTTATATTTCAGGCTTGTCCTTTGGTTTGTACATTTTGAAGTGATGACCAGGACTCATTTTCACACACTGGAGGTTTAACAAGCCATGTAGAATTGTTTTCACACACCACACCTGCAGCATTCAACACAGTTCTGCTCGACTCCTTCAAAGACACTGAAGAGGCTGCTTCAAGACACTTGTACTTGTGTCCAGGACATGGTCAAACCTTACACCCCAGCCAGTTCACACCGCACTGCATCCGCCAATCAGCTTGCTGCTCCCTCACTGCGAGCAAACCACCAAACAAAATCACGACTGTTTGCTGTCCTGGCTCCTAAATGGCGGAACGAGCTCCACATTGACACCAGGACACCAGATCTTTCGCCACAGACTAAAGACACATCTCTTCCAACTACACCTTGTTTAAAAAGGTGATGGTTGAATGAACTTATTGTAAGTCGCTTTGGATAAAAGCGTCAGCTCAATGATATGTAATGTAAAAAATGGCCTATGCTTGCATAGTAAGAATGGCCCCTTTCAACTCTTTTTCAAATCTTCTGTTTATTGAAGATGTCACAATAATCAGACCAATTGTGGCAGATCCAGGATCAACCATAGATCATGGTTTGTGGCGGTAGCTGCTTGTGGCTGATGATTACAACTAGATTGTTCAGATACACAATATGACTAATCAGATAGGAGTATTAATGACCATACCTCATTATAATATTCATTGCTGCTCCCTTTTGTACAAACACTTAAAACATTGATACACCTCTTCATTTATATTAGATACTGTGTTTTCTCATGCGTGTAGATATATTATTTCTGACATGCTCTGCTTCACGTGACATTATTATTGCAGTCTGTCTGTCCTGGGTGATGGATTCACTGTGACAGGTTGTACAAGGCCCTCAGAGGCAAACTGGGATTTGAGAATATAGGCTATACAAATTTGATTTGAATGAGCTCGTTTTCAGAACTTCCCTGATCTCACTGACACAATCACCACCATATTAGATTTAATACTCTGGAGGTTTCTTTCAGATCAAAAGGGATTTGTTTCCTCTCCAATGTCACTAAGTGTTTGCTCGTTGGGATCTCTATAATATTGTAAAGTCTCAACCTGAGTGTGCCTCCAGATAATGTATCTTGTGATTTGGTGCATTAGAAAGAGAACTGAATTTCTTTCAGTATGATCATCTTTACAAACAAATGAAGCATAGATACAATCAACAGAAATAAAAAGCCAACGTTAGCCTATAAACAATAAGCAGTGTCCAACTTGTAACTTGATTTAACACAGTTAACTCTTCTACAAAAGCCACTCCACTTAAAAAGTTAATAAAAGCTTTAAACACAAATAAACACAAGGCTGTGGTGAGTAGATCGGTTTACGTGTGCAGTGTGATGACATTTAATGTCCTTGGCAACTTTCTCAAGTCTTATTAAGCCATTCTTTGCAACCACATTTTTGGAAAACATTGTGAAACCTTAAAAAAATCCTGAGTGAGATTATTTAACAACACATTCTATTTCATAAAATGAAACAAAGAATTAAAAGACTTTTTTTTTAAGAAAACACTGGCAGAGTGTAATCCTGCAAACATATGTGTTGGGACTCATTCCTCTCTGAGCCTTTTTCACAGCAGACTACTTGTCATAGCAGGAAAGTCACAGGTGTTACTCACTGTATAACATTAACAATGGCTGCCTTCTCAGTGTGTCCCAGTGAAGGCAGCAGTATCTTACCAGCACCATGAAATTCAAACAGCTGTTTGGAATTCAGCCACCATTCATTTTGCATTTCCTGATCTGTAAAACTGAACTGTGGTTAAACAGCATATTGCAAACAGAAACATAAAAAGAGGAGAAATGCAAAGGAAGATATTGAAAGTTTATCGAGAAATTCAGGTCACAGTGAACTATTTCTGGTGAAGCATATTTCTCATTTTACTCAGTGTGAGCAGTTTATTTCACTGAGCTTTTAAATATATGACTGCTGCTTGATGAACAAATCACTGACAGTTTTCAATTCAAGCATACTGTCTCCTGCAGTCCCTCTCAGCCAACTGACTTTATCCCAGAGTTTTGACCTACCATAGCACAGGTTTAACTAATACTGTTAATACCTGCTGCAGCTCCAGGGCTCTGCTGTTGTTCATGCCGACTCTCTGGGAAACTTACATGGAGTTAATATCTGTCATTAGGCACCAGCCACGACAGGTTCTCTGCTGCTGTCGAAAAGCTCTATGTCAGGTTTTCAACCATTCCATGTTTGGGTGAGTTCTAACTCAGAAAGATTTGAGAAACTCATCTCTATCAGAAGCTTTACGAATCAAATGGTAAGACAGGTGGATGTCACTGCAGATAAGATTGCATTTCCGGGTTCATGAGCGGCACTGGGATTTTCACACAGTCTTCAGTCTACATGGCTCCACCAGCCCTCTTTAAATCTCTGATGAATGTATTAATCGTGTTCAATTTATCACAGATTTCTGCCAAATTTTCATAAAATGTTCATTAAAAAGAATGAGGAGGGAAAAAATGCAGAATCCTTACAGACAGTCACATGTCCCTCTCTCTGGACGGACAGAAGAACAATTGATGTTGCGTTTAACAGAGCAAATCAACAAAATATCAATATATACAACATTCATGAGGGATGTCAATGTTTAAAGTATTTATACAACAGATAAAGTCTGAGAGAGCAGTAATGACAATTGTAATTAGAGGTATTGCCAATAATAGTAATATATGTGAGTAGGTATTTTGTATACCCACTAGGAAACATTGTCAGGACACACTCTGTAAATTTCCACTGCTATGCGGATGACACCCAGTTATATGTATCAATAAAACCAGGACAGTGTAATCAATTAACTAAACTTCAAGCATGTCTCATGCATCTGAGGCTTCTGGTCATAGTGGTGGACCATGATTCAGGTTGCAGCTCATGGTGGATCCTGATGGCGGCAGTGGATCATGATGATGGACTGTAATGGTGTATCCTGATCGTGGTGGCAGCTGGTCATGGACTATAATTACAACAAGACTGCTTGATATACAACATGTCTCCTCAGATAATCCATTATCATCATCTACCATTACTGACAATAATTCATCAATTAATTTACCCTCCATCAAACTATATACTATTTACTCTAACCGATGCTGTAATCCTGTTCTTATTGTTCTGACGTTCTCCATTGCATGTGGCTCTTGCTGCACTTCTGTCCGTCCTGGGAGACGGATCCCTCACATGTGGCTCTCTCTGAGGTTTCTACGTTCTTGTCCCCTGTTTTTCCCCACTCTTGTTGAGGGTTGAGGGCAGAGGATGTTGCACCATGTTAAAGCCCTATGAGACAAATTGTTATTTGTGAATATGGGCTATACAAATAAAATTTGATTGATTTGATTGACTGATATGGAAGCAAAGGAGTTGAAATCATTGTAAGCAGTGGGTGGGTGTAATTCTCCAATAGACTATTATGTAAAGCAAGACGACAATGAGGAGAGATTTTGAAAGGTCTTTAAGAATAGAAAGTACATTTGTATTTAAGGTTTTAAAATGATCAAAAAGTTAATTTCTTCTGTTGAAAAAGTGACCAGCTTCTTTCTTGACTCTTTCTGCTTGTGAATTTGTCAGCACTGAGTCATTCTATGATAAATATATCATCCTGCTCATTCACATTCAGCTCTGGTACAGCTCCTCAGGCTTGTAGCATCTCTGGAGAGAAAGTGTAACATCAACCATCTGAAACAGAGCTTGTACAGATCCCTGGTGAGATGGAGAGGAGGAAGTAGGGCAAAGTGACTAATCCTTGAATCAACGGCGTTTCCATCCCTCTGGACCAAGCCTGTAATCTGCGAGCCAGGCTCAGCCCCCCCACCCTGTCCTGCGGGGACAGTCTCGGGGCTCCAGCTATTTGATGGCTGGATTAAGAGGTCAAGTGGGATCAGCCAGACATGCTGCTGTGCCTGTTGCACAACATGGTAGGTCTAATAACATCCAGTTACTGCAGCATGTTCTGTCTAGGCCCCTTGCAGAGCCTGGTCAAGCCCTTTACTTTATACTTCACTGGAGATAGTGTGAGGTCAGAGGGGGCAGGAGGACTCATGGAGGACGCAGGAGGGGGTCATGGTATTAGATACATGCCCCAAGCAACAGGGTCCAGGTTGTACTGCATGTCACTGCCATCCTCTCTCCTCCTACTTTCACTGTCTAATGAAGGCACAAAAGCCAAAATAATAAGAAAAGAAGTCACATCAGTGAGGCACACTGTTCTGATTATATGTTTCTGCATGAACACATGCTATAGTTTATTTCACCTTGGTTCACATGCTCAGTCCTGCTGCTGGAAAACCCTGTATATTAATGGCAGCTGAAGATACTGTACACTGCTGCCTCCTGTTTGACTAATGTTTGCTGAAAATGGCAGTGCCCTGCTGTTTTAGGAAATCACTCAACCTTTGTATTGAAAATCAAACACATTTGTGGGGTTATTCCAGAGCTTTATATCCTCAGTAGGAACCACCGGGATTATGGCTGAATGCCACACACTGTACTGAGACACAGACCCACACATTTTGGGGCATTTCAGAGACAAATTAAAGAAGAAAAAGCAAACCAGATCTGCAGTATATCACAAATACACAGTTTGACACTTTGCAAAGACATGTCAGGCTGCTGAGACCTGCAGCTGGTGTAACGCAGCATCGATATATACAAGGAACAGGAACACTTTAGAGGAAAATGCATGAGTTTGATATAATTTTCAACTTTTCAAGGAAGAACAAGAATGGACTGAGTTAGTTATGATCTTTTAATGTACTGAGTAAAAATGTTGTTGATCCTCATGCATGATAATATTCCAGCACAAATGTTCAGATCCTAATTAATGTTTTATATCAATAATAGATCAAATCAATAAATGAGAAAAAAAATCCTCTATAATCTATATATTATATGTGTATATTTTATTTCTACTCTTATAATTCCTTGTGGTTATATTGCATGTCATTTTATTATTACTTTTACTGATGTCGATTTTGTCTGATTTTTTGACTGTCCCCATTGTGGGACTAATGGGATCCTCTTATCTGTCGTGTGTGTGTGTGTGTGTGTGTGTGTGTGTGATTTTGGTGATGGGACTTTGACTTGCCCTGTTGGACTTGAGTCCAGACATTAATCAATAGTGTTTTATTAGAGGCAAACAAATAAGTCCCAGTTTTCACTCCCTGTCCTCTATGTTCTGTTTTCACGTCATCTCTATGTGGTTTGTTTTGGAACTTTTCCAACTGTAAAAAACGAACTTGACTTCAGACTCATTTAATGCAGCTCAGCTCAATTCACAGAATCCTTCAGATGAAACCAGTACATGAATGTGATCTGTTTTCATCATGTCGAAACGGATGATCAACTCCACCTGCAGTCCGGTTGTTGTGTTGTGGTGTTGACAGGTCCCAACTGCTCTGTCCACATGTTGTTCCACGCAGCGCCGCTTCAGTCACACTGACTGACAAGACCGGACGACCCGCCTCCATCCCAGCGCGGCCGTCCAATGAGGCTGCGGAGCGGGGACGAGCCTTCAGCAGCAGCAGCCTCTTATTTCTCACTACAGCACCTCAGGAGCACACTGGCAGTCATGTGACGGTCATATAGTACAACTCGGTGAGCGATCGGTCCAGTCCTACCCTGCTGCCTCTGCTGCTGCTGTATGGCGAGTCTCAAGGTTAAATCCTGCTCCGGTAACACACTGCGGATATAAACAAGCTCCCCGCGCCTTTTGCATTGGGAATATATTTGCTGTGAGGTGAGTGTGGAGCTTTATTCTCCCCGTTAGCGGCTCCGGGCTGCAGCGTGCGCGTGTTTCCGCTCCGTGCCACAGCCCGTGCTGCAGCAGCCTGGACGAAAACATGTTTACGTTGAGAGCGGAGACGCGCGCCAACCCGCGCCGTGCGTTAAGACGCGCGGCCGGAGGCCAGCGGACGGTCAGGACAGCACGGGGCTCGGTCAGTGTGCAGCCTGTGGATTAGTGTCTCCACAGGAGGGTCTGTGTCGCTGTGCAGAAGATTAACGACGCGACGTAAATGAATGAACCGAGTTTGGCTCTCGGAGCTGCGCGTTCTCTGATCCACGCTGCCTCAGAAACGTGGCCGCTGGAGCAGATCACGGTTATGTAATTGTTGTTGTTGTTATTCTAACACAGAAAGATCATATTTGTTGAGATGATTCGGCATAGATGATTTATGATTTATGATTTAGGTGAACTCTAAGTTTTGTAAATGCACATTTTAAATAATAATAAGATAACTTCTCCATGACCATGTGCAAGAAATACACATCACATGTGGCCCAACCTGCAGCTGCACCTAAATATTTCTCTCTTGGTGACGTGGCTGCTGTAATGCTCTGTAATTGTCCCGTAAACAGGCAGGGGATTTGAGCAGCACACTGCTGCCCACTGCCCCATGCGTGTTTTCTGATAATAATGTTGACAGTGTTTTTTTCTCCCCCCTCAGCCTGGGTTTACTCTCGGTCAATGAGACCATGTAGGGGCCCCTGGAAAGGGAGGAGGTGGAAGCGGGAGGGTGGATAAGGGAGGGGGGTATGACCGACTCTCTCTGGAAAATAACCTATGAATTCAAGAGTAAGACATTGTAAAAAATGAGATAAAGTCGAAGAAGATAGTGTAGTTTTTATAGACAAGACAACTGTAACCTACTGATCTTTAAGTCATTTAAACTGGCCACCATAACAGAGATAAGAAGCAAGAGATTAAAAAGGACGAAGCTAAACAATATTAAAAGAAAATTAAATCACTTCTATTACAAAAGAAGACGACTTTAAGTAACATGCAGTCAATAAAACTCTTGAATCATATAATAGGAAAGTAACTAAAGCCACCACATTGTGTGAAAATCATTGTAATATTACAGTAAACTTTATGCCATAAAATCCATAAAGTGTTTTAGATTTATGGTGTAAGTTTCACAGAAGCTCTCACTACTTATGATAGTATGATACATAAAGTCTGATGCCAAAGGAGATAAGTTGTAACTAGCTACAGTAATAATTTAAGTTTCAATGGGACTGTAGTGATCTGACTTAGTCTGACTGTGAGTATAAACTTATCATATGGTGCCAATTTCAGGTGGCATTCTCCTTTTCTGCTTCTCACCACTAGTTTTCAAATTCCGCTTATGGAGATCAACAAGCGAGCAATCACCCAGTTAATATGTTTTTATGTCTAATCTCTTTTTTGTGAGATTTTTCTTGCAATAATGTGCATTCACTTAAACAATTTTCACTAAAACAACCTCAAATCGATGTGGCCAACAACCCTGCATCCTGTGGTTAGTGCTGCCCAAGACCCAAAACAATTGTGATTGTTAATGAAAAACAAAAGCAAGACAGAGCATTTCCCCCCCGTGGCAGAATGATATTGGGTGCAGACCTTTCAGGTGTGGAGTTATGGACGTACAAGACTAGGGAATATGTAGAGGAAGTAGTGCCACTGTATTTCTAATATTAATTAAAGCACTTTTTATATTTTACCTCAATATTCTCATTCTGAGAACATCACTTTTGTGTTAAACTGTCCATAGCTCATATGTCCTCAATAAAGGCTCAAGCAATATGCTTGGGAACCAGTGCAGCAGAAAAACTGTTTAAGTGATAGTTTAAAACTGAATCCGAGCCCTTTGGTCGTCTCTGCACTCCGCTTACTTTGACCGATAGTTCTGTGTATTGTTATGTGACAGTCGTGTGCCATAGTAATTATGATGTGAGTAAAGGAGGAAGTTAACAAAGATAATATGTAGAGAAACAAAGTGGATAGATGGGTCAGCATAACACAAGACTTGGTATGTACTCAGGAGGTCATTTCAATGTCAGTGTTTCTTTACTTAATGGCCATTCCACAACCTTAACCATGTGTTTGTTGTTGTTACCATGGTGATGACTGTCTTGTATGCTTATGCACCAGTGGGTCATGTCCAAGGGTAGGGACAGACGACCTCTGCGATCATGTAGGTCTGAGGACTTGTTGAAATAAACACACTGCCAGTAAGTCCTCTGCCCCAAATGCAGCTAATCCTTCGTGTTATGTAATACATATTTTCACTGTGCTTTGTCATTTATATTATGACGTGGCTGCATCGGGTACTACTTGACAGATGGATTGAAGGAAATGGCACCTTGTCAGGCATTTTTCAAGAAATATGCAATCATCTGATTTTTTTTAAGTCAGGCCATATTTTGGATTTGAGCAGCAGGCACATGTGGTATTGAGATTAACAGATATCTTTCTGTCTGTGTTTTTTTCAATTTAGAGACAGTGTATCCTGACTGGAGACCTTGGATTGTTTCATTTACTTTTTCCACTCTGAGAGAGAACCCCAGGTGTTGCACTATCCCACACGTGTGGGAAAAGTGACCTTGGTGACCTGGGTTTGTTTGGCCTGACTTTCCCAGATGCAGAAGGAATAATTCTATTAAAAATCATTCTAAACAGACTCTGAATCCAACAAGAGACTGAGGTTTGGCACTAGCCAGGAATGGTAGATAACTTGACAGCAAGCAAGGAGATTTTTCTTCCTCACAGTGGCTCTCCACCGACCTACTGGCTGTCTGACATGGTGACAGACCTGGGGTCCTACCAGGTGATGCCTTCGCCGCTTTCGGAGGACGACCTGAGCGAATCGTCCAGCCCTCGTTCCTGCTCCAGCCCAGACTCCCAAGTGCTCAGCTCAAGCTATGGCAGCAACTCCAGTGCTGAGAGCCAGGATAGCATCTTGGACCACCTGCTGTCCCAAACCTCTTTAGGAGGTGCCAACAGTGTCCCTGCAGGGTCTGTTACACCTTTAGCCACTTTCCTTTGGGACTCACGAAGAGATGAGCCCTCCAAATGCGAGCCTGTAAAGGAGGAAAATTTTGATTTTCTCAACTGGTCCAATGTGAAGACAGAGGAGCAACTTGGAGGGTCCTTTCAGCCCACTCTGGAAGAAATTGAAGAATTCCTGGAGGAGAATATGGATGTGGTGACAATGAAGCAGGAGATCCAAGACAGTTGCTCAGAGTTGGGAGTGGGACTGGAGGAAGCTCTTGGTCTAGACGTTGGTCTCGAGTGGTGCAGGGAGGCATCCTCTGATTATAAGGTAGAACCAGAGACCAAGTACTCAGACCAAACTGTCCCAACCTCCAGCAAAACTGACCTGGCCACTGCTGCCTCCAGTGAGACCAAAGCTACATTAGTTAACCCCACACATGAATCCAGAGCTGGGGCCAAGAATGCACCAGTCAACAAACCTTCGTCAGTAGACAGTCGTACTAACAATGGTGGAATGCCTGTCGTCCTACAGATTCAACCCCTTCAAATCAAGCAGGAGCCCACAGTGGCACCGCTTGCCCCAGTAGCACAGCCGCCACAGCCTCCCCCAGCATCAGACATCAAAATTGCACAGCTGCTAGTCAACATCCAAGGTCAGACATTTGCGCTGGTGCCCCACATCGTGCCATCTGCTAACCTCAACATCTCCTCCAAGTTTGTGCGCATTGCTCCTGTCCCCATCGCAGCCAAGCCTCTTGGGCTTGGGGATTGCTCAGCCAGCCAGGGATCAGGGATTCTTGTTGGAGGTCAAAAGTTCCAGAAGAATCCAGTGGCGGATCTTATCAAAATGCACAAATGCACTTTTCCTGGCTGCACCAAGATGTACACCAAGAGCAGCCACCTCAAGGCCCACCTGAGGAGGCACACTGGGGAAAAGCCTTTCGCCTGCAACTGGCAGGGCTGTGGATGGAGGTGGGTACTGTGGAGGAAGTGTGAACTGAGTGATTGAATGTGTTTCTACATACGTCTTAACATGCAGGCCCTGGCTGACAGGATTAAACATTCACCTCACAGACAGAATGATCTCTGCCCATACACAATTACTTACTCACTGCAGCTTTTACGTTTAATTGTTTGTTATCTTAGAAGATTACAATACGCGATTGACTCATATTTATGACTGGTTATAAAAAGCCTGTTTAAAGATTTGTTTATTGCAGGACTGAGCAATAACATCAGTTAGCAGGGTGCTTGAAAAGGAGCTTAACACCCATTACTTGGCGTTTCCTATCTGGAAGCAGCAGTAACTATATTTCAGGGGACATGTGTATAATTTGTGCATAGTGCATAGTGTCATGTTGCTAGTGCAGTTTTTAACTGACTCTTGAACTGACCTGTGACATTGAGGGACATCCAATAGCTCCCCTCAAGTGACACACACACACACAGATACACACAGAGGCAACTTGTTAACATGAATGTCGTAAGTGGTAATATGGTTAACTACAATAGCAGACTTTCGTGCGCTTCTGTCTGAGACGCGTCTCTCTCATGCAGCCTTGCAAGTGTCAGTTGCGATAATGTGAGGAGGACTTGTACACAGTCACACTTCTCAGGAGGCGAGATATCTGGGATGTGCAAGAATAGCTGGGGTCCCATTTTTTTAAGGATGTAAACTAAATCTGGGACAGCGCATATGGGCTGGAGTCACATGGGAACAACATGGGAACCTCCTGTTGAGACTCGACAGCTGTGCAGTTGCTGAGGCAGTATGAGTGCATGTGTATGTGTATTTTTGTTTGCTAAGTATAAAGCAGCAATATCTAATTTGAAACCTGCTGTGTGCAATGGAAAGAGGCAGAGAGACAACTTAGGCATCTTCATCAGTGAGACGATTTCTTGTCTTGAGTTGACATCAGGTCAGTCAGTGAGACTGGCTCGACTGCAGCCGGAGAACAAACACACATCACTTTTTAGAATAAATGTGACACACACACACACTCTCCCTGGCTATTTCAAATATATTTTTGATCTAATGTGGAGTGTAACTGTGCATTTAAAGAACTTAAATATAAATCAAAGTTACCTGTGGCTCAGGATGTAGAGTGGGTCAAATTGCTCCTGATTGCTGTGTGATTGAGAAAGTGCTGCACATAGATGCACTGTATGAATGTGTGTGTGAATGGGTGAATGGTAAAACTGTGCTGTAAAGAGCTTTGACTAGCCATCAAAGTGCTTTGAATACAGACCATGTACCATGTTACCATCGGCTGCTGCGTTTCCAGTTTGTCAACATCATACCTTTGTTTTATTACATTTTAGATATAAAAATAGTATTGCACTTTTTATTCCACCATATTTACTGAAATCTTTAGTTACTTCTCACAGATTTTACTCACAAAAGAACTAATGAGCAAAGATGGGCTGTTGGATGCACTACTATAGACAATATTTATACAATAGCTAAAACTCCTCCTCAACCATTTTCAATTCAAGTGCAATATATTAATGTATCAGTAATAACAGTTCAATAATATTTCATATAATCTACTAATGGTGCAGTGTCCCTTAGTAAAAAGGCTACAGGATGTTATATCTATGTATTTTGCCCCCAATGCCGACAAGATTATATAAATTGTATTCTTCCATGCATCTCTAACAACATACATGCCAATAGGATACCTGCGACTGGCCAATATTGGCCAGTGTCTGTTTCTCCACTCTCCATGGAGCAGATCAATGACGTGCTAAAAGATATGATAACAAATTAAGAAGATTATTTTCACCATATTTTTTATTAAACAGTTATCCCAAAATCTTCAAATGGAATGATTTCAATCAGAATGAAAACGCATGTACGTGCAGCTATTTATAAACCTTTCTTTGCATGCAGGTACTGGCTGATCATTAATATCCCATACAAGATGTATGTAGGTCCATGGAACCAAACTGGCAACCTGCCACTTGTTCTTGTCATGCTGCACAAGTGTGTCCCAGTACATGAGCGGAGAAATCTGTGTGGTAGTAATCCAGGCTGTGTGCTCCAACTAACAAAGGGCTCTTGTCTGTACACAAAAGGCAGGATCTAGTTTGGATGGAAGTGAGCATGTGTGTGAGAACCAGTGTGTGTGTGTGTGTGTGTGTGTGTGTGTAACTCACTGTATGTGATGGGCTAAATGAGGGGGCCGGCAGAAGGAAAAAAAAAGGCTGGGAAAAGTCTGCGAGATGCAAGCGACTAGAGTGAGTAGCCGAGAGTAAGTGAGATTTTCAGTTTTGCACACAATCACTTGAAGGGGTGAGTGAGGAAGTGGAGCGAACAAACACAAAGCGTTGAATAGTAACCATGACTGTGGGCTGGGAACGTCCAGGCTGCCATACTGCATGAAAGGGAAGAGAGGGATCAGTCAGGGTTCCACACATGGAGGAGGAACAGAGAGGGAATGGTCAGATGCAAAGATGAACTGATCGTCCCACTGTATATTCAAATGTATACACAACTTCAGACAGACTCGACTTAATTTATAGTGCAGGAAGTCGACTTCTAAAAATGTTTTATTTCAAGTTTAGTAGATGGTGTTACTGGTTAGATTAGCTCTGGATATTTTCAGAACATTGACATCATTTGTAACATTTTGTAACTATTGGTGTCTTTGTATATTATATATTATTAACTTTAACCAGCTGTAGCAAGCTTCTTGAGCTTATGGAGCCTTGTTGTTGTAGTGGGCAGCTGTGGCTGAGTGGTGGAGTGGTCATCCTCCAACAAGAAGGTCGGCAGTTCATTCCCAGTCTACCCCATCTGCATGCCTCAGGGAAGATGCTGAACCCTGAATTGCCCCTCACAGGAAAAAAAAGTGCTGCTAATAGATGCACTGTATGAATGTGTGTGTGAATGGGTGAAAGGCAAGCTGTGCTGTAAAGCTCCTTGAGTGGTCATCAAGACGAGAAAAGAGCTTTATAAATACAAACCATCTATTGTTCTGAACATTTCTTGGTTATCGTCCCTCACTCTGTGAAGTGATTGTTATTGTGCTGCAGCCCCTGAATGAGAAGATGATCTCTCCTAACGCTATTCCTGTTGCTGTTTTTGTGACAAAAGGTGTGCTGCCAGGAGGATGTATATTGAATGATCTACAGTGGATTCATTGATGATCTGTCTTTTTCTGTCCAAGTGGAACCATAGAACAATTTTAGAATAACTTTGCATCGATTCCAAGTCACAGGGACCTTGTGTTGTGATATTTGACCACCAAAATGATATGGGTTTGAGTTGAAGCGTACCAAACTTGAACAATTCCATCACAATGTTTGAGCAATCGCGTTCACAAGAATGGGAAAGAGGGACGGACAGATAACTCAAAAACATAACCTCAGGAGGCACAAAAACAATAAGGTGTCTCCAGGTTGTTTCCTACAGAGCAGAACATCGTCAAGCCCACGTGTTGTTACTCAACTGCTTCAAGCTGACTGTTGTAGGAATGAAGTCAGGGTCTCCGTTGGTAGGGATGGATGAGCTAGTGTGTGTGTGTGTGTGTTTGTGTTTTTGTGTGTGTTGACTTGCTTTTCCCTCCCGCCTGCTTCGCCAGATCAGTTTGCAGTGTCTGTCTGCCTTTATGGATGGTTTATAATTTGCAGAAATCTATATACAGCCTTTCAGACTTGAGCTCACATGAGATGGAAACAAATCTCTTTAATAGAGAGCGAGCAGCTTCAAATTGATGCCGTTGGGACTGAGAGCGGATGAAGCGTTATAAATCCTGTCATTGTTTTGTTCTCTCACATAGCAACAGATCCGAACCAGATGTTGGAATGTCAGGCTTCAGAGTGGCAGTGATAGTGTTACTCTTAACATCATGAGACCATCCATACTAACTACGTAGACCAGCTTGTAGATCCGTTTTGGATGCACGCGGTTTACTGGAAGGCAGTGCATGATTGAAAACATTTGGTTAAGCCAATAACCTCTTTATTTTCATGTATGAAATTTCAGCCCACATCCATCCTGCAGTGATGACGCTGACTTCTCGCTCCACAGTAAATATATCCCGTGATATTTGTGCTGCTTCCCATGGGATCCAACCATACAGTTAGTTATTTGAGTAGGGGAACTAGCAAGCATGGGGTAGGTGTTTCAGCTGCTATTACTGGCTGTGTCTCCTTGTATAAACTATTGTCTGATGCTTCATGTATCTGAATCACGTCTATTACTGCAGCCACTCTACTCCAGCCCTGAGCCTAACGCTGTTTTATCTGCATATGACGGAGAGTACAGCAAGTTCCTACTGAAGCTCCCCAAGTGTGGTTGCTTAATTACAGAGTGGAATTGTATCAATTCATCATCTTGTCAGGTCAGTGGAGCAACATCTGGGATGCAGAGTGTGGCTGGGGACAGTCACTTTCAGAGAACTAGGTTTCTGGGAAGAAGCCGTGGAGCTATTGTCCCTGTGGCTCTAGCCAGGTAGCATTTTCCTCACATGCCAAACCTGCTGCTGCGACGTTTAGCTTGTCCAAGAGTTACAGGAAACTTGTCACATCAGTCTGTGATGCTGGCTCATAAAAAAGAAAATGATGCTGTTGATTCGCCTTACTGAGAAAGGGCCACTGCAGTCATTAGGGGTCCGTGTTAAGGAAAATCAGAGATGTTGCCAGAACACAGTACAAAATAATAGTGTGAGAGCGATGGAAAGATCAAGGTTTTCATCACTTCTTTCATTATGTACAGTGGGTCACTGAATAAAGATGAATAGTTTCCATGTGAAAAGAACCACACTTCAGACTTTGTTTGAGGAATGAACGTAATGTACTGCCATGCACAACAAGTGTACTGCATTATATAGGAACACACTATATAATGGATGGATGGATATTGGAATATCTTTCTTTCTTTCTTTATTAGGATCCTCATTAGAACCAGCATGAGCATACTTTTCCCTTTCCTTCACACAATTAAGTAATAATTCTTAACCAAAATTGATATCCAATAATAAGTTTGTTTTCACCCATCCTGCACAATTCCCACGTTAAATTAAATTCCAAGAAAACAAGATTTTATTTCTACTTTCACCCTAATCCACATATATAAACTTTTTCCAGTTTAATCAAAGTTTGGTGCTTGTGTCATAACTAAGGTTCAACGAGGCATAGCCAACTGCAATATGCATCTATTGCCATCAAAATTGTGGCACGCTTCTTTTATAATATACACTTTTTTATCCTTGGGTTTGGGGATAGATATGAAGTTATTCCACGTCAAAAGACCGAAGTCAAAGTGAAACCATGGGCTATCAGTGTTAAAGTTAAAGTCAAGTGTTATGACTTTTATGATTTTCTCAAGTTGAGTCTAAAATCATCAGATTCGTGATTCCTGTTCACTCATGTCTGACCCTGAATCTGAAACACCTTCTCTTCTTTCTTCCAGGTTTTCACGGTCGGATGAGCTCTCTCGACATCGGCGGTCCCACTCGGGGGTCAAACCCTACCAGTGTCCTGTATGTGAGAAGAAGTTTGCCCGCAGCGACCACCTGTCGAAACACATCAAAGTCCACCGTTTTCCACGGAGCAGCCGGACAGTTCGTGCAGAAAACTGACGCTGCGCTCGCCTCACTGGGATCTCTGGGAACGCTGGGAATGCTGGGATCACTCTCATACAGACATAAGCCACAGGAGCAGTGTGTGAGTGTGAACTTACTGGTGTGCGTGCACACTTTTTGGGCCTTCATTGAGTCAAAATGAATATGTGAGTGGAAAGGAGGTTTTCTTTTTATTTCAGCAGTCTGTGATTGTTCTAATTTATTTTATCAAAGCCACAAGCCCACACAGTTGACCATCTTGTCTGTAATACGCTGGTTGTTATTGCTGTTGGCGTGTTTGTCCTGTCTTTATCTCCTGCCTCAGCAGAAGATTCAGTCTGGACTATGTGGTAGACTTGGTAAAAGCCTTGTCTGTCCATTCTACCTGAATAAAAACAACTGCCTTTATCTTGCACATTCCTCGTCTTATGCAATGTAATGGAAGTGTGACTGAAGTTCACTGGGATCCCTATTAGCTACTATCAGAGTCACAATTACTCTCCGGGCTTCCCAAGCCTGTGAGGGGTCTCCGACAGCTTTGTCCCACTTTTGGTCGCCTTGCGCTGCAGTTCATTGACGGAGAAGGTGGATAATATATATCTGAAATTCATTTTGTTGTTGATGGAGGGGGGAGAACTGTATTACTACAAAGACATAAAGTACAGATTAGTTAAGCTTGCAACAATCTTCCAGGACATTTTTAACAGCAACTTTGTAAAGCTGCTTGAGACTCAAGAGCGAGAATGACACAGCAACACAAGAAATGCAAAAAGTGAAACACAACTAAAAGGCTAAGCGCACAGTGATTGTCAAATCAGCCTTCTGATCAGTGTTAAGTGTTCTTTGTTATCCTTTTATTAAGCTATCACATGTACCTACATGCTGGTCTTGTATTTTTTATCAATTTTCTGGCCTTACTGTACCACAGAGCCAAATGGTTTTGAAAATCAGGCTTGTCAGTGTTTTCCACATGTTAATCAGGTGACTGGTGACATGGTCTCATGCAGTGGCCCTGTGCACAGCCACAGAACTGAATGTCTCAGTCTGCGATCAGTATTTGAACGACTAGTTTTCTATCGACTTGATACAAAAGCTGCCTCAGCTCCGCTTTATCTGTTAATGGAGCGACCTGGACAGCCTTCCACCTCTGAGGTGACATCAGTGGACACACTACAAACCATGGTGCTGAACTACCAGGAGGACAAGCTCCTTGGGAAATGTAGTCACAACAACCTTCTCGAGGCCATGACACACCTTCAAATGCCCCAAATGCTGTCAAATATTGTTTTCTAGGTGTAGCACACCCCACTGTGAATATGTAGGGGAGTGACGGTGCCGTCCATGCGTAGTTCATGTATTTAAGGGGACAACATGCAGGGGCACATTGTGCATCATTCCTTTCATTCAATTTTTGAATTGTCAATGCTTGTGCGAACACAGGTGTTTTATCGCATCCTATGAATGTATGTAAATATGCAGGAGTGTACATCGCTGCATCCGGGAAAAGACACAGAGATTCTGATACCATATCTTAAAACAAATGAGTGCTTGTGAAGATTTGTAGTTTCAACCTAAATGTGTATATAACTTAACATTTCAGTACATATGAATATATTATATATATTTTTTCTTTGTTCTATCCAAGATGCATTTACAAATAAAAGTGAAAAGAAGCAAACGTGTGTACTTCATCTTTACCAACCATTATGAAGTGATATTATACTGACTGCTCTCAATGCTGTTTTCTCTACTCTGCCTGTTTCCACTCAATCCTTCATGTATTTCTTCATTCATCTTAGCCTAAAATTACCACTTTAATGGATGCTGACTTTAAAAAGTTTTAATATCCACTTTTTTGTGTTTCTCTGTGGGGAGTGATGAGGTCACAGCCCAGACACCAAACCCTGTACACATTCTACATTGATATTTTAATCCATTCCACATGCACTGGCTGACTGAAAGGTAAAAGTTACTCTGATTGGAATTTTACAAAAAACTCCAAGTCAGTGTAGGAGCTTTGCTGGAGCTTTCAAACATAAAACAGTCCTCATCAGCAGATAGTGTTTGTTCTGTTGCCACGGAATGAGACGTTCAAAGAGAATTAAACAAACCCAGGTGAACTGTTGAGCTATAAATTTGCAGAAATTGAGTGTCCATTTTACACTTGCCAAGTTTTGCTCAGGCGCAAAAATCCCATTCGCAGTCAAATGTGGCCGATGTTTTCCATCTTGATAACTCTTCATACATTACTCAGGTTCCTCCGGTTGCTCTGTTGTACAGGAAAATAAAAAGATAAGGTGATTGAACACTGTCTGACACCACCCTTGAACCAGGGTTGGTTTGTATACATACATTGTCCCAGCTGAGCTAGTAAAACGACTAGTATTACACTGGCTTCACCCTAGATACATGTTAGTGGACACTGTTTGGACTGACACGTCCAGAACCTTTTGAACCCCTGCTGGCACACATGCCTACACTCAATACTTGTGAGAACCAGAGTGTCTTGACACATCTCATGTTGAAAAGTCTCTGACTCAGCCTCTGCAAAGACATTGAACCCCTAACCGCTCATGATGCTGAATCCATGTATGTGAATGAGTCAAACAAAGTAAAATACCAGCTGTAATAACCAAATATTGCAATTAAGAAGGCGATGATGAAACCAGATTCAGATTCATAATTCATCCAACCCAGTGAGGAAGCATTTCACTTGACAACTGCTCACACACACACACACTGCACAGGAGGCTGCATCTGGTTTGGTCATGAGCTACTTTATAAAATATTGGCACATAAAGATAATAAATACTGTTATCAATGAAGATTTGGTTGATCTTAGTAGAACACGACAGTTTGCTTTGATTTCACATATTTACTCTGGGAGCTGTCCAGTTCCACTACAGACTTGACTATTTGTGTAGCCAGCGTTGCTTAACAGACACAGTCTAGGGAGTGATAATGTATTATAGGGTGTCTCAATATAAGCAAATAATGAATGAGGCAGCGGTTATCCCTTCATTCAGTCTAAGGGCATGATCATACAACGCATAATGAATATCATGGATCAACACTCAGCCACGCTGCGATTTTCTTTGCCACAGGAAGCATTTGCCCCCTCGCTCGCTTTGAAGTGAATGGGAGGCAAAGTTTTGCCATTGATACATTTGCCTATGTGTGACTGTAATGGTGCCTCAACACCAAACATGAAGCAACATTTTTTGTTCATACAAAGGCAAAGTAAAGATGCGAATAGATGCAGATTTCATGTTACTTGTGCCGGGCAACGTGAACGGCGCAACGCAATTTGAGCTAAATTCAGGTCATTGGCGTCACACACGTCAGTGGAAATATTTTAACTCAAGCAGAAAATTCACGCGATGTGATGTGTGCGAAAGCCAATCAGCGTTGAGAATATACCCCACCGGAGACAGGTCATCAAGCCATCGACGGGTCAGCCTTAGGGGAAGCAAGTCATCCAGACACATTAAATACATCAACTTTATAGTTAGATTTTCAGAAAAACTTGAACACTGTAGATTTAAACAAATGATTGTGAATACTGCAATTGTTAGGGGCTATTTTCAATGTCATACACATTTGATGCTCAAAGTGTCCTTGGGCAAGATACTGACTGACTGATACTACCCCGAATTTCCCCTGCAGCTGTGCCAGCAGTGTGTGAGTCCTGTATGATAGAAAGTGCTGCACATAGAGGCACTGAATGGATAAGTGTGCTAATGGGTGGTAAGAACTGTAATGTAGAGAGCTGTGAGTGGTCATCAAGACTATAGTGATGTATAAATACAGAACAGTTGAATTATGTCACAGTCTGCTCTGCTCCTCCCCTGCGCTGCTGCTCAGCCACACCCCTCATCAGTGTAACAGCTTTCACCTGCTCACCATCTCCCATCAAGCCAGTGTTTCAGCAGCCTCACTCCACTCACTCTTTACCAGATTGTCTTCGTTCCCGTGCCTGACTCTCCAGCACTTGTTCCCGGATTGCTTCCCTGGTATCGACCCGACTTGCCTCCGACATCGCCTCTCGTCTCCGCCCCGGAAAATCCACTAGCCTTCTGTCCCCGACCACGAGTTTGTCTGCCGGTTTTCTGTTCCTCGTCTGCCTGTGGCACTTGGCCTGTTCCTGCTCAACCAGAAGACCCACCTGATCAGCTTCACCTCTCCAGCTCATGTCCTCTGGTCTGCTGTTTACCTGCTTAACCTGCTGATTAAAATAGCCTGTGTTTCCGCCGGCCGCCACGGGTGGCCCTTAGTCATTGGAGTAATTAAAGAACTCTTTTGTACTGCATTTGGGGCCCGTTCTGGTTTGTGACACAATTAGAAATGAATGGTTGAGTCCAAATCCATTTCAGGTGTATTTTCAAGTGTCAGCAGCTCTGATTGGATCAACTACTACAGTCCCCACTCTAAACCTGCCTGGTTGGAACTGGCTGTTTGCTTGGCCTGTGGTGCTGGTGGTTGCAGCTTTCTTTATGAAACTGTAAAATTGACTGGCAGTAAAACTCTGCAAGTCTGGACAGAACCCCAAAGCCACCTCTGCTGCACAAACAGCTGTTCACCTGTTCAGGATTTGTGAAACTCGACTCCCAGGTTCCAGATATGCATTCCACAGAGACAGATCTCTGGAATGAGTAGACAGATTGACCACTGCAGTGCAATTACTCTATTTATCTAAAAGCCCCCAGAGATAATTTGTGAAATCCCATAGGAACGACACAGCCCACTGAGGGAGATGATTCCGTGCTGCAGGAACGTGTTGCCTGTCCTAAAATCAGATGTAGAAGACATGTTCACAAAGTCAATAGAGACAAGTTGAAAGTCAAATCTGTGTATGCATTATTTGCATTTGGAATTTGTACACTGTGTCTGCACAGGTGGTCTCTGCGGAGACACCGAAAGTGTTTATTGCTCATACGGGACCAGTTCAATTTATCATGCTCTATGGCTGTCTTTTACCTACACAGGCCACAGATATGTATTTCAACTGCATTAATAATCCAGACACCTCATTTACCATCACTGCATTCTATTAGTGCCATGCACAGAAAGCTGTATATTTTATGTACACATTCAGTATCTTATCAGTGTTCCTGCTGGTTTTATGGTGTTCAGACAGGCTCAAGGTTACATGCTGATGGCCTGACAGGAGGTGCTTAATGTCTGTATTGAGTTTCAGTTAGCGACGTTTCAGCAGATTGTCTGGGCTGATGAATTGGCTTTGGGGAGCACAGCCAGCTGCAGTTTTCAGGACTCGTGCAGAATTGCTGCGATCCATCATTAATGTTGTGAACATGATGGTGGATACAGCATTGGGTGATGGCTGTGTGTTCTGCAATATGTATGTCCAAGGGAAGACTGTTTATCTTAGACGTGTTGGTGCGACTGAATATGTGTCCACGTGTTCTGCATGTGTGTCAATATGCTTTCCAAGCAGACACAGTCCTCCACAGGGAACCCTTGTAATATTTGCATTACCTAATCAGTATGCCTTCCATTTTTATTCATTCATTCTACTCAATAATTTTATTTTAGTTTATAATGTATATTTTAGCTGTATATTTAATTGTATTACTTTAGCTTTATTTAATTTTAGTTTTTATATTTAGTCTTTAAATTTGTTCCTTGTGTGGTTTCAAATATTTTTGAGCATGGCTAGAAGGGAGCCTGTGACCCAAGAATTTCATTGCCAGCAACTGCTGTATGTAAAAGTGTGCACATGATGAATAAAGTCTTGAAGTCTTTCCTGTTAGAAGGGAAACAGTGGAACAATAGGCTGCTGCTGCCTGTTTCCAGAACTGCTGGGCAAATACAAAACATGAGCTTTGGGAGGTGAATGTATCCAAATTACTATTAATTATAATTATTGATACATCTTTATGCATTTTAGCTTTACTAAATTAAGACGTTAATGAGTAATATCCAGGTCTATTTCTGTGAACCAGTTGAAACACGAATGAGAATCAATATCTGCATAAAATCAGCAGTTACAGAAATCAAACAAACATCATGGATGAAGTTTGTAGGGCATTTACAGTTTAGAGTATTTTTAGTGTTGCGTTGCGTTACGATTGGAAGCAGGCAAAACAGCTAGGTCCCTATCTGTCTATCTTGAAACAATATGGCATATGATAGTTTACCTAATAATCTAGTTTTTTAGCAAGAGGTATCTGGCTTTTTCAATCTGTACAAAAACAGAAATGTGAAAGGGTCCATATTGTACTTGGCTGTTAATAGCTGAGAAAGAGTTCCTGCACATATCTACAAAAAACACCTTTTTTTATACGTCTTTATACCAAAACTGTGCATACAAATTTGCATTTGAAAAAAATCTGTCCATATTTAATAAATAATATCCAAGGTGAAAGTCTTTTTTACATTTTTTTTTCACTTTTGATAGAAGCTAATTGCTTCCTAGCTCCTGCTTCATATGTATAGTATATACTGGCCAATATGTTGAACTTTTACTTCATGCCGTGGCTGTAAACCTTCTGCACCCTGATTCTTTTGTGAAATATAAGCATTATCATTAGCTTCAGTCTGTATGTTTACACACTTCATGACCATCACTATCTTTAATGTGGCTCAGTAAAGTGAAAATTCATCAAACATCCAAATCTGCTCTTCATTATTTTTTGCCAGCACAGACTAAATATTGTTCCATCTTCTCTTCACAGGGGAACTTTCAGCCGTGGCTTGTAAAATCCCCAAATTATGAAATAGAAAGTTATGTAAAGACTTCATAGAGTTAAGTCGGGCAATGAAACCCTGTTGCCTGTTCTTCTGTTTGTGTGAGGACCATCATGTCACTCTGCTGAGGTAAGAGAAGTCTGCTCCGTCTCAACAAGGTAACTGTATGTACAGAACATTGGCTCCACCAGAAACTAGATGTCAAACTTCAGTCTGAAAAAAGATCTGCTCTCTTTCATGATATACATATATATGTATAATCATTTTAAACGTGACTAATGTTCTCGTGGTGTTTGTCTGCATTATTTCTCTCGTTGTGTTTCTGTGAAGACCTGGCAGCTCCAAAAAGCAGTCATCACGGCACACTCTTCAGAGAGCCAAGGGCCGAGCACGCATCTGTGGTCCATTACGCAAATGACCATGTGGTTGTGTGTGTCGATTTCCAGACACTAAGTGTACCAGTTTGAAACAAGCAGTATCAGCTGTGTTCTCCATTTCTCCCTCTCAGTCGTCGTCAATTAGTCAAACAACCCAACTCAACAAACCTTTTGAATCATCAGACAATCCCTTATAATGAAAGTGAAGCATTGAAATGTCGACAAATTATTGTTATCAGTCTGACAGAGAAAAAAAACAACAACGTTTGAATGCATTTCATATAAAGCAAAAAGAGTTATTAAGTGGTTGGACTAGATGTGTGGATCAGATGCTGTAGCCTTCACAGCAAATCCTTAACAAATCTAAATTTCATCGATCTATGAAGACAGTAAGATTTGGTTGAAAGCTGCAGAAATACTCATGAACTACCATCTGCAGTGATTGCTTTCTTTGGACTTTTGCAATTTGGGCTAAATTCAGGTCATAGGCGTCACTCACTTCAGTTGAAATATTTGAACTCAAGCAGAAAATTCACGTGATGTGATGTTGCGAAAGCCAATCAGCGTTGAGAATGAACCCCACCGGAGACAGGTCAACAAACCATCGACAAGTCATCCAGACACAGCTCCAGGATAGGATGGTGAAATTCCCTGAGATGTATGAGCCTTAGATTGGTCTTGGATTGGTTTCCACAAATATGAACAATGCAGCAATTGTAGTCACTTCATCTAGGAGTCCTCCGCTGTTCTGTATTAGAATGGGTGAATATTCTTGGGTTGTATTAACTCGCGTTTCTCACACAAGTATCATGAGTTAATACAAATGACGCACCAGTCACACAAATGCAAACCTTTGCCTCATGTTCAGTTCTGATCCATGAGGGGCTGAATTAAACATTTGTCTCTTGTGGCACAGCAAATCTGCAATGTGGATTTGGACTTTTGGGACTCTAGCAAATTTATTTTGAAGTCACTTTCATTGTATTTCTGAGTTGTTTTACTTCCTGTCTGTCATGCCCTCCTCCTCACCTGCCTACTAGGCTCTCTCTTTCTCCCTCTCTCTATCTCTCTGTTGGTGTGTAGGTGCGTGGCTGATTACTGATGTGAACCTGTTGTGCTGGAGTTGGGGCCTTGATTGACCAGCTGCCTATATAAGCTCCACTACTGCTCTCAATCTGCGCCGGACTACAGACTCAGTTCAAGACCAGCAGCTGGATTACAGCCCCAACTCCAGCTCCAGAGTCCTGCCTGCCTGCTTACCTGCCTGTCTACCTGCCTGCCTGCTTACCGGTCTGTCTACCTGCCTGCTTAAGCTATTGGACTTTTCCAATAAACCTCAGTGACCTTAAACCTGTCTCAGCCTCTGCGTCCAAGCCTGGCCTCTAACACTGTCATCTAGTTTTCCCACTCTTGTGATTGTCTTCTCAGTCCTGGTGTGTTTCACCTCTGTCCTACTATCCCAGCCTCTCTTGCGAATTCAGTCTTAGTCACTTTGCTCCACAGTGTTACCTCGAGCTGCTGTTCCTGTTCCCTCTTGTTCCTCAGTGTCTTCTGAGTCTTCATAGGCGTCTGCCTACCACTCGGAGCCTGATGGCTTGCAAAGGCTAATTATTATACAGCAGAGACATTTCTCTGAAGCATGACAAACATAATTCCCATATTTTCACTAAATCTGTAACCAAACCATAACCATAGCAATGTAGAATCCTAAAAGTTCTGATAGTTTTTGGTATTTGATTTTGACGGTTGTGAATGGCCACAAACAATCCTGCCAACTGGGAAGACAGCTCAGAAAACACCATTGTTGCTATAATATTCTTGAACTTTCATTTGGATTAGCCGATTACCTGTGTCTTAATATCTTTTGAGTGCAGAAGTTCTCTTACTAATGACCTCTAAAGCAAAGTAAATGGATTCAGATGGTTGATTCCAAAATAACAAGAGTTAACAAGCGTTTCAAATTATCTTGACTAATTGTGTCACACAGTTGGCTACTGTTATTTTACTGGATTCCAAAACTTAATTTGAGCTAAAGCTGTGCTTCCTCAGTGTGGTTCAACAACAAAGATTGTGTTCAGTCCTAAACGTTTGTATGTTAAGTTTGTGATTGACAAACCACTTTGTCAGTTCTTATTTTTATCGTCTTCCTCTTGCCTTTAACTTTCTCCTCCTTTGTCTGTCTCTGACCAGACTACTCCCACACAGAAATGCTCACTCTACTCTTAAGCAATTGTCTGTCCACTGGGACGTCTGCAGCGTCTATTTTCACTCTCGTTCTCTGCTTTGTTATGCACACTGGCTGCGAGTGGAGGCCATATTCTGTCCTGAAACCACACAGGAAGAGAAGATTTCAACAGGGAGCTGCTGTAAATGGGGCCTTGCTCAGACTGGCTGGGACCAGTTAATGCACTGATGGTGGGAGGTTATTTTATGGACGGTACACATACCTGGTGAGCTAAATGTATATAACTTTGTGCTGAGGTGTGGAATTCTTCAGCCAATAAACATTAATGAGTATATAGGAGAAATTTAGTTATTACAAGGGAGGGCGAACAAATATACCTCATGCTATAAAAAATCTACAACTTATTATTTCTTTACGTGGCCATTTTACGTGATTTACCCAGTAATGAAATGTGCTGTATGCTTATATAGCAATTAGAAAAAGCTGGGAAAATACAAATCAATAAAAATTGTTTGACTGATTAATGTGATACATTTTGTTATTGTAAAAAGTGTTTTTCCTTGGACCACCATAATATCCACATAAAAGTTAATGCATAAAGATAACAGCTAGTTCTGGCAAAGTATAGAGACCATAAATACACTTGATTGCAGCTCTGGTTACTTTCTGCCAGCACGGAAACTTGTGGAATGACACTTTCCTGATTTCTCTTTAACACACTTGTGTGTTGAAACTGTGTCAAAAGGAAGCTGAGGAGGCAGAACTAACTCCCCAGGTCCTTTACAGTAAATGCATGGGTCACAGTTTGCCTGCCCACCCTAACAGCCTGTAGTTTTCCTGTCCATCAGCATAGCTAAGAGGTGGCTAACCACAGCACGTAGCCCAGTGCAGGTTGAAAGGGAAAACTAGTTGTTAACGACTGTCTGTTTAACACTGCTTGTTATTATCTGCTGCAGAATATTTGACCTATGCCACTGTTGTATACTGTTATAAGTCCTCTACAGAAGCTGATGTTGCAGGAAATATATTTCAAATCACCACTATGGTTTTGAATTGATTTGGTACCAGTTCCTGTACCTGAAATTCAGTAGTGGTATCAACTGTACTTTATTGCTCACTCTGTAATATCAAAAAATGAACCTCCTAGAGTAAAGTATTTAAAAAACAAGACACACTACCTGGCAGTATGCACCTTAAAGTTGTTTGTGAGCTGTATTTTCAACAGTCATAACTTATCCAACTGGCAAATGAATTACCTGAAGTAAAGCTGTCAATGCTTCATATAGCCTAGGGTTTCATTGTCCATGGACGGTTCAACTTCCTCTGCAACTTTCATTTATTTTGTATCAGGCGTCTCCTCAAGTTAGATGTGTTGCCATGGCCAGACTTCCCATCACAAATTTGTCTCCTTCAACTTTTCAAAAGCATAACCAGACTTGGGGCCTGTGCTTCCAATTAGCAACACTGTAGCCCGATGCATACCTTCCCAATAATGTCACCCAGATAAACCATGGCACAAGAATTAATGTGTACTATTGGAAGCTCTCCTTAGATTCTACTCTTTTATTCTATTCTACTTGCGCTCTCAGATAGATTTCATGTGAATTGTTGCTCTGCTGTACTGTAACACATTTGGATAATACCCTTAAAAGTACCGAGTTATAGCAGACCCTAATCACTACACTATTACTGGCAGTAATTGCTGTAATTATTATCATTTGGGCAGTACTTCACAAATCTGTGCAATCTCCAAAGTAGTCCAAGCTATTAACACATGCAGCCAAACAGCTGAGTCTGCTGTGCCGCGTCGAAGGGAAGGACATCACATGCATTTCCTCGTTTCCTCTCTCCTCGCCTATCAGGTGACAAGAATGACGATAAGGTGTAGGTGAGGGAAATAATGGAACCACCGAGGACAAATGAGAAACATCCAGATTCCCTGAGTCCCTCAAAGAAAATCAGTCTGTTACAGCCTGGCAGAGCATCAGGGGAGTTGTACTTTATCTTTTTTCTCTTTCTTTGTCTCTTATCTTCTGATGTCTATGGATCATAGTTCAAACAGT
Source organism: Paralichthys olivaceus (assembly GCF_024713975.1). NCBI lineage: Eukaryota > Metazoa > Chordata > Actinopteri > Pleuronectiformes > Paralichthyidae > Paralichthys > Paralichthys olivaceus. The sequence goes on along the minus strand of NC_091094.1, from coordinate 26,831,359 downwards.
CAATGAAATACAGGATTTGACCTCAAATATTGGACGACGTGACTAAAGTTCATTTCTTAACTGATTAAGATCTTTTGTCCAATAAAACTGAAAAACTGAAATATTTTCTTTGTTAAACCTGATAATGAAGTTCTCCTCTCATGTGGCTTTTGTTGTTGTTCCAATCTTCACAGGTCCTTCACACCTTATCTGCCCAAGGTTGGAAAGATGTTAAGGCACTCAGGCCTTAGAGGTGTGTGTGTTGCAGGTTTAGTTTAATGAATCCATGCTGAAGTGATTCTTTTAAACCTTGCACACATTTTCTTTCACTTTAAAAGGGGCGGATCAGAGAGCTGAAGAGGCACCACAGATGATTACTGTGCAACACTGTATGGAGGGTTGCTGCCCTCTGACATGTGTTGGAGTTTGAACACATGGCTGCGACAGTATCTGCGTCCCAGACTGTCCTTATACGATGAGACAGCTGGTCCCTGAATCTGGTTCAGACACAGAAAAACAGTATTTCCTCATGAGTGCAGAGGAAAAACAGACTAACTCTTGTTCACTTTCTTTCTTTTCTGTTTTATGCATTTAATTTATTTTTCTTTCTTTAGTATTTATTTTAGTATCTATATTATTAAAGGTGCTATACAAATAAAGATTATTGTTATCATTATTATACATTACCTTTAAATTTAGACTTTTTTCAGTCTGTCCACACATAGACAGTGCGGAAACTGTAGCTACAGCTACAGCTAACTACAGTTGAGCTGGACCATGACACTGCATGGAACAAGTCCCTCATTACAATATTGGAATGTGATTCTGCAGAATATGTAAAAAGCTCTAAGGCAGCTATTTCTTTACCTCTTGGATCTTCAGGACGTTATTGACTGAGCATATGTCTGTTTTAGTAACCATTAAACTGGAGTTCTAGATCATCATTGACCTGACGAGCCAGGTGCTTTCAAGACCATCTGCGTGGATTGACAAAGAAAGCAATAACTACAATAACAATATTGTACAATAACATTCTTTTTATACCACAGCATTTGAGGCATTTGTAAAATTGATAACAAATCTGGAATACAGTGAAGGGTTTACATGGTGGGTCAAACATACTACAGTGACTTCAGAAAAAGACCCCGTCATGTTTCTGTCATGCTTGGCATTTTCTACTCAACTCCTGTTAGGATCACAGAGCAGTGTCACTGAACTCTGTCAATCCACAAATGCACAAAAATGCACTTTTCCAACACTCTTCTCTATGGTAACATTTCTGTTGGCAAAACTTCCACCACCTGTCAATCCCACATTGTGAAGGTCAAAGTTAAATTCACTTAAGTTTAACTTTGAGTTACAGTGCTGCCAAGAACAGCAAAGTTGCTCTCCCCATTAGAAACAATGATTTGTGGCATGTCAACCTCGGCAGAGTTAGCAGTGCTCTTTAATATTCAGCACAGTGCTGAGAATGTAAGTGTCCCTCAAACCAGTCTGTCATTCAACTGTATTCACACTTTTTATCTCAAAAGATTTTGCTTCAGCAGTCAATGAGTTTTCTGATATGTGATGATTTTTGTAAGATAATTCTGGATAACAGCTAAAAGGCTTACGCACACATGGAAAAGACACATTCACCCAAGCCTTACATACACTTACACATGTGTTTGGGGAAACATTGCACTCCTGACACCAGTGTGAGGAGGAAACAAGTCCTTGTTAAGAAATGGAGCTGGACGACCCAAATGCAGGAGCTAGGTACAGGTGAAAAATAATAAAAAATGTCTTTATTTGCAGACCAAGTACAAGGCAAATATAGTTAAAACAAAGCGGGGTCCAAAAACCAAGACCAAAATAATCCATACCTGAAACACGAGGAGAACCAAAAGCGCAAGCACACACAACAGATATAGACTGAGACAAAGGAAGCAAAGGGAGACTTATGCCCTGTCCCAATTCACCCCTTGGCCCTACCACTTTGTTTTGCGCGTGGCCATGAAGGGGTAGTGTTCTTCAAACACCTCCTCAACTGTAATGCATTTAGGACCCCTCTAAAAACAAAGTGGTAGACAGAAAGTCCTGAATGCTTTACGAACGAACGAAGCAAATCAAGATGGCGACCGCTGCCTGTAAATGCTCATAAATGTTATGAGAGCAGTGTACGAGAAGCAGCTGATAGCTCGTGTTCATGAAATAATCCCTATCTAAGTGTTCCCATAGCTTCTTACAGCTTAAAGCTAGCTGAAACCCCAGCTATGTAAGGTCATAGTGTTGCATTATGCTGCTTTATTGTACACATGGCTAACTGACTAAAAGTTACATTTCAGTACTGTCACGTAGTCAGACAGTGTTTGAAATATGATCATTTGCCAGTGAGAGCAGGTCAGGTTAACTAGACTCACACTGACTCTTATGTAATGAAGCAGCACATAGGGGAGCTCAGAGGGACAATTGCACAATATGGTGACACTGAAATTCAGCATGCTGGGAGATTTTGACATGCAGCGTCAGCTGAGCAGGGATCTCTCAAGGGTGAAAGTGTGTGTGTGTGTGTGTGTGTGTGTGTGTGTGTGTGTGTGTGTGTGTGTCTGGCTGGATTGCATTGACCTCAATTCCATTATATATTTGATATAAAAACTTAAAACCAGCTGACTGATGTATACATGATGTGAAGTCGGTTCATTGTGGGTCATTTTGTATATAAATCATATTATATCATTATATCATTTTCATATCCGTTTTGGTGCATGCTTTGAATCATGCCCTAAACCTAATTATACAGATACTGATCCTGAATAATCTGATATGTAATATGCAGTCAAAGAAAAGGCTAACGTCTTATCCTTAATCCCTCACTTCATTAGTATTAACAGGCTCAACAGAATGCCACAGTCACATGAAGTTTTCTGTTACATTTCAGAATGGCACAATCTAATTTAAATCATGATTTTTGAATTTTGTCTTGAAATGTCATCTGCAGAATCAGTGCTTCACTTCCACTTCTACTGACTCAAGCAATCAGAGCGATTATACGCTAAGCAGCGGGCACACGTGTTACAGTTTATACGGTACAGGGTGTTTACCACGTGTTTGTTGATGCACACAGCATCTATTGTTATATTGCTTAAATTGCATGAGCCGATTGTAGAGCAGCCTAGAACACAGCTTATAGATGCCATGTGGAGTTTTCTTGGGAACAAAGAAAATGTTATGTTGACTTTCAGAGCTAACCAAAAAATACTGTGTGATGAATGACGTTTTGTTATGTCTCGTCAATTATGTTAAGTTAATTCATGTTCATGTTTTAAGTTATGTCATGCCTGTGTTTTGTCCATGTTTAGTCTTGTGTGTTTTGAGCACTCTGTGTTAAGTTAAACTTCACTCATGCCCAGTCTCGTCGTGCACTTCCTGTTTTATTTTTTACTCACCTTTTCCCTCTCGTTTCAGACCCTGACTTCCTCCCTTTGTGTGATTTTCCCGCCTTGGTGATCGTCTTGCCCGCCCTTGATTGGTTTCACCTGTTTTCCCCTTCCTCATGTATAAATAGTCCTCGTCTCCCTTTGTCCTGTGCCAGTCTGTCTTGCTCTGTCCGTGAGAGTTTTGCAGCCAAGTTTGTGTGCCTCTTCATGTTTATGATCTTTTGTTTGATTCATAATTTTGCAAGTGTTTTGTTCTGTCACTTTTTCATCCTCCATGAAAGAGCTTTTTGTTTATGCACCTTTTTAACCTTTGTTATATTCACCGCCTGCATTGGAGTCGTGCTTTTGAGTCCACCCGCATTCGTGTCTATGGTCGTAACAGATTTAACTAAGGTATTAAAACATTCACTTCTCGAGAGAAAATCTGTCATCTAAAAGAATTTAAAATGTCACCTTCATTTTTACCAGCTAGGAGTCTCCCTTTACTGTGTTTGTTGCTTACACCAGTTGGAGAGTGCAATGATTAAAAACCATTGCACAGAATTACGTGTGCATGGTACAAAGAAAATGGGGGCCAACTGGCTTCATAAGTTCAGGTCAGAAACCCCATAGCACCTAGAGGACATGTATGTTGGGTTTCATTGTTCTCCTTCAGTGGTATCACTGCCTTCACACTGTCAACTACTATAAAAATCTCACACTCAAGCCCCAACAGTAAGTGTAAGGTGTGATATGTTCCTGGTTCTGTGAACGTGTTATATTTGTACCCTTGTGTGTGTGTGTTCAGTGTGTATGATTGGACTGCATATGGATTCCATTCACTCCTGCTTGTGTACAGACCTTCAGTCTTCTGTCAACCTGTGTTTCTGTAAACACTACAGGGATTCTTTGAATGCTGCAATTTCAGTAGCTTATAAGTGGCTCCCAAGCAGCAACACATGTTTCTTATAGGGATGTCCCTGCTTTAAATGAACCCCCTTCTCCACACAAGAACACAGTGAACAGTTTATGTCCTCAATCACATGTTAAAGAATGTAACAAGGCCAAAATGATGATAAAGATTTCCATATGAGGAATGTGCTTTGCTGGAGCTGTCTGTTTTTCGGAGAATACAGTCATGGAAACACTTCCATTCAACCAGACCGGCCAAACTTCTGCAATAACCCAATGAAAGAGTTTAATCATGATGGTATTTTAAGTTGGCAGACAGCAGCCGTTTGAAGATATGTTTTGTGAAGTAAGTGTTTGTTAGGTTTAGAAATCAATAAAAGCAGAACCCTGTCATTTAAAGATGTGCCTGGAATTATATAATACGATAGCAAACACCCCTGAGATATTCAATTATCTTAGTCAGTGATTTTAGCTATCAGCCAGATATATCTATTTCATTCAAACATTTTAATTGGACAAGATTTCACTCCTCAATTAGTTTTCCTATTAGGCCTGCAATATACTTGCTGTTTAACATGCCTACGCATAGGGAACTGGCTGCATTGGGAATGTTATTATTCACATACTTGTCAAAGTATTACACATGTCACTGCAGGATTCCAGTAGAAGGCACACCCCTGAACTCAGACTAAAGACTTTGCATGCTAGGATTTGCATGCCTGGTTGGGGTTTGTCCAGCACATGCAGAGTATGCATTGTCCCACTGATTCTTTGAATCGTATTTGTCTCAGTATTCAAAATCTTGTCATGATTTTCCACCTAGCTCAGTGTATAGCTAACTAGCTACCTAGGTAGCTGTGTTGAATAAATAGCTTTTAGTCATATTGACATCAAATATAACACAGTATATTTATTTAAATATCAATTAATTCTGTTCATTGAACAAATATATCCATCAGTTAACTAAATCAGTGTATTATAACACTACTATTACTACAAAAGCAGAGTGAAGCTCAGCAACAGAGAGAGAGGGAGGAGAAAGGACACAGGAAGGTAAGACAGGATGAAGGGTAATAGCTGAAGGCTGGTGGGGTTCCCAAGCTGAGGCTAATACCCAGGACAGTCCCTGAGTCAAAACATCAGTGCTGGGTAAAAGGAATAGGCTATCACAAGCACACGGCTGAGACAAATCCAATAATTTCTTCCAGTGACAAGGCAGAGCTTGCAGATATAATAACAATCCTTCGGGGATAAATATTTCCTTTACGTGTGCAAGACACCCAAAAACTGGTGTTTCAGTTTGCGCAAAAAAGGGTGTTAAAGGGCTTCAATACAGTGAGGGACATGGTTTTGGCAGGTTCCAAGGGTTCATGTGGAGGAACTCACATCTGGGGATTAAGAAAGCAGAAAGCAGAAAGCCTCTTTGCATCAAGAGCAGCAAGGTTCAACCCAACAGTTGCAAAGAACTGGTTTGACATGTTCCAAGATGTAATACAGACCCTGGGGTTAGAGGACATGCTGTTGCATTTCTGGAACTGTAATGAAACTGGCTTCTCTTGATTCAGAGCATATCAAGGCTTCCCCATCTGCTGCTTCTTGCTGGTCAGCCAGTAAAACCATCACCTCATCAATCTCCACCCAGCTCTCTGTCCGCCTACGATGTAAGCCCACCACCACTGGAGAAAAAAGTTGAGCTTCACCAAGAGACAAATCTTGTTCAAAACTCTCTCCAGTGAGAGCAACCCACCACCGGCTGCCAGAGGGCCAAGCCTCCAACCTGGAATTTATCCAACGAGGAAGTTTTCCAGTTTGTTGATGGAAAAGGGGAAAAATTCCAAACATTGTAACAAAGCAGCACTAGGAGCAACACATCACGTGCAGTTATGTGACAAGGATGGCCCCACGCCCACAGAGGAGTTTAGAGCGTAGGAAACAACAGCACTCAATATGAGGAAAACAGCTTGAAACTTGAGATCTTTTTGAAAATAGAATTTTTGATTCTGAATGAGTAGACATTGAAAACTAAGAAATTTGAAAAGAAAGAGAATTTAGAGAGGAAGAATTCACATACTTGATTTCACTGCAAAAATAAACATCTGTACTCGAAATTCAATGGCTTCTGAGCTACAAAATGTGGTGAGATGTGTTTGCTTCTCCTCTAACATCAGATTACACAGATTCCTCTCCTTCCTTTTTTCTACGGCAGTTGGCAAACAAGGTGATGTTTCCGGTCAGCTTTCTCTCATTGGCGATTGCATGTGTCTATGGGAGCCGAGTATTGTAAATATCTAATATGTTTGATATTTATGATTTAAGTCCAGGGGGGCTCTGACTTAATCGGTGGCGTTAAGATTATTTTGTAAACCCTTTACAATTAAGGATTATTTAAATCGGCACCAAATGGCCTCTTATCGGGAACACCTGCATGATTGTCGGAATGGGGCCACTTGGGTCAAAGATTGGCCTGATTATCCTCTGGTGAGCAGCAGCCCTGACACACATCCCCATCTATATACTCGCCTGCAATTTAACAAGTTGGTTTCGTGACTAAATAACCGCCACAGGCACTCTTATACAAAAGCCACTATGGCAAAACGTATGTATCACTCGGAACCAGATATCAGATTATTTATTTCATTTTATGTCCACATGGAAAATGAAATCAGTTTAATAAATCATGAAACACTGACAGAGACTTTATACTGTTGTTCCAGAAAGCATTTTCATTGGACATAGAATGCCCTTCGATGGCTTTTTGAGTGGAGTAGAAGAACTGTATAAAGCAGGACAAAATTAAAAGTTCAAGTACATCAGTGAAGTACAAAAGTAAAAGTATTTAGTTACTTTTAACCACTGATTATCAGTAAGTAAATGCACACATTGCAACACATCATTCACCTCATGACGGTGATCTGCTCAGAGCTGATGACGAAAGTGGCTCTGGTCAATATTTGTGCAGGCAGATGGTGTTCCAGAGGGTCCCCTCAGGACCCCAGGACCTGCACTTTATTGATATTGATAGCAAAGGCAAAACAAACACAAGTGAGCCGCTGATGACGACAGCAGAGATTATACCAGCCTGTCAATCAGTCATCCTTCAAAATGTGGCTTCTGCTCTGTGGAACAACTTTTCATCAAATTGTCTTTGTGTAATTTAGATTAGATATACACGTTTAATCACTGCGGACAAGTAGAATCCCAAACTCTGAACAGCAGCAAGTCAAATCATTACTTTCATCAGTTTCTTAAATGCTATAGTGTGCTTTTTTCTCAGATAGTTGAGACAGTAAATAAACCTTTGTCTTTACTTTGTTTAAAGAGATAGAACACCTCATGCCATCAGTTAGGAATCAAGCAACACACCAGAAGTGTAACGTAGTCACACTAACACTTAGTTTGTTTTGTTTTTTTGTTTGGTTCCATGTCTCATAACTAACTCTCCTGTCATTTCAGGGCCTGCCCTTCTTCCTGCCTTGCTATCACGTCATTTCCCTCACATGGTTTTCCCCGCCCACCTCCTCACCTGCAGTTCATTTGCTCATTAGTTCCTCAGTATAAATACCAGTCATTTTCACTCGCTCCCTGCCAGATTGTCTAGTGTGTTCTTGCCTAGCTATCCCGCATTATATTCTGTGTTCTTGCCTGCCTGTTCCTGACCTGACTGCTACCCTGCTTGGATTTTTGGATTCCCTTCTTGCCTGCCCCTTTGGATTTGTTTGCTGTACTGACTGATATCCTGGTTTTGACCTCTGCCTGTCTTTTCACTGCCTGTTGGTGAATAAACCACGTTGCCCACACTAAGACTGTCTGTTGGCGTGCTTTTGGGTTCTCCCTTGCCAGCACCAGTGTGCGTGACAGAACAATCTGGCCACTGTGAACCCAGCCGACGCAGACTCAATGCGCAATGAGCTGAGAGCGCAGGCCAGCGCTCTTCAGCGACACGACGAACAATTTACCTCCATTTCAGGCGGTCTGCAGGAGATGGCGGCTCGTCATGAGAGGAGCATGGACAGCATTCAGGAACATCTCCAAAGGCTCTCTCTGTCGGAACGCGGTCGGGATCCTGCATCCTCTGTCAGTCCTCATGTCCAGTCTCCCCCGATGTCGGATGCTCGTTTGCCTCCTCCAGAACGTTATTCCGGAGCTCCGGGTTCCTGCCGGCCGTTCCTCGTACAGTGTTCCCTCATCTTTGAACTCCAGCCTTCCGCCTTTCCCAGCGAGAGGTCCAGGGTGGCGTATATCGTCTCTCTGCTTACCGGCAGAGCTAGAGATTGGGGAACCGCAGAGTGGGAGAAGCAATCCGCCATCTGCTCATCTGTTAAACTGTTCTCCGACGAGCTGCGGAAAGTTTTCGACCATGTTACACCAGGAAGAGAGGTCGCTCGGGGTTTGTTTAACCTGACACAGGGAGGGAGGTCCGTGTCCGATTACTCAATCGAGTTCCGGACCGTAGCAGCTGAAAGTAACTGGAACGCTGCCTCGCTCTTCGATGCTTTCTACAACGGTCTCTCAGACGACATCAAAGACGAGCTGGCGGCTCGTGATCTTCCCGTTGATTTGGACGCACTGGTCTCTCTCTCTATACGCATAGACGGTCGTCTGCGGGAGCGGCGGAGGGAGAGGGTTCGGTCCGCTGCTTCACCTGCGCGGGTCAACCCGCAATTCCATCCTCCGGGGCGTCCTTCTGAGCAGCACACGAACGCTCCTGGTGACGCTTCTGAGCCGATGCAGCTGGGCAGGACACGGCTGTCTACAGCAGAACGACAGCGCCGCCTAAAGGAGAACAGGTGTCTGTACTGCGGCCAGGACGGCCATTTCGCCTCTTCTTGTCCAGTAAAAGACATGGCTCACCAGTCATCCCGAGGGCGCTGGTGAGCCGGATTATGAACTCTGAAATGCCCTCTCGGTCTTTGGTTCAGGTCAAGCTGTTCTGTTCCGGGAATTATCAGACTGTCTCAGCCCTCATTGACTCCGGCGCAGATGAAAGCTTGTTGGACAGGACTCTTGCCTCCAAGCTGGGTCTTGGTCAGGTGGATCTGGAGGAACCTATCGACGCCTCAGCCTTGGATGGTCGTCTCCTCTTCCGGGTTACACATCGCTCTACTCCCCTTCAAATGACCATTTCAGGTAATCACACTGAGACTCTTTCTTTTCACCTGATCAATGCTCCACAACAACCTGTCATTTTGGGATTTCCTTGGCTTAGGAGACATAATCCACACATTGACTGGTCCTCGGGAACTATACTGCAGTGGAGTACTCATTGTCACGCTATCTGTTTGAAGTCTGCCCTGTCACCTGCCTCTGGTTTGACTGTTCCCTCTGAGTTTCCAGACCTGTCACAAATTCCTAAAGATTATCTGGATCTGAAGGAGGTTTTTAACAAGGCCCGGGCCACCTCTTTGCCTCCACATCGCCCTTACGATTGTGCCATTAACCTCCTCCCAGGTACATCTCCCCCTAGAGGGCGACTCTTCTCCTTATCGGTTCCTGAGACAAAGACAATGGAAAAATACATCAATGACTCCCTGGCGGCAGGGATCATACGACCATCATCGTCTCCCGCTGGAGCAGGATTTTTTTTTGTGGGCAAAAAGGACAAAACCCTGCGACCTTGCATTGACTTCAGGGGACTTAATGACATTACCATCAAAGACCGGTACCCTCTTCCATTAATCTCCTCTGCTTTTGAACTGCTACAAGGGGCTACCATTTTCTCCAGACTCGACCTCCGCAACGCTTATCACTTGGTGAGAATCAGGGAGGGTGATGAGTGGAAAACAGCCTTTAATACTCCTAATGGTCATTATGAGTATTTGGTCATGCCATTTGGTCTTACCAATGCCCCTGCAGTCTTCCAGGGTTTAGTTAATGATGTTCTGCGGGATCTACTCAACATGTCTGTTTTCATATATCTGGATGACATTCTAATTTTTTCTAAGTCCAGGCAGGAGCATGTGGTGCATGTACGCCAGGTTCTGCAGAGGCTCTTGGAGAACCAGCTCTTTGTTAAAGCGGAGAAGTGTGAATTTCATGCTTCAGAGGTATCCTTCCTAGGTTTTATTATCAACGCTGGCAACATCCGGATGGACCCGGCCAAGACCAAGGCAGTCGCTGACTGGCCAGCTCCATCCACACGCAGGGAGCTTCAGCGCTTCCTGGGATTTGCTAACTTTTACCGAAGGTTCATTCGTAATTACAGTTCGGTGGCAGCTCCCCTCACTGCCCTCACCTCCCTCAGTAAGCCCTTCCGGTGGTCCTCCGGGGCTGAAGCGGCTTTTGGTGAGTTGAAGTCACGCTTCACCTCTGCTCCCATTCTCATTTTTGCAGATCCCACTCGCCAGTTTATCGTGGAGGTGGATGCCTCGGACACCGGTGTAGGGGCAGTCCTTTCTCAGCGGTCGGCTGAGGACCATAAAGTTCACCCATGTGCTTTCTTCTCCCGAAAACTAGATCCAGCAGAAAGGAATTATGACATTGGGAACCGGGAGCTGTTGGCAGTAAAACTTGCACTAGAAGAATGGAGACATTGGTTGGAGGGGGCAGAGCTACCATTTGTGGTTTGGACTGACCACAAAAACCTTGAATATATCCGATCGGCCAAGAGACTGAACTCTCGTCAGGCTAGGTGGGCTCTCTTCTTCAACCGTTTTGATTTCTCCCTATCATACAGACCAGGTTCCAAAAATGTCAAGCCCGATGCTCTGTCCCGTCAGTTCCAGTCAGAGGATTCTCCATCCCAGCCTGAAGGTATCCTCTCCTCTGCATGCGTCATCGGGGCGGTAACCTGGGAGGTGGAGAATAAGGTAAAACGCTCCCACACCGAGCACCCTACTCCTAGTGCTTGTCCAGAGAACCGGTTGTTTGTTCCAGACAGTCTTCGTTCTGAAGTCCTCCAGTGGGGGCACTCTTCTCGCCTGGCTTGCCATCCCGGGGTGAGACGCACTTTGGCCCTGCTTCGACAACGCTTCTGGTGGTCTTGCATGGAAAGGGACACCAAGGAGTTTGTTGCTGCTTGCCGTGTCTGCTCTCAACAAAAGAGCTCTCACCAAGCTCCATCCGGTCTCCTTCATCCTCTGCCAGTTCCTCGCCGTCCCTGGTCTCACATTTCTTTGGATTTTGTCACCGGCTTACCACCTTCAAACGGTAACACAGTTATACTCACTCTTATTGATCGCTTTTCCAAAGCTGCCATGCTCATTCCATTACCCAAATTACCTACCGCCAAGGAAATGGCTGAAGTTTTGTTGCAACATGTGTTCCGGCTGCATGGCCTCCCATCTGATGTGGTCTCTGACCGGGGACCACAATTCACATCTCACTTTTGGTCCGAGTTTTGCAGGATGTTGGGGGCTACTGTCAGTTTGTCATCTGGTTTCCACCCACAATCCAATGGTCAAGCAGAACGCATGAATCAGGAAATGGAGACAGCTCTGCGCTGCCTTACTTCCCACAACCCCTCCTCCTGGTCTGAGCAGCTCCTGTGGATTGAGTACGCTCATAATACCCTGCCCAGTTCAGCCACTGGTCTTTCACCCTTCCAATGCTCCCGGGGGTACCAACCACCACTCTTTCCAGAACAGGAACGTGAAGCCAGCGTTCCCTCAGTGCAGGCATATGTCCGACGGTGTCGGCGCACTTGGATGCAGGCCCGCACCACACTCATGCGCTCTTCCGACCGTTACCAGCGATCGGCCAATCGACATCGCAATCCTGCACCCCGGTACACTCCAGGACAGCGCGTCTGGCTGTCGACACGGGATCTTCCCCTCAGAGTAGAATCCAAGAAGTTGGCTCCCCGTTTTGTCGGCCCGTTCCGGATCTCTAAAATAGTTAATCCTGCGGCTGTCCGTCTTCGTCTTCCATCTTCCATGAGGATTAACCCCACATTCCATGTTTCCAAGGTCAAACCTGTCAAGGAGAGTCCACTTCAGTCCTCCTCCAAACCCCCACCACCCCCCCGGCTCATTGACGGGGCACCTGCGTACACTGTCCGTCGTCTCATCAAATCCAGGCGACGTGGTAGGGGAGTGCAGTATTTGGTTGACTGGGAGGGTTACGGCCCCGAAGAACGCTCCTGGGTCCCTGCTCGCAGCATCCTGGATCCAGCTCTCATTATAGACTTCCACCGGGCTCATCCTGAGCAACCGGGTGGGACGGCAGGGGCCGTCCCTAGAGGGGGGGGTTCTGTAACGTAGTCACACTAACACTTAGTTTGTTTTGTTTTTTTGTTTGGTTCCATGTCTCATAACTAACTCTCCTGTCATTTCAGGGCCTGCCCTTCTTCCTGCCTTGCTATCACGTCATTTCCCTCACATGGTTTTCCCCGCCCACCTCCTCACCTGCAGTTCATTTGCTCATTAGTTCCTCAGTATAAATACCAGTCATTTTCACTCGCTCCCTGCCAGATTGTCTAGTGTGTTCTTGCCTAGCTATCCCGCATTATATTCTGTGTTCTTGCCTGCCTGTTCCTGACCTGACTGCTACCCTGCTTGGATTTTTGGATTCCCTTCTTGCCTGCCCCTTTGGATTTGTTTGCTGTACTGACTGATATCCTGGTTTTGACCTCTGCCTGTCTTTTCACTGCCTGTTGGTGAATAAACCACGTTGCCCACACTAAGACTGTCTGTTGGCGTGCTTTTGGGTTCTCCCTTGCCAGCACCAGTGTGCGTGACAAGAAGAACATGCAACAACAATTATCCTCCATTTGTTCCTTTAGCTAGTCACTAGGAGTTTCAGGGCTAAACAGCTCTGCAGCCAAATCCAATACTATTGAAATGACAGACGACCACTTCTTCAAACGTAAAAAAACAACAGAAATAAAGATAAAAAGCCTTCATACTGCTCCTGTGGTTTCATCCAAGTGTCAAAAGCTCCGATATTCCAATTCAACTTGAAGCGGCGTCATTTACACCATGTTTTGAGCCTAAATGTCATCTGTCCTCCTCCTCCTCATTACTACAGCAGCAACAGCGGACATTTATAGTACTGCTAGGTGTTCCAGCTGAGAAAAATCAGTGACATGTCACCCTGAGTCTGGTTGACAGTGCACACATTAAGAATCCTCAGGTTATCTAAAGGTGCAAGTGATGGCTTGTCTTATTTAGAGGTCATGATACCCACTCTGAGCAATGCTACTTCTTCAAGGCAGACTGAAGGTCTTGACCTTCTATGTAAAGTGCTTTGAGATAATGTCTATTATGATTTGGCGCTATACATATAAAATTGAATTGAATGGATTTGATACTACAGTAATCATTAAAGACTTTTTCACGGTGGCCATTTTGATGCAGAATAATCTCTATAAACAGATTCTGTTTGTGAAAATACAGAATCTGTAGATAAGGGACAAGATTTTGGGCTGGAAGCCTTCTGGTTTCCATTTCTAGTTTGACTAATCATGTTTGAGCTCAACAGTCTTTGGCTAGAGCAAAAAACACATAAACTAAAATGCATTGGCTATTGTTTTTTATGCACATAGCTGTTAATAGACATGAGCCAAAATGTTGTCTGGACCTAAAACACGTACAAAAAGCATTACTGTGTTTTGTGAGATGTTTGACTCATGTGATAGAAGAAACTAAATACGGAGTCTTGGCCTAGATATCCACTGTCTACGGCAGAAGCCCCAAATTATTGGCCACTGCTCCCTATATAGCCGATGGGTTCTGAGGTTGAATGCGGAATAGCAGATAAACACAGATGAATCTGATCACATTAACCGAGGTTCTGATCTATTTCTGTACCGAGCCTGACTTAATGTGATAACATGTGTTTACGTGCTGTTTCATGTCAAACTGGCTAATGTGTTTGGAACGGAATGAAGTTTGATAAATATTTCTCTTAGACTGACAACAGCTATGAATGCTTATTTGAAAAAAGAACATGCATGTGGACACTTATAAAGTGTATAAGGAAGTTTTAATGTTAAAAAATGTCATTCAATGTAGCCTCATTTTCAATAGTACATTTATGGACCAATGAATTCAGTATTTACTTCTGTATTTTACAATGTGCTCTGTTATAGACACACACCAAAAATATTTGAAGTAGCAACTTCTGTCACTAAGTCAAGCTTCAAGGTCTATTTACAGCAACCAATTTACTGCAGTGCATGTAAACATGTGTAACCTTATTTCTTAGAGTAACCTTACTGAAGTACATGCATCAAATCACATACCTATATGCAGTAGAGATAAACACAAAATGATGCATGAAAGGGATTGGTTTATGAGTTCAGTATTCACATTTAGTTTATTAAAGCTAATGGACACAACGAATCATTTTATTCTTACTTTGTTTCACCCAACACAACATAAGATTACAAAACGGCTGTTTGTTTTATCGATATCAATATTTCCAGTCAGTGTAATCTGGCTGTTCAGATCACTCAAATCCAAATCTTTCTCATAGAGTCAGAGTGATGAGTCACTCTCATAGTAAAGACATTTTAATTTAAAATCATAGAAACAATTACACTGAAAGGAACAATCTAATAAAACCATTAGCATTTACACATTATTTTAATCATATTCAAAACCTATTTATAACACCAATATTAATGAATAATAGTAATTGTATCATATATAGTATAATATAAACACATGGAACAAGTAGTAAATCCTCGCTAAATGGGTGAGACTTTACAGTGCTAGTGTATGTGTGTGTGTGTGCGTGTGTGTGAGAGAGAGAGAGAGAGAGACAGAAAGAAGCAGCAGGTGGGTATGAGGACAAAACAAGCACAAGCACAAAGTGGAAAAAGACTTACATTTACAATTTTCCCATACTCTACGAGCAGAGGTGATTAGATTAAAGACCAGATGAAAACATTCACAATTAAACCCAGCATTTTGATACATCCAGCATTAAATGGTCTGTGCTCTTCTAGTCTTGATGACCACTCAAAGCTCTTTACAGTACAGTTTTACATTCATCCATTCATACAGTGCATCTATGTGCAGCACTTTCTGTATGAGGAGGGGCAATTCTGGGCTCAGTTTCTTGCCCAAGGACACTTCAGCATGCAGACTGGTTAGAGGACGACCGCTCTAACCCCTGAGCCACAGCCGCCCCATTAATATGCAATAATTCAGTATTGCACATTCCTAAGGGACTTTGGGGGCCCCAGGCAAAAGGGACCTCAGGGGCCCTACTCTCAAAAGAAGCATATCATACCAAACCACCTCCTTCCAATGTTCAAATTATTCTTTTAGAATCCAAATTGTAAACATAAAACATAAGTGCATACTGTGCATACACATAAATAACAGTAAAGATTAGGTGCTACCCCTGGCTCATCACACACACACGTTATTGTTCTAGTCTTAAGCCAAATTTCTAAAATTATGAAAACAGAGTCACTCAAAGAATGTATGGGGGTTCTCACAAAATTGTTGTTGCTGTGGACTAACCCGTCCTTCTTTGGGGCCCCAGGCTATCGCTTGCTTTACCCCATGGCAAGACCCTACCTGGTTTGTCTGCCACTTAACTTGTCATCTGCTGTACTTTCTAAGTTTCTCATTACCTGAGAAGTACTGTTTTTCCTAGCCTGCATCTGAGTTCAGCCTTCACATCTGGCTAGGTGCAATGTAGAAATGAATCATAAAGTCTTTAACATTTGGAAATAACAGGAAATCAATCAACTTCTTTGTCTTTTTTAAATCTCTGTGCCTTGCAGTTAAAAGGAACTTAATGCAACAGATGATGAGTATGCTATCTTACAATAAAATTAGTTTCAGTTATGATGTAAGAAAGCATTGTCTTTTGTTCTGCAGAGAATCTGAAGGATCTTACCGCCATGCAGTGCAGAGCAGAGAGAAAACAATGCATAGTGAGACCTGGTTTTATTGAAGAAAAATGTAAAACCCTAACATGTGCTAAAAGCCGTCAAACAACTACAATGCAGCAGTGAGTCTTTACAAAGTCTGCAAGAGGCCAGGGATAAAATCTTAACCCTAACAAACAGTGACTCTGTTGTCTTATGCTGGACATCTAGATGACCACTTGTTTCATCTTCATTCATTCTAAAGGACACTTTAAGTGTCTATGGTTGGATTTGATTGGTCAAAGGCTGTATCTGCCCTCACACTATAATATTTAAACAGGCTCATGTTAGACATGATAATCTGGAAGGCTTTTCCCTCAAAAAAGTGACAGCATACTGTGGGTGTTTTCAAAATATCTGAAAAAAACTATGTGCCATGTTCACACCCAGCAAGATCAGAGCAGTTTATCCAAGTTCTTCTTTGCTCTTTGAGTTTGGTTTATTTGGCTGAATGAGAGCGATAACTTAACATCATTTTTTCTCCTCCAGAACAAGTGTAGGGTTTGTTTGGAATGAAAATCTAATCCAAGCCAAATACACAAATCAGCCCCAAAAGACAAAAGTTTATATTTTGACATCTGATAGCAGCAGCGCCTCATGTGTGGAAGGCCCATGATAAAAACCTAACCTGTAATCTGGAGTAGAGTTAGGAGTAATTGTAGGACTGTTCTCAGCTAGTTTGAACACTTCACATATCTGTAGCAAAAGCCTGTTCTGTTTTGCTGAAATGAAATGGCATGAAACTGAATTTGTTTGGCATCATTACTACTGCAATGCACATTCATGTTCAAATGGGGGATGTCCCACATTCTCCAGCTTTTCAGACACCGGAGCTTCACAGCACTGTGACGCTCACTGTGAAACTCTACGCCTTCTTGGGTATGTACATCTGTCATCCGCAACCGTGCCAGCTCTATCAAGGGACGCCATATAGAACACATGTTGACGTTACAAATTTCAGGAGACATGTATATTTCAGTCACTCTGAATGAGCATTTAGTAAGCATGTTGCATAACATTTCCCCAACACAGTCTCACTTCAGTGTAAATACTCTTCCATCACAACGTTTAAAGCAGTCCTGAGTCAACACGTCATAAACTAAGCACTGACAGCAGTCGTCAAGGTCGTCTGCTTTATGTCCAAACACAGCAGACGTATTTTCCCGTGTTTGTCAATTAATCTCAGTACATTAGTCCCAGCATGGTTTATGGAAGCACAGTGACTGCCAATCGATCACGATTAGAAAATAAATATGTGGCACATTATTTATGGAGATGGGTAAGTCTGATGAGTGAGTTTATCCATCTGTGTTTCAAACATTGAAAAGCATGTGCTTCTTTCTACATGAAGGTACAGCTCAGTCGTTCTTTTGCCTTTAAAAATATTGTCACGGTTGTGGTTTTGTTTGGTCACGTTTTGGTGTATTTTGTCACGGTTGTATATTTTCTGTGTTCCTCTCATGTTCCCTTCTGCCTTCCTCTGTGCTCCACCCTGGTATTCTCCTGTGTTGTTCTCTGTATCCCTCTGCCGTGTTCCCCTCCTTGTCCCTCGCTATGTTTCACCCTGTGCCTCTCCTGTGTTCATCCCTGTCTTGGTTATTGTATTTTGTTCTTGTTGATAAGTTTGTTCAGTGTTTCCTGTTTTATTTTGTAGTCCTTGCTCCCTGTGTGTTTTCACCCGTTGACTTCCTGCCCTCATCGGGTTCACCTGTTTGTCTTGTGCCACCTGTCCCCAGTTACTCATTAGTTCCAGTGTGTATATAAGTCTTTGTGTTCCCCCCATGTGGTTGTTGGTTCGTCATCTCGATTCTGGTCAGGTCCTGTTCATGTGTCCCATCAGCTCTCGTCACGTTTCCCCGTAAGTTGGTTTCCTGTCCTTTCTCTGTTCCACTCCTCTTTTTGAGTGCGACTTTTGTTTCCTGAAGATTTCTTTTGTTACGTTACCCCCTGTTAAATAAAATACACTTTTTTTGTTAAACCATATTTAGTTTCTGCGTTTTGGTCCTTCCCTTCCCTTTTTTCCTACCACGTCCGTTCCCTTCCCCACGCACCTCCACCAAAACCTGACAAATATAGTGCCTGTCTGTGGTTCATACTGCAAAGTATGAAGAAAAATATTTACCATTTTCCACAATGAAAACAAAAGTAAATAAAATGCTCTCATAAAAACAAAACACAACATGTATTGTATCTGTTTATGCACCTTTAAACACTGAAAAGAATTAGTTATCCACATGGGAGGATGCTGGACTTCAATAAGAAGTGTAGCTTCTCTTTGAGAGGACTACTGTGTACTCTTACTGTTCAGGCAGAGCGTGTGCATGTATACATTTTTTCCCTTCTAGCTCTACTCAGTCCCTCAGGCATATTCCTAGAATCAGGTTTGTTTAAAGCTCATGCAGCTTGGAGCCAAGTCACCAGCTTGTCTGCTCTTACACACACGCTCTCTCTCTCTCTCTCTCTCTTCCCCTTACACACACACACACACATTTGTATTTCTATCTTAGTAAGGACACTCACTGGCAAAATGCATTCCCTAGCCCCTTACCCTAACTTTAACCATCACAACTAAATGCCTAACCATTACCCTTACAAACCTAATTCTAACCCTAAAACCAGGTCTTAACCCCCAACACATCATTTAAGGTGAGTCAGAAAGTTAGGACCAGCCAAAATGTCCTCACTTTCCCAAAATCTCCTCCCTCTGTAGGTTGTAGGCTCAAAGTGGTCCTCACAAAGATAACTGTACAAGAGCACACACACACACACACACACACACACACACACACACACACCCAGACAGGAAATTATCCCCCTGTCTTTTTCTTACATAACTAGTGGTGTGCGTTACAGCACAAATCATTAAGACATACTGTGTGCCAAACCACCGCAGATCAGTTTAAGAACTGGTCGAGTGCAGCAGATTAAAAATATATATAATTTCCAATACCACTACTGCTGCAACTAATAATAAAGGAAACAATAAAAATGTTAATAATACTAGTACTTAATTTGCATAGTGGGTTCTGTTTAGTATAGCAATGTCCGCAGTGACCTTTAATCCAGGCTGATCAGAGATGAGGAAGTTAAAAGCAAGGGTTCGTGGTGTTGTATCTAATTACTGCTTGTGTCTGAGTACCAGCATATCGTGCTACGTTTACTTGCTGTTGGCTGCGCTATACAGTTACACTGCAGCACATTCTGACACTGAATAGGTACACTGGCTATCATATTCACTGTGCCTACACAGAAATAGAGACAAATGGAAAAAACATTGACTGCTTTTGGAAAAAATCTCATCTCTCTACGAGACAAGTTCATCATCAAGCTGAGAAAGTAGTATGGCATAGCATAGAGGGACCTGCTGCAGTTACTGAGTATTATATAATATAAGTATTTTAATTTCTGATCCACTCAGTGCATCTTGATATGGAAACAGGGCTTTGATTTAATTCATAACCTGAACCTTCTTTTATTTTCCAGGGTGCCGTATTTTATGTTAGTGTGAAGCTCATCAATGCTGGAAACCCAGCTACCCCACCAGTACCCAAAGAAAGGTATTACACTGATGTTACAGATTCATTTATACAGTAAATGTTTATGAAAGAGTATTGTGTGTAGCTTGGCCCCCAGCCTCAGCATCATTTTATTTTCTCTGGCTGGAAAAAAATGGTTCTGTAAGTACGTCTAAAAATGGGATCATTATATATTTTTTATGTTAGAGCTACAGATTGTAGATGGATGGAGTTTATGTAAAGTTGTTGTATCTAAATTTACATCGATAATAATTAAATTGAGATATTGATTAATGATGTCAGTTAGGAAGACGACTTTTCAAAATCAGCCATTATTACGGGCATGCAGCAGAGGATGTGCTGTTTCACTTGAAAGACCCCTCGAGCTCAGTTATCTTCTACAGAGCAGTCAAGGTGTAAGGCACAGCATGTTTTCCATGATAATGGAATCACAGAGAGTGCTCACAGTTGGGACAGACGTAATCATGTGTGACCCTATTTTACACTTTAAGAGGAGCCTGGCAGCTTTACTCATAAACAGACCAGCATATTGTGCTGATGCTATTGTTCCACACCCCAGTTCTTTCTGGCAGGCCTCTTGGGAACTGCTGTGCAGGATTGATATTTGTACCCATAGCATTTGTCCCATCAGGAAAAAACAAACAATCATCTACACGGAGTGACCAAAATGCAACCGCAACCAAACTGCCAGTATTGAGAAAATCATCAGTGTTGGCTGTCCAGAGGTTAACTGTATAGACAATGGAGAACTTTCCTAACATGTTCCTAGAGGACTGCTACTGTGCATTGGCTTCATGATTTAACAAAGTTTTACTGAATCCATCAGAAACGTCTGTATTATATGCCCATTATTGTAGTACTATATCTGATAAATGAAGTGGAGTTTTCAATGTGTAATCTGGCTGCCAGATTCCCAGGCCCAGTGGACCAGGAACATTTGGCATTTGGCTTGTGGCAGGATGAAGAGTGACACAGTGAGTGGGAGCAAAGCAGGAATCAGACAATGGCCCTTTATTCTTGGTGCAGTTTTTTTTCCTCTGCCTGAGGTAGTGGTGTAGTCCAGCGTACAAAGCAAGAACCCCATTCTGTCCTGTTAGTATGGCAGAGAGGGCCTTAATGAGGTCTCATGGGAGGTGCAATGGTTTTTACTAATGTGAAAGCATGTGAGGCTGCAGAGATATGCTATATGATCTCAAGAAATCTGAATGGGCAGTGAAGATATATTTCCCAGTTTGAAATGTGTGTAAATGTGTTTGTATGAATGGAGGCACCGTTAATGTCTGTTTGCATGTGTGTGCCTTCATGTCGTCCATTTGCAGATCTAATAGGAATAGTGAAGGGAGTTCAAGGATGTAACATATACTCAGGGTTCAAAGTTGGATCAGGCATATAGTGGTACTCTTGGTCAAACAGACTGAGCAAATCCTTGAGGGCCTTCACTTTGGTGGGCAAGTGCATCATCAAGAAATATGTGTGTCACTCTCTTTCACAGATGCCTTATTGAGTGGCTAAGATCCTGCTTTGTTATTGAGAAGCAAACCCTCATCTATGTATGTTTTTTTTAAATAGCAGCAGCTGTTCTAATATCTGACTTTTGTCTGCAACGGGAATGGATTCAATCAGCATTCACTCCCGGGTCAAATGACTCTAAAGTAGACAAGGTGTACAAGTTTTATTCCACCTCGGATTGGCAGCAATGGAAACGTGAGAACTGCGTGAACTGAAGGAGCGCCTCAGCTGTGGCAAACTCCTTTACTGACAGTGGGAAAGGAGTCGACTGCTTTTTTTGCCAGGTTTGACGGCATTTAAAAGAAAAGGTGCACGTGTACCTGCTAAATTTGGTGTAAAAGAGGTCTAAGTGCCACATTCAGCAGTTGATTAAGTAAAAAAGTTTTCATAAGACAATGTTTGCTAACATCAGCCATGAAAAGTTACATATCACAACTAGCAGGGCTCTATCTGCAAAATATTTAAGTGTATTGACTTCTCATCTCAAGATTTTGTGATAAGGTAGATTTCTCAAGGTCTTTGAAATGTTTTACTCTCACTTTTCTGGTATTGATACTAAATCTTTTGAACATTTCTGCAGACTGCTTTGGCCATGATTGAGGTTGACAAGCTAACAATCACAATGTTGTTTTTCATACAGCTCTCATCCCTCTCATTGAAAGACACCTTTGCCTTTAGATATGCAGCAAACAACTCAATGTATAATGTAAGATTAAGCCACTAAAAATAAATGCTAATAAAAGATCAGCTTTGCTTTCCTCTGTTTGTGTGGCTAATTATCCAATTCATGCTTCCGTGTTGAAGCTACGTTGTGGGTACACACGAAGCCTACGCACGGGGTCGAGCATTCATAGTTGTGCGTAGGTCTGTGTGAGTCGCGCTGCAATTACACCACCGAAACACTGGTGACGGTAGAGTTTCAATGTTGGTGTTGAGTGTCTTCCGGTTTCTGGTCCACTTATATACAATCTTCTGCCATCTCTGTTTGCTTCAGGACAATGGGGAGTGTTACATAGCAGATCATGTTGGAGTTGGAGCTGATAGATGTTGAAGAGCAATTACGCATAGTTACATTTTTGGGGAGCGTAGGGCTCTGTGTGGGGTTCTTGTTTCTACACGTAGGCTCCATCGTAGCTTTCACGCAGAAGCACGAATTGGGCTTTATACCTCATTATTATCTTCCATCAGAGCAGTCAAGATGTCAGGTGAAGTGTGATAACAGCGAAACGTCACAGTCAATACATATGTCATCATGTGTGACTTCATTTTATACTTTGAAAAAGAGCCTGACAGTTTATAGAGTTTTTTCCTATCTTTAATCAAAAGCGTGGTCTTTCAGTTCAAGCGCATGACTTGTTGAATTTATGATCAGAATGTGTATTACTTTTCATCAAAACCCTTCCCTTGCACTCAGATAGCTCCTGTTTGCACTTAAATTTGCTCTGCTTCTGCTCAAACTGTGTGCTTGCAAGGATTTCCTGCGCTCCAGCTTGGCTGCTTTCTGTGCACTCGTGAATCGTCTGCTCTTGGATTTCTCCTGTACGCTTGGAATTTTTTGTGTTAAAACCCTCTCAAAAGTCCCCAACCAATAGAATGCCAGGTGTCATTCGCTTTACTTCAGTGTGTCCCATGCAGGCGGTTACTCTGAAGGGAAACAACGTCACTTAACTTGAATGAAGTTAGGTGAAAAGTAATGCACATTTTGAACATAAATTCAACAAGTCATGCGCTCGAACTGAAAGACCATGCTCTTGATTAAAGATAGAAAAAGAAACTCCATAACAGTTGTACTTACAAATAGGCCAGCATATTGTGCTGATGCTATTATCCCTCGTTCCAGTTCTTTCTTGCAGGTCACCTGGGAAAACAGTGCTGTCGTACAGCTGGGCCCCTTTACCCTGGGTCAGTATTTTACAGTCATAAAAACACACTATGGTTTGCTTGGTGGGAGGAAGGAAGCAGGAGCAGGAGAGAAAGAGTTCACAGAGGAGCAAAGAAAAAGCTCTTAATGAAGAGGAAATGTGACAGGAATCTGGCTGGATTCAAGAATCCCATAAGGAAAAAAAATGCATTGTGTGATGGCCAGCTTTCAGGTGTTGTGACAAAGTTTCACAATCCTGAAGACGGATTCCTCAGCTTTACTTTCTTGTACTTCCCTGTCCTCAGGTCTTCATAGAAGGAACAGATTATACTACAAATGTGAAGAATGAAAACTCAAACTGCAACATCAGTGTCTATCTCCAAGTTGTTTGTTTGTGTGAACTGTGTTAATTATCACCTATATCAACTGGAGAATGTAATGTGACCTCAATTGGGACACGAGAGACACATATTAACACCAGGTGTGAATGTGATCAGTTTAATATCACAGTTAGATACAAGTAAAGCATTTTCACACCATTTGTAAATGCAAACTAATGTTAGTATTTTAAATGTTGTACAATACAAAGCTAGCCCTTAAAACTATTAACTAGCTTGTATAGTAACAAAATGACAGACAAACCTGGTCTCTCAAAAACCCCTGATGCCTCCAGTATTTCTCTTTACTTATTTAAACCTTGTGAATATTTCATTATTAACAATGATTAAATATCTATAAGATTATGTAGAGTTGTGCAGTATATGTAGGAGTCTTTACCTTCAATTTAGCCTTTAGCAGGGAAGCTCCCCTCAATGAGAGCAGATCAGCTGTGATACATGTGTTATACTTCCTGGTTAAAAATGTATTGAAAGCAAACTGAAACATTAATGTTTTGAAATCAGCAAATAGGAGCTTACTGATCTACTTACTTTATAAATGATGTTTAATTAGCTTTAGGCTACTGAAACCAAACATAACATATTTAATCAACAGGAGACTTAACTTTGAACTGAAGACAGATATTTTCACCACTGAATATGACTTCATTATGAGCAATGTTAGCGCTCAGCTTAGAAACTAAAAGTCATTGACAAAACAGAACTAATCAAAACAAGGAAAATCAGCAAAGTGATTCATAATTTATACTTCTGTCATGATGAAGCCATTAAAACACAATTTATGCTGCTCTGCGTAGCTTTGGCCTTTTGAAGATGACTCTTTTTGTTTAAAGCCTGTTTTCAAAATTAAAAATGGCCAAATTTCACAACAAAACTGAATTCCAAAGAAATGCCCACTAAATGAACCCATGCAAATTCTCTGTGTTGACTGTTAAGAACCTCTGACATGGAAATTGGCAACATTGATCAATCATTATATAATATAATGATATAATTAGCCTAAATATACATTTTCATGATCATTTGTATTATTTTTTAATTTGCTGACCTTTAGAGGAATATAGAGTATGTAGGTCAAACAGAAGATTCTATCATATCAAGATTCACTTAGAACTTTACCTTATTTATTTGGTATGGCATGTAATGAAGAGATAAAAACTCATTGGAGGAGACTTTTTTTTTTTAAATCGTCAACTACCTTTTCTATCCTACAGTAAGAGCATGTTGTTATTTGTTGTTACCTCTTCAACCAAGTCTTTACATTGGTGTTGTGTATAGTCATCACTGGCGTTTTTTTATGATAAACCTGCCTCCCCTATGCTTACTATATATATGTTGAATAATAAATCAATGCTGTCAACATTCATGCATTTAGTCAGACTAGCTATAAAGGTCAACATTCACACAATGCCACAGGATAATGGTGCGGTGGGCAAACAGACATTCAGTTAGAATATGTGAGTAAAAAAACATCTTAAAAATACACAGTGAAACAAATGACGAAGCAGTCGTTGGCCCCTTGTTGGCAGCAGGGTTTTACGTGGGGCTGCAATGCTCCTTTGACCTCTGCTGCTCTGACCGACCCACGCCATCCACACCCAGTCATGCTTGGTTTGGTCAAAACAGAGCCACAAGTTTAGACCAGACACTGACACACATACACTCCCATAGAAATCCAGGACATGTTTACGATGGTTGCCACATGTCTGATGGTGCATAGCAAAGATTCTCCTCATGAATGTTGATGACACCACGTTGCTCTCCCAAATAGAGGAGACACACACATGCCTGCGCACATGCACACACACACACTCAAACACACACTAACTCACTAATGTATGGATCCATATTTATGTGTATGGAGTTGAATGGGTCTTCAAACATAGTGCCACATCCTCTTGTGCAGGCAAACGCACACAGGCCTCAACTAAAGCAGATTGTATGTATGCTCACATGTGCATTCTTGCACTGAGCATACACACACACACACACACACAAACACATCGACAAACACTACACACAAAGGAGAGTGCAGGAAGATAAGTGGGGCATGAAATCTCCTTGTGTGAAAAATGAATACATTAATATTTCAAAATAAAAGCAGGTCAGTGCGAAATTGTGCACTGTACTCTGTCAAATACTAATGAACAAATTACCATTATCAGTAAATGCAAACAGTTTGTCAGTGGAAATCAGTTATTCGTTCTGCTTGGCTTTTTCTGAACATCCCTCTGCATCACACACTTGATTATTGTCAGTGCATAATGTCTCTGCCTGTGCAACTGGAGGTTTTCTAAATGGAATTAAAGTATTGTTTCTGTGACTGACTTTCCACTGTTGAGTGCATCCAGTCAGTGAGGTTGCAGCTCTGTCATAGCTGTGGCCTTGTGCAGTTCTGGTTTCATAGCATCTGACACTGACTTTGGGACAAAACAGAAAGAAGTTGGGACGTTTTCAAACATCACTCTGGCATTTAAATCACAAAAAATACATATACTGTAGGAGACGGTGTACCTTTACAACCCAGGCACTGTGGTTGATTTACAGACTTTCTTTTCTTTGGAAGTTCCTCTGAAGAAACAAACTGGACTGCAGGTCTTTTCCAAGATTAGAAGGTGCCAAGAAAAGTTATGTGTAGACGCAGTGTTACTCACTAAAGTGCAGTGTCCACAAGGTCATGTTGAAGCCAGTTCCTTCCTCATAACTCAACACATCTGCAAAGCAACTTTTTCAATATTGTAAATCCTGCTTATCAGTGTTTTCTGTCTGCAAGTCTTCTTTCTTACCACATTGGTAAATTGCCTACTGCCCCAACTTTTAATCCCAAGAATAAGTGGCTTTGTGCACATATGCAGCCTACTAGAGCTCAAAAACTCTACAGGAAAGTGTCGAACTTTAGACACTATTATAACTTCCTCAACGTCTTTAAATATGTGACCTCCCACTGACTGCTTGTGTTAGCCAAGTGATGTTGCTGTAAATCCTTTACATCTGGCAATAATCAGCAATATGTGCAGCAGTGTTTTTTCTGAAGGAAAAATATGACATGATTACAACTTAACTTTCCACATTATGCCTGTATGTTCCCTTAATAAAGCCAATCACCTATGATGCCATTATAGGCACAGGAATAGTCTTTACACATGCACACACACACACTTCTGATCTTGTATAGCCATGCTAATGCCCTGAGTAAAGTGAGGGGGTTTATTATTGTTGCTTTTGAATGTTTTCAGTTACTTCCTGTTTTATTTTGTTACCCATGCGTCTTGTATCAGATTGTTTTATTTCCAGTCTTTGTCTTACTCACTAACCACTCCCTGCTGATTGTTTGCTCCACCCACGTTAGTTTCACTTGGGTCTGTTCAGCTGTGTATTTAAGGCTTGTGTTTTCATCTCATCAGTTCAAGTGTATACCCACAACTCCTGGTGTGATGATTTGTGTGTTAATACAAGCTTTGTTTTTTGACGTGCTTCTACTCTCTGTGTTTATTGAATACCTTTGCCTGATTGTGTTTGATGCTGATGCCATCACCAGATTGTTCGAACAATGGTGTTGACATTTAACTAAATAAATTAGACTTTAAGCCCAGGTCAAACTACACGATTTTAAGCCCGATTTGCTAGTAGCTGATGAGTTTTGCAAGTCATAGACTAAAGCCCCCAGGCACCCATTGCTATGTGGGACTTTTTCAACAACGCAATCAGAGTTCCAATGTGCTGGAAATCTAGTCGGAGTCGGTGACAACTCCAGCCAACAGAGTGCAGGATGGAGTGAAGGTAATGAAGGTACAGGTAGTGGTGAGATGCCCCCTGATTTTTTACGCTATATATAGCCTCTAAGCAATGACCATGCTTGTAAGGAGACAGAGTAACACAAACTCAGAGCAGGCTATATTTACTGCATCAGGCTCAGAGAAAGAAGAGAGAATGCCAGTCGGGTTAAATAAATCTCCGACAGGTTTCGACAAAGAAATCCCCCCGAGCCGCACTGTGTTCTTTACAACTGAAGCAGGAGGGGCAGTGGGATGTGGGACCCCGCCTACGCACCAACCCCCCCCACCCCTTTACATTGGCATGTAAGCACTTGTGTCAGCAAAAGTTAATTTACTTTGCTGGAGTATTAATATGTAAATGTGTTTTTTTCTGATAATACCACTCAGATGAGTCAGATGAATCTACCCAGACATAAGATTGAATGGTCTCACTCGATATATCACTGGTCAAACTATCTATCATTATCATCATCATCATCAGATACACATGGCATGTGATGGCAGCTTCCTTTGAAAGTACAAGGTGTCATGGCTATAACGCAGAGGCAGTTTGGGGAGGTCACCTCTTCATCACATTTTCCATGTCAGTCCACACCAGGCCTGATAGCTGGGGTGGCACGTTGTTTATGTCAGAGCTCTGGATTCCTCTGGGTGCGGAACGAGAGAGTGAGCAATAGAGCACAGAGAGAGAAACAGCATGTGATGGTCATGTGCTTGTGTTTGCTATGTACTGTATGTAAGAGTATGTGAGTATTTTGAATATTGACACCCATGTGTGTGTGTGTGTGTGTGTGTGTGTGTGTGTGTGTGTGTGTGTGTGTGTGTGTGTGTGTGTTATTATTACTTAGCTGCCACTAAGAGTGAGACACCTGAATGTGTCCAAGGTGAGATTCCTCTCTCGGGGGTGTAATGACTGATGGCTGACTCACCTGTCACACGATGGAATCAACTTTTTTTAGAGCTCAAGCAAGAACAGATGTATTCCTAGACATGCCTCTTATTTTGTAACTTGTAAGGTGAATAGAAGCAGAGTTGAAGGATTTCAGAGAGTGCTGAACACACACACACACACACACACACACACACACACACACACCAATGCTGCACACTGACACAAATATTGGACTAATAATATGGGGTATTGTGATACTTTTCTAGTGTGGGTATTCCCATCAGTCACACCAAGTGCACATCAGATATTAAACACTTGGTTTAGGGGCCTCATAGGACTCAGTTTACTCACTCTGAAGGCTGTGACTTCACCAGCTTGTGTCGCCCTTACAATGCTTTGATAGCTACTTAGCACCTATCATGGGATAGGTTGGCCTCAGATGGATCCACCCATTTAATCCTTTTTTGCTCACAAACGCAATGATGTTTTTTTTGGCCACATTTGAAGAAGGCAGTTGTAGTTGTGTCGCTGTGGTGCTACGCAGGATGCTCCCTCTGACTTTGGCCACAGTATTAAACTTCAACTAAACAAACTTGTGTGACAGAATGATGTATTAATGGATGTCTTGTATATATGACAACATATGTAATTCTGCTTATGGCCAATCAACCAGTTCATTTTAAGCATTTGAGTCATTGAGTGTGAAACTATTCTGTGGGGCAGTAACACATGGACTGATAGGAACATCCACCAAAGAAAAAAGGCCCAGGTTCCAAATCGGTTTTGAACTAATTGGCAAGCTATAGATAGCCAATTAGTTAGTCAACCTCTGCACTGAACAGCTCATAAATGTATCTGCAAGATGAGTCATTTAATATGCCAAAGATTTAGCCTTTTCAGTGTCAGGATCTTAACTATCTTGTCGTAGCCTGTAAGCTACAATCAGCAACAGTGATTCAATTCTTGCACACTGAAAGCACATATAGCCATCCACCAAATAAGTAGGTGTGATATACCTATATGAGTACTCTCATTCTTTCTTTGAATTCACTGTAAAAATCCACAATAAATTGAATCCAATTCAATTGTATTTGTATAGCACCAAATCAGACATCATTTCAAGGCCCTTTATATTGTACGGTTAAGACAAAATCATATAGAAACCCAACAGTTCCACAATGAGCAAACACTTGGTGGAAGAAAACCAAACACACTGGGAGAAACCTCCGGCAGAATCAGACTCAATGTGGACGACCATCTGCCTTGACCTGTGATAAATAATTTATTGACTTTAAATAGAGAGTTCTGTAATTTGAGTTGGACTTGAACAAAATGTCAGATTTAAACATTTTAATATGAACTGTTTAAGTTAAAGGGTCATTTTTGAGAAATATGACATAAGATGTAAATTCTTATTAATGTATGAAGAAATGTTAACAGGTATGAATTGACTTTGGTAAGTTCTAGATATCAGGTGTTGTTTGACATGTGTTCGTGACACACACGGTGATATGATGTGTGACTTTCACAATCCTGGGGCTCAAAATATGTTTGCAGCTCATATAAATGACCAAAATAGAGGTTGTCACGCTTTGTGTGTGTGTGTGTGTGTGTGTGTGTGTGTGTGTGTGTGAGAGAGAGAGAGAGAGAGAGAGTGTGTGTGAGTGTGTGAGTGACTTGTCATTGTTGTCGTTCCCTACACTTCACGCTCACAAGGGCATTGAGAGTGCAAAACAACCCCAACATGTGACATTAGGAAATCCAGGTCATTGAAATACAACAGAAGGAAAGAGTGGGGGAGAGTAGGAGAGAACGGTGGAGGAGGGAGAGAAAGAGGGACTCTCGTACAGCACATTTACTATATGCTACTTTACAAACGTGGGGGTTTTGTGCTGTGTGTGACCTCATGAGTGTAATGAAAACACAAAATCCTGTGTCTTCCTTCCAGGAAGACAAGCAAGACAGTTTTCACACACACACACACACACACACACACACACACACACACACACACACTCATTCTCCTCTCTTTCTCCATGGTACATGTGCGGTGCATGCTTAGGTATGTGAGTTACGGTGCTGCTGGGAAAGGGGACCCCCTTGCTTTAAACCAAGTGTGTGATAATGGGACACTGGTTATGTAAGAGAAAGGAAAGCAGTGTGTGTGTGTGTGTGGTGGGGTGGGGTGTTGGGGGCTCAGGGGGAACAAGTAGGGGTTTATTCACCGCAATGCATGAAGGAATGCCCATAAGTCCAAAGACATTAGATCTGGGTCCAGCCCAACAAGCAATCTTTCACACTCTTGCTTTTAATTACATTTAAATGTTTCTTTACACTGCACAACTCTACCCCGACCGAATCTACAGTTGTTAATAGAGATCCCTGCAGGTGGAGGCAACAGACTATCATTTTATTTTTAAAATGTGCATGGACACATTTCTGAGGAACACATTGACAGTTGCAACCAAACAATTTGTGCCTGACCATCTCCAGAGGTGGTTCGGCCAATCAAATCATAAACTGTCCACAATGTGTCTCAGGTGCATTTACATTTGTAATTTGATGTGGTCAATCCTTATCTGATTGCAGTCTGATCACCTAAAATGCATTTTAATATCTGCTGTGATGTATATTAAAGGTACAGTTTGTAGAATTTAGTGATATCTAGTGTTGAAGTTTCATGTTGCAGCTGAACACCTCTCACCTCACCCTCTCCTTCCAAACATGAAAAAGAAACTGTGGTAGCTTCAGTTGTTATAAAAACTCAAAAGGTGTTTAGTTTGTCCAGTCTGGGCTACTATAAAAAATCATGGCGGCCTCCGTAGAAAGGGTCTCCTCAATGTTAATATAAATATAAATATTAAATATAAAGGACCTTTTCTGGGGTAAAGAAAACTACAATTCATATAATTTAGATGAAATGAACTACTGAAAACATCATGAGAATTATTCTCCATGAAATTTCTGCCAATAGATCCTTTTCACCTAAATCTTTAAAAATGTAGGTCTCAAATTGTTTTAAAAACTAGCTTTGCTAATGTTTCATAAAGACGATGTTCACGTTTGTTAGGGCTCAAGGGTATGCACGAGACATTTTAGGGAGACACTGTGAATGTAAACACAAAAATTACCTTTAAATCAAATTAGATCTTGAAAAGCATCAGCTGGAATTATTTTGGAATCATTTTGTTACCTGTTATTTGTTAGTGCCGCCCATAATTTATGTTTACACAGACTACATACAGTTTGTCGACACCCCCTAAAAAAGAAACCTTTATTGTCAAACTGTATTTTACACACACACCTTGCTTAACCATGCTTAACACGAGGAGCACTGAGCACATATGGAGCAGTGACCAGCTGTACCTTCAGTCAGTGGGGTTAGGTGCTGCTTTTATAAAACCCATGGGGGTAGGCTATGTTGTTTCAGGTATTTGTGAGAACATGATCCAGGAACTCCAGTTTGAATAATGGGTCAATGAGTTTGAAAAGACAATAAAACACCCCACAGCTTCACTAATAACGCAACTTATTGCATACTGACTTGATCTCATGCCCCCCCTTACCCTGGGTGTCCCCCAGGGCTCAGTTCTTAGACCATTAGGCTACTGTTCACTATTCACATTCTACCTCTTGGACATCATTTGTCAACTCCTCAATATTCACAACCCTCTGTTTTGACTTCTATATCAAAATATCAACTAAACAGCCTTTTTCCATCTGAAGAACAGATCACACCCTCTCTCTCCCAAGCTGCTGCAGACACTCTCCCCTCCTATCCACCCTTTATCATGTCACGTCTTGAATTATACAATGCTCCTCTCCTTAGTGTACCCCCCGGGAATTGAATAGACTTCATGTACAGAATTAAGAGGAGTCCTCTGCCACGCATGGTTCATACCTTTCAACAACTACACTGGTGACAGGTTAAATACCACATTCATTTTAAAGTTCTCCTTTTGTACAAATCCCTCCATGGCTTGGTTCCTCTTTACTATTCTAGTTTCCTCCATTTCTACGCACCCACACAATCACTATGCACATCTGATGCATATCAACTCCTTACTCCGCAGCATGGCAGGGCCTTCAGTGTAGCTGGCCCTGACCTATAGGAAACTATCCCCAGGTTTTGTGCCATTGTTGCATCTTTAAATACTCACTGAAACCTGTTTCTATTGGTCTGTTCTTCATGAAGGGTACACCTCTTTGTTAATTTCTTTTAACAATGCATTTTTTTGGTTTTTCTATTTTTCTTTATGTATAATAAAGTGTGTGGTGTCATGTAAGGCAAGTAAATCAAATGAATGTGTAAATAAATCAAATAAGTTGTTATTATGACGATAGAGTCCAGCTGCTCATTTTAGAAAATGGATCTAACATGAATGGACACTTGCATGTGATTTGCCACACAATGTGTCATCAGATGTATTAGAGTAAAGTTCAGCTTATTTGAAAAATGAAACCTAAATAAAATTGCTGCCAATGTCTGTCATTTATCTTAAGACTGTAAAATTGAGAGGGACAAAATATTGTTTTTATTGTATTTATTCATGTTTAGAGTTTTCAAAAAGTGTGTGTGAAAAGTAGAATAATGTAATAAAATCAAATCAGTAAGAGTAGTTTGTCTAGAGGAGAAACTTGTGATTGCTGAACCCTAATTATGTAATTAAAGAGACACAATGATATTGTTTAGGCTGCTGTCATATGTTTTCCATTGTCTTGTGAAGATTTACTGTCTCAAAGGGCTCTTCTGTCGATATCCAGCTCTTGCACTGCATATAGCTCAAGTGCCCTTGGGAGCTGAGGTTAGAAGCAGAGAGGGGAATTATAGGTCTTTGGAGCCAGATCTTACGGCTCTATTCTTTCAGAGGAACAGCTCATTGTGCTTTTTAATCTGTCCAAGACTGACTGACTCTCAAGAATAACTCAGTGCCATCTTGACACAAAATGTGAAACCAAAGCTGGTGACAGTATCGGTGATAAGCCCTGCCTCCTCTGTGTTAACTGATGGGAGATGGACCAATCTAAGAAGTCCAAGTACATATTAAATGCATTTTTCTGAAAGATGATTTCTGTTATTTTAGGTAGTTTTTTAATTTTTCCAATAAGTTTGATGATAATTAGTTTTTGACGCTATAAAAACAGGGTGATACATCATGATTGACAGCTAAGTCTGGCTTGTCATATTGACTGGGCATCACTACCCCGGCCTCATCCCTCAGTCACTTCTGTGGCTACATATGTGCAAGATGGCGGCATTTATATCCAGGGTAACCTCATTTCTGGAAAGTGAAAGAGAAAGGAAAAAGGACATTCAATGTGGACTCATGGCGATTGTTCTGTTTAAGACATCTCTCTCTCTCTCTCTCTGTCTCTTTCTCTCTTAGCTTGGGTTCAAAGTTCAATCAGCTCACACTTCCTGCACAGTTTTTCTATTGTAGCACATGGTCGTCAATAGTGAAAAAACATACCACATACACAATAATGATTTAAGTGTTTTTCTACAACCATGAAAGCCACTGTATACCTGCCAACCAGATGCTATGGCTGAATCCATGATGGGTGGTGTACTCTGAACATCTGTCAGTGGAGGTTAGAGCACTGCTTTGTTCAGCCAGGAAGATTGTGTGTGTGTGTGTGTGTGTGTGTGTGTGTGTGTGTAGAGAATAGGTGAGCCCCCACCGTCCTAATACTAACCAGCTGTGGTCAGACAGTGTACTGTCTCATCACAACTATTCAAAGTGTAGTAGTGAGTTATGTATAGGTATTTATGGTGCATAATAAAATAGAACAGAGTAAATAAACTTAACCTGACAAATGAATAAGTCTTGTAAGAAACAGAGTCAGTGTTCACCACAGCCCACAGAAAATGAAAGGCTAACTCAATAAACAGTGATAGTAATTGTATTTGTATATATATCGCAATTTGTGTTATTGGGATATATGCTCCTGTTTTTTGTACTACGAACTAAAATGAGTGAACCGTAACTGTGTTGTATATGATCATTCTTACCTACAATGTGGCTTTAATCTCTTGTCATATTCATAGCTCCCGTAATCAAAAACATCAGTTAGCTCCATTGCAAACACTTGTGCTATGTCCTTGGCTCAAGTGCTCACTGTTGTGCTCACATCTGCAGAGGAAACGATGGCTCTGTTTATACCTGGTAATAACCCGCAAAGACCAAAGGCATCCTCCAAACCTAAGCACCGTGTAAAAACAACCTCCTAAAACCTGAGAGTTTTCTAAAAAACACTATGTTCTATAAAACCTTTATTTCTCTAAGACTGAAGCAGAAAGAAACATGAAATGAAAACCACCTGAGAGCTAAGACTACAACTGTTTACCTTTTCCTAGGCTGGAAACAACAAGCACATTCTTAAATTCATTTCTTTACTGTAGATTTTTTTATAATCTGTAATCCGTCATGTTGCTCCACTTGCTCAGGTTGTTAGCTGCCATTTGAACTGTGATTAACTGAACTGTGAACTAAAACTTCATCAGTTTTGAAGTAGAACTCTTTAGGTGCATCTCATGATGCCATACCTCCGCCTGCCATAGGGGCACTCTTTCAGGAAACATTAGTAATATTAGTGCATAGGGGTGTACAACATATGTGGTCACTAACTCTGACTCTAAAATTTGCATTGTGTTCTGTCTGAGCTTGTTTTTAATTTTATGGCTAATCTGATCCAAGACAATCCATCTGCTTTCACTTCAGTGTGATAAAAGTCCAAATATTCCCTTTTTCTGTTGCCTGATTGTACATATGAAGCAACTTTGAGGAGCTGGAAACATACAGTATAAACAAATGATTCTGTTTAGTTGATTCACCTTTCTTCCATTTTATCAGCACAAAACCTTGATACTGTCTTTTAGTCTTAAACATGAACAACAAGCAATTTGACACATAAAGATGGAGAGTGAACTTTATAAATGGTACACTCTAAAGAAAAGGTACACTGGCTCAACCTTAAAAAATCTCTTTTAAGCGGTTCCAACTTGGCCATTATTTAGTAAATCCCACAATAGCCTTATAGTTAGACGAACATAATTACTTCAGTGGGACAAATATGATATGATTTTTCCTGTGAAAGCTTAATTATTATGAGTGAACCTAATTTTCATGAAAAAGGTTTGAGAATATTAAGTGGTCAAATTGTATTTTTAATTATTCTACCTTTATTACCTTTATTTTTAGTAAAACAGACTAATTCCCTTTTATGATCAGACCATTTCTTTTACAACCAATGGAAACATCTTTTGAAACACTTAAAGACATTTGGGTAGCTGAGATTGAGGGTGTATATCAGCCCCATTAACCAAACAAAGGCTCTGAATGCCATCCTTTCATTTGTGATGTGGTGGCTGAGTCCGCTGTCTCAGCTTCCAGGGAAGCTACATAGCATGTGTCTCCTCTCTCATTCTGGAGGCTGGTTATACATCCACAGTCAGGCTGGATCTGTAAAAATGCTGCGGAAAGCACACACCCACATACACTGAACACAAAACTGTGGTTTGAGACATGAGACTGTAAAAGTTCACTGGGTGCAGATCCAGTCATGGCCAAGGTTAAGTTCAGTTTTCAGTCATTTCTGTTTTATTTAAAACTGAAAATCTGAATTATATTATGCTTTGTTGAGTGAAAGAGACAGAAACACTGACTGTTTCCGAAGAACACAAGAAACCGGCTGCCGAAGCTGAATCCTGATTCACTGTCCGTGTGCACAACTGACTTGAAGTGATTCACGATTAAGCATAATTGTACTTGTGTGTCCTCAAAAGCAATTTGGAAACATTCTTTACATAACTGTCAGCCCTCGATCACACTAAAAAGGTCTTTTGCATTTCAACTTCCTTTTTTATCCACATATTCTTCTTTAACATCAACCTATATATATATATATATATATATATATACATACACACTTCAGTTGTGATTGTACTTTGATTGCTTGTTTTTAATTACACATCTACATACTATTATCACAAGCGTCTGTCTGTATGTGAAACACATATCTCACAAACCATTTATCTTATTAGCTTCACACTTGGCATGTGTATTGTGAATTGCCTGAGTATAATGTCAGATTTGGTGCGATTTGGATACTAATTGTGATATTGATAAAAATGTATTAAATAGGTGACCAGTCTGTAGCATCACTGGGGGCGAGTTGAACATGTCTTCTTTACATCCTTTGATAAAATACAGCAGAGGACGGCAACTGGGTTAAACCTCTGCCAGATCATTTTGATAATTTCATTATTTTTATTTCACCATATTGGACTGACGCAGAAATTCACAGGTGCTGATCTCCGCCATGCCAGCAACATTCAATCAATCAATCAATCAAATTTCATTTGTATAGCCCATATTCACAAATCACAATCACATGTCTCATAGGATTCATAGAATCATTTTGTATTTAAAAATGTGTCTTGTAAAGGCACAACATTCATTGAGTTTTCAACTTTGGTCTGACCATTGCGATGATTGTTAAACAGACCTCTGAAATATGTCATAAAATATAATATGAAATATAATAAATCATTCAAACTTACATATAAGCCAAACGTGAACAGTAATGACAAACATGGATTACAAAATGCAGGTACAATGACCACAAAGTTTTTTTAATTCACCCTGCACCATAGACTGTTTTTAAGAAGCTCTGCATGTCCTGCACAAATACAAGTGTCACTATATTATAGAAGTGTTTGAGGAGGAATCACCAATGTCAAGGAATAATTCTGAACAGGCCAAGAGAACAGTCCATTTCAAACAGGCAGGTTTAGAACGGGTGCTGCATTCAGATTAAATACAAGACGAGTAAGTGTCTCTGACTTGGCTGTCAGAAAATCTTTGGATGTGTGTCACCGATTGATCAGACTGTAGGAACATCTACTATTGGTGTCAAAGGGGGAAGGCCATCGCTTACAAAAAGACATGAAACTGAAAGTTTGACAAAGAAATGAAAAGAAGCTTGATGGCAGCACATTCTCTGGTCAGATGAAACCAAAATAATTAGTTTGGATGAGATTGGGGGGGTCCAGCATGTTTGACCACCATAGTGACTACACAGGGCTAAACATGTGATGGAGGAGGATATCTAAGTTGTTAAAATAGAGCTTTGAGTTCAATGGCCAAATTCATTTATTCTGAAATCTGGAGCATTTTAGTCTGATATTGTGGCTCATTTCAGACTACTCCTCAGCAGTGCCCATCACCATTTACACTTTTAAAAAGCTACAGTATTCAGCTACAATCCATCACCTGTGCTTGGCCTCGCTGTGCGTCACTCATGAAACAGTCAATCCCAAGTCAGGCCCACAGACTGACACAAAAAATGCCCTGTTCTTGCTAGAACTCTAGAAAGAAGCTGACAGGATTTTGGGTTCTTACAGCCAGACAGATATATTTTTTATGGATGTCAAGACTTCTAATATATAATAAGTATCAAGTATGGGACCTTTAACCCAAATTAGATGCTTGCTCAACTAACTTGAAGTAACGCGAAAATAATTTAAGAAATTTCTCACCATATTCCTAAAAGCAATTTTATTTTGTCCCACTCTATTCTGGACACGTACAACAACCATCTGGTAGAAAGATGGAACTGCTGTTAAAACAGCATCACTGGGTTGAATCACTAGAAAATACTTGTGAAAAGTTTGACCGCTCTCTGCTTTACTCATCCTCAAGTAAGGCAGAGAGTGGTCACATACTCTGATGATGCAGACGATGCCCAAAATGAACTTTAGAATAAATGTATTTCAGGGAGCAAACTTTAAAGTTTACGAAAGGTTGAGAATTCTTGTAACATTACATCGCTTTTAAAATCTTAAAAACCTTGGACCAGCACAGTTCTACTTGATCCTTGTTCTCACTGTATCCGGTTATATTTTTATTTTCTTTGTGAAAAGTTTCCAAGGGTTTTGAATAGTGTTGGCCTACTTTATTTAAAAAGCTTCATATTTAACACATAAAATCGATTAAATGAAGAAAATGTTTTTTAATCACAGTATTACTTTATATACATATTGTAGATTGATGTTAATGGTTGTGTGTGTATAAATATTTAGCGTATTAACAAACTGATAAAATATAGACAGACGTGTAGAACCTGTGCCATAAGACTCAGTTCCTGTAAGTGTGTACAGTAATCAGTGAGCGAGTGTGTGTGTGTGTGTGTGTGTGTGTGTGTGTCTCTTTGTAATATTTGGGTCAAAACTTCCACAAACAGAGACACCTGATACCTGCTTGATGATTGTTTTGTGTTTTCAATGTGACAAGGATTGACCTTGGACTCATATAATATATTTACAGTAAAGTTAAGGATTCATGAATCTGTGTAACTGTTTCAAAACCCAAATATGTTAATTCATCCTAATTCTCTTCCCACCTACTAAATCAAACTAGACAGCAGTCAGAGAGAGCCCACCACATTCAAAGCAACACAACGGTCTCATAGAAACCATAAAGTTATTTCATCTACATCTGGCGGTCTGACTGGCCTGGATCATGATTTCAGAGAATACCTCACTCCTGTCTGGGTATTTGAGCTTTGTACAGTGATGAAGAAAAAAGACATAACTGAGTCGCTGCAGTTCCACCCATAGGTCAAATACTGTCAAGTCTGATCACTGTGATTTGATATGAGCATCTCATATTGTAGATTTGGTTCCAATTGCATTGTGGAGTCAAGACAAATGACATACTAGAGCAATACCCATTCTAATCTGGTTTGGAATGGGATATTCTGTCGTTAATGTTCCTGTTTGAGTCCATCTCAAGCAGTTCCACAATATAATGTCATTTTTTATTGTTTATGTGTTGGACATTGTGTATAAAGGTGAACAGTGTGAAGTTAGAAAACTTTGTGTTCATCCTACCTGGTTTTCAGGTCATATTAAGCAACACTGCTAATTGTTAAAAACCCAACAATATGTTCAAATTTTTTTGAAGTCACGC
Organism: Paralichthys olivaceus; assembly: GCF_024713975.1. Taxonomy (NCBI): domain Eukaryota; kingdom Metazoa; phylum Chordata; class Actinopteri; order Pleuronectiformes; family Paralichthyidae; genus Paralichthys; species Paralichthys olivaceus. The sequence continues at coordinate 26,792,301 of NC_091094.1, read as the reverse complement.
GGCCCAGCAGGCCCTCAGGGTGATCTGTGTTGAACAGTCTGTGTTTCCCTGGCTTCCAGGTGCTACATCTTTAAATGTCCCTGCAGACTAATCAGCCACTGACAAGAAAGAAGTTCTTTTTCTTTAAGGTTCACATCAGGACTTGGACCACATTGGTAACAATGTTTGTGTTTTCCTCTCTGGGCCCCAGACTGACTCCCTGGAGAAAGCCACAGGTCATGTGAGGGAGAAATGCACCAGTGAAAGTGAGTGCAAGGACAATCTCCAGATAATACGCAGCTTTGAGGCAAAGTGCACGGACGGATGGAATAAGAATGAAACACCACATACAACTGAAATGTGTTGGTTCAGTACCTTGTAAGTCTTGTTTGAGGAGTGTGTCTCTAATTTATGAGTCTCTAACTTGTCTAACCTGTTTTCTTCTGCACTTTCACCATGTCCACTCTGTGTTTGTATGCATCCACAAAAGGGTGCACAATTGGAGGAGAATCTGGTCCAGATATTCAAGCATTACAAACCACATGTTATCTGCATAAAGGAAATCAGGAGGAGAAAAGTGCTGCAAGCCATTCAATTCTGCTGCGTTCCTCCACGTCCCAGGCCCAGGGAGAACCCTGAGAGAAGAATCTTTTTTCCTGACAGGGAGGTTTTTGCTCAGCTCGTTATTTGTAGCAGCGAATTAAAACTGTACCAGAGACCTTTTCAATCTCCCACTAGACATTATACAGACATGCTGTGGTTTCAAGACTATAAAGTAGAGGGAGGGTGAGGAAGTAAGGCAAACATCCCACATGTTTTATGCAAAGTTCTCCCTCTCTACTTAACTGGAGAGGAAAGCTTTGTAATGGAATGGTATTTCAGGAATATCCAGAAGCAGTTGGATGAACACTAGTGTCTAAATATGACCTTTGCACACATACACACACACACACACACACACACACACACACACACACACACACACACACACACACACACACACACACATGTGCATGTAAACACTCACAAACACATCACAAATGTCTTGAGACTTCTACAAAAGGACTTTCAGAGGTATCATAGTAACATAATTCCTGGATGTAGACTGGACCCGATCCGTTCACAGCACGGTATGCAAGTACTAGTGTTTTGAAACAGATGCGGGCAGCCAGTGGTAACCAGTGAAGGGAGCGGAGGATCGGAGTAGTGTGAGTGAATTTAGGTAAGTTAAAGACCAGTCGAGCTGCTGCATTCTGGATGAGCTGCAGCGGTCGGATAGCACTAGCAGGTAGACCAGCCAGGAGGGAGTTGCAGTAGCCTGGGTGTGAGATGACCAGAGCCTGGACCAGAGGCTCTTTTCTGGATTTCCTATGTATTGTGTAAGATTATTACTAACTTTATTGTACTGTGTTGTATGACCACTGTAATTTTATCTTGTCCCATTTCAGGTCTTGATGTTTTAGCCATGAAGAAAAATCATGGTTTGTTAGAACTTGGATCTCATAGTTTCAGGCTATTATTTAAATATATATATATATATATATATATATATATATATATATATATATATATATATTCCAATTTTTCCTTAGCAATGTAAATATTAATGTCTACTTTTATGGATTTATGTCATGAACTTACTAAGAACAATGTATTTATTATAAGATACATTCGTTCAAGCCTTTACTCCAAAAATCTGAGCCTTCAGGTTAAAACAAGAGACCAAGTGGAAATTGGTGTTTTTCCTTCAATGTGTTTCTTCAAACTTGGCAGAACTCTTCCACTTGCACTCAAAGATAAGCTGATCAGAATGTAGCCTATTGTAGACTCTGTGGGTTTGTCTCAGTTCACCAACTCATAGCGGATGACGTTAGACAGCAGATAAACATGGTTCTTCAAAAAGAAACCATAATATCCACACACAAAAGAGGGAATTTTTTTCTGTGGTCTTCTTTCTTTCATGTTGGCTTGACTCTGTTATAGGATATGTGTTCTGAGATCGTCCTTCCTGTCCAAACTTTGATATGGAAACACATATTCAGGTAAAAACAAGAGGATTATCTGAAAACAACAGATGAAACATTTTGGTGTGAGGTAAAACATCATCTCAGTCCAGTTATTCAGTCGACTGCAGATTACAGACCAAGAGGGCAAAAGAAGCCAGAGCTTTGATTTAAGATAGTTCTACTTAGTAATTTTATGCCTCATTGATAATTACAATGCTGCCTTGGCTGCACATTATTAGCTGTTGAACCACTAATCTTTTTTTCTTTCCTGGGTTTTTATATAGAAACAACTACAAAACACATCTTAAGTTTCAGCTTGATAAAACCAAATCATTCAGCTATATATTTTAGATGACTGCTTTGTTAATGATTAGTGTGACGACCCTCTCAAAGTGTAGTCTCCTGCTCCCCCATGGCGTCCACAGCATTTGGTTTCTGTTTGATTTGTTTTCTACATTTTGATTTCCTGTTCAATTCTTTAGCTAATTTATTCAATTTCCCTACTTTGTACAGCCTTGAGCCGGGTTGTGACATGAGGATACACATTTGAGTTGAGATTTTACATCGGACAGGAGGTTCAGTCATTAATAATTACAGCACGTGGTGAGGAAACCATGTCAATCTTCTATGAATCTGTGAATCATTTGTGTCTTTTGCATACATTCAGGCTGTGGGCTAAAGGACGGAACAGTGTCTCACTATCATTAAGTGACGAGATGGGCCGGGGGGGCATCTCTTTACATCGTGATGTGGATTTGTCATTTTGACATCAAATTCTTGTGAGCAGTATGCCTAAAAAGGCCTTTTACATGAAACTATACACACAATGTGCACACTACTATATATACTGCATCAAGTCAGGATCCCATGAAATTTACACACTTTAATTCAATTGATTAAATGTACTCTACCTCTTATTTCCTGTTTTATGTTGACTAATACAGGGCCTGTTCTAAACCTGCCTGTGTGGAAAAGGCTGTTTGCTTGTCCAGCGTTAATACTCCAGAGCTGCTTTAGAATTATTCCTTGTGATAGGATGAACAGTTCATGAAATATGCATCACACAGACAGATTTTTGTGGAAGTAGTGGGTAGATATTTGTATCAGTTCACACTTAGAGCTGTCCACTTGTGACCACATCACAAGAGACAGAGAAGGTCTGAAGAGGTCCTCTGTGCTCCCAGTCTTCCTTCTACTGCTGTTCTGCTCCCTGCAGTTTGGTTGTGTCTCTGCTCTGTCTTTCTTACGTTTCAGTTTGGATCTTCTATTTGTGTTCATGTCTTCTACCTGCCAACCTGAGCATCTTTAAGCCTTTTAAATCATATTTTCTACACTGCACTCACCTGCCTTTGCCGCATGTCTAGATTTTGGGTCCTGAAATCCTTGAATACATACCAATGGTGTTTTTTTTCCTCACTGTTTCTTGAAGGGCCTATATGCCCTGCGCACAGTGCTTCTTACCACTTGATGTGTGTAGTGTTTCATGGAAAGCCAAGTGAGAGCCTGAAGCTGAGAGATGGTCAATACTGAGCAGGGTTTTCTCCATCACATGGAAACAGCCAGTCCTTTCTTCACCTCTGTAAAGTTAGGGAAAGTTTGAAGTTGCTGCTCTGTTTTCTCTGCTTTTAATTAGATAGTGGCATTAGCTAATGCCATTAGTTAAGCTAGCTTTGTGACCGTCAGTGGTCTTTTCGGTCACCGGGCAACAGCAAACCGATGCTTTGGAGTGGAGTTAAAAAGAAGTGAGTGTACCAGACCTCTGCAGCCTGCTCCTCATCTCAAGGCTGGATTAAGTGCTTCAAGCATGTGGAGCCCAAACCTCTGAACAGAAGTGTCACTGACAAAGTTGCATTGCCGGTAATGAAGGTGACAGATTGGACAAGGAAGAAAATGCATGGAATTAAAAAGATGACATATTGTAGTTCTGTCGCATTGATTTTGGTCTAACTTTTTCAACATGTGTCTGCTAAATTAGAGAAGGAATGCTTTTCTCTTTCAGAGCTTTCCCTGCAGAAGTTTACTGTAAAGCCAACCATACAATGTATGAGTGAAGCCGGCGTTTTCCCTTCATCCTCTCACACAGTTGAGTCCCAAGTCGATTCCTCAAATTCTGTGCTTTTTTTTCCCAACTGCGCCTGTGCCAAGTGGCCAACACAGAGCCCCCTGGATGAGAGATGAAACATTTCACTTTATCACATGAAGAGGGTTTTCAGAGATGTGGAAATATGGTCCCATCACTCTCCACAGATTGTGTTACGGCTCTAATGGAGCTCAAAGAAAATCAGCGTTTAACCCTTTACATTGTTGGCAAAGTTTTTCCTCCCAGTAATGGTTATCAGCAGTCTGTGGATAAAAAGAATGCTCCCTGCTGATTTATAATATACTGCATATACCTGCTGTATACATATAGACAGACCTGTGGTTTTCCCCAAGATAAACTTAACAGTGACCTATTTGTTTTAAATGTACAGATGCCATTTCAGGAAACAGGTGGAGGTTTGTTATGCAACTCCAAGATCAGCCTGATGTTTGTCTGAGCCTGAGCGGTGGGCTCTTCCCCGCTACCACTGATATCAAACCCTGTGGTTTGTCCTCCACCTGACTGGGCTCTCTATCCCCTTCAGAGAACCACTCTGCTGTTTCCCTTTATTCACAGACCTGCAACTGGGGACAACTTACCCAACATGACCCGTGGCCACGATGAATCGTTGCTTTAAAAGCTGCGACTAAACTGGGTTTATGTTGGTCTGCGGTGACGCTGCACTGGAGACTGGACAGACCAGCTTGTCTGTTTGGTAAAAAACAGTGTGTGTATGGTCTGCTGCATGTATGGAATAGTGCGTCACCTTGTGTGTTTCACCATGGAAACCTTGTGATGTCATGTTGTGGCACCAGACCTTTGTGACTTAGATTGAGCTACGTTCACACAGCAAGCCTTAGTACTCAAATCAGATTTTTTTGATGTAGCAGTTCATATTATCTTTTCAAATGTGGCCAGTGTCAGACTCTAATGTGAACTGGTCATAGCCCGGATGTGATCCACATGTGCAGAAGAACAGGTCGGAACACGCAGCACGCTGTGTACGGAAGAATGCAAGGAGAAGAAGTCGGTAATAAACATGGAGGCCACAGATGTGAACGTTTATGGTTTAATTTTTCTCTTGATATGCTTTTCAAACACAAACCGGTTACGATACGACCCCTCAAGTTTTGCTCGTACAGACGTTTTACCCCAAGTACTGATGAGGTTTCAAACCTCACTGTCCCTCCACTTACTACCGTCACAGCTGTCTTCCATGTTTGTTTTCGCCTCCAGCCGGCCCCTTCTCCTGCGCAAAAGTATGAGGAATGTTGATCTAGAGTGACGTAAAAGTCGCATTGAATTCTAATGCAGGTCTCATGCCTTTTCAGACTCAGGTCACTTTTCAAAATGTTTTATCTGTATCTGATTTAGAACCACATAGGAAAGTGGCCCAAATCTGATTTGATTCCATGTGATTTGTGCTGTTCACACTGTCATTAAACAATCTGATCACATCGGGGGAAAAATCAGATTCAGGCCAGTTGGGCCTGCTGTGTGAACCCAGTGTTAGTTTCCACTTTACACAATTTTAAGGGTAACAGCTTTTATTTAAGTTAAATAAATTCCAGGGTTGCTCACTTGCCATTTCTTTCCTCACCTCTCTTTCCAGTCTTTGTTCTTGTCTTGTAGTTTCTAATATTCAGCAGAAACTATTTGCTTTCACTCTTTTATGAAACATAACTCATCAACCAGTAATCCAATGCTTTATAGGTTTGTTTTTCCAGGTGCCCCCACTAGACCAGCCAGTTCACGACAATTTAAGAGATTAAATCTTCTCTTGAAAAGCTTTTGAGCATTTATTATTTTCTCTCTTTCTTTTTGTGCTCTCTTGTAATTATTGAAGGTGTAAATTGAGAAGGGCCTGTGATCTTCTAAAGTTGAGGTCATGTTTGATCTATTTTACACTGTCAAAGCCTTTTGGCTGCTCTGGTGTTCATTGTTCATTTTACTCTTTGTGCACCAACCTGGGTGATATATTCTACAGCATATGTCACATTTTCTGAGACTGTTTCACAGTAAGAGTCACCTTGTTTTTGGCAGATTGGATGCCTTCAACTCTTTGTGATGGAAATGATCCAGTGCAAACCATAATAATGAATAAAATGCTGTAATTGTGCTATACATTAAAAAAATAAAATGCTGTTTACATTTTGCTAATTAAACGTAAAACATATTGATCTAAAATACTGCTAAACATGTTCAAAATATTTCTTCAACACCCCATAAGTTATTCCAACTATGTAAGTTTTGTATTGTTTTTGAGATATAACCAATTGTCTCTGTTCTTCTACCACCTTGAAACTTTTGTGAAAAATATTTACATATATATAAATATATTAAATCTTCTTTAGACCTTTAGTCTTTAGACCTTAATGGAAGTACAATCTCCACTTCTAGTAAATACAGTGACCTGTTGTTACTTCTGAAATGCTGACCAGCATCAGTGTAATATATTTTCTCTGTGGAGTGACAAGATCAACATTATGTGCAGAGCTCACACTCAATTTACATTTGATATTAACTTGTCTACAAGAGGATGACAAACATGACAACAAACTGTGCTATGCTACATAATCTACATAAATCCTCGAATCAGACCAAATGGTCATGAGTTGGCAGAGGCCAACATCACATATGGCAGAGGCCAACATCACATATGTTTGTGATACATGCATGTATCACAAACATATGTGATACATGCATGTTGGTGCACCACACGTGTGTGTGTGTGTGTGTGAGGATATTTTGACTGATCCTGATTTTTCCAATGCGTTAAGACTTGGTTTTAGGGTTAACGTTAACATAATGTTTGGGTTAAGTATTTAGTTTGAATGGTTAAGGTTAGGGTAAGTACAAGTGTATGTGTGTGTGTGTGTGTGTGTGTGTGTACAATAGGGAAGTGGAAGGACACAGCATTAGTGATAGTTCTGGAGTTTGGTGAACTACTCACAGCACAGATTGTTACTTTGGAATTCATTGTACTGCGGCTGCTGCTTGTGAGCGATTACCGGCCTGACTGAAATGAACATTGGCCGCTGGCTCCAGCTCGGCTCAAGGACCGCTGACATCTGAGTGCTGGCTGGTTTAAACATTCACATAAAGCTCCCACTGTACTGAAAATGCATGAGTCATTATCCCAAACGCAGCTGACACATTTAACATAGGAGATGGTCAACAGATACAGCAGATCTGTGGTACTAAAATCCACACATAAGCATGCCTGCTCACAGCACTGCATAATCAGATTACACAATCCTATGAGTTTTCAAATCAATCTATGGATTATTTATGGATTATTGTGAGAGCTCCAAAGTTTGTAAAGGGAGATAAAAGCATAAATTGTGTTTTCTGACTGATGAATAATACTTTGTCTTGTTCAGGTCACATCCAGTTTTAAATCTTCAATGTGCGCTTACATGACAAAAATGCTTTGGGAGTGAAATCTACTATGGATAATTGAATTAACTGCTTTTTTTTTAGTTTTATGGTGTGTCTCGATTATATACTAAGTCAATGCAAAAATATGATGAGATGAGATGGGTTCTAACGCTCAAGTTGATATACTTAAACTTAAAACTGGCACCGACACGAGCTGAGAGAGAAACCAGTCACTGATCAGCCTCAGGTAGAGCTGTAAATGACAGTCATCCAGACACAGCTCTCGGAGGAGCCGGTGAAAGTCCCCGAGCTGTGTGCTCTTCTGGATGGGCTTGTTAACCCACACACGGCTACGCTGAATTCTCTGTCTTTTCAAAAACACCTACACCGCAGCAGTTGTAGTCACTTCAGCCATACTTGACATTAATCCAATTTGCATGATGTTGTCATGCAAGCAAACATGCTTGTCAAAATAACTGGTGACAGATCCTTTTAGGACTCCACGGTGCAAAATAAATGGAAAAAAGATTGAAACAGTTACGTGGTGTCATTATGTTGGGTCCAACAGTCATCAGTCATTTCTCAATCATTTGTCCAATGAGACAAGTTTTCCACAAAATAATACAATACGTGTGTATTGCAATGTTTTCTGCTTGCATCATTTAAATTCAGTACTTCTATAAGGTCTGAGCTCTCTGGTGTGTCCTCTGGAGGTATCCTAGGGTATTAAGTACATCTACTTTTACATTTGTGACACCACCTCTTGGGTAGAAAACCGGCTCTACATATATAGCCAGTGTAGTTTCAGCACTGGGCTTCTTATTAATTTACACACAGCATTGATAGAGATCAGAAAATACCAGATAGAAAAAAATTATGACGTTTCAAAGTCATAATTGGCATTTATCTTTGATCACTTAATTTGAATGAACAAGAAAACTGTATTGGTTACACTGTGAATATTAATATATGACACGTGCATGTATGTAGTGTGGATAAATGATCTTCTCTACTTTGTCTGATTTTGTTTTAGCTCAGACTGAATTTACTTAAATGCTGTTTCAAGGTTACTGGTAAAAGTGAACTGGATCTGTGTCAAAACAGGAGATTTAATCTTAGATCTGTATCAGAGTCCCCCGACATTTTCCTAGAACACAATAAATCTTAAATGTCACCTGCATAGTTTTCAGCTGTGGTGTCATATATAAATGGGTTTGCAGACTTTGAATTCTCCCAAATGACACACCAGACTGGGTGAGGCAGGTGGGTCAGTGTGCGTGGAGGGCAGGTCACTCATTGCGCAGCTCAGCTGTGTAAAATAGGAATCCAAGGCAGTGGACGCTGCTCAGTATTCACATCCACATGATGCAGCATACCTCCAGCACATGGCTGCCTGTAGTGAGGTGCCATAAATCCACCGCGCTGCTTTCATGTGAGCGCAGAGCTAAATTAACAACAAATGTCCCTCTTCTCCTGTGCCTCCTCAAGGTTCTGACAAAGTGCTTCCAGAGGAAGCCTGCGAAAGTGTTCCTGGAGCTCATATTATGTGCAGAGATGTTAATGAACTCCGGACTCTGCAGGTGGTTGAGGGTTTGAATCCCTGCCCAGCAACTAATGTAATGTTGTTGATTTATAGCCTGGCCGTGCAAACTTTCCTCAAACAATCACACAGGTAGTCCACAGCTTGCACAAGGTACTGTGTTCTTTCTCACTTCAAACCATATTCTTCATCATCCGAGAGCCATCATGAATCCACAAACAGACTGGACTCATGATACGTTACGTCTCAATAATAAACACGCGCTAAGAGTGCGGTGCAGTCCTAGTTCAGAAAACAAGCCCCAGGTGAGTTGGAAAAACATCTGGTCAGTTCTGGAGCGTGGAAATCGAGGTTGGTTTCATGGGCTCTGCCAAGAAAATAAGCAGAAAGAACACATCACAGCGAGGCTAGAATCAGAGTTTTTTTTAGACCAGTTTCCAGTCCAAAAACTGCTTTAAGCAAAGCCTCTGTCCACAGATATGTGCACTGAAATCATCCAGCAGCTGACCGCAGTCCAACGGTGTTATTTAAGGCTTCGCAAACTCACAGCTTCCAACCAGGAATGTGCTACATCATTTATTAAGCTGTTTTCTCACTGTGTGTGGACACCAACACAAGATGGATATTTGTGATAACATGATGGATGACACAGCGTTTGAATCACATAAAAGAACACACCAGTCCAGTCAGAATATACAGGGCCCCTATTTAAAGGGATACAGAGACGGGCATATATGGAGTCTCACATATAAAGATACAAACCAGGCTTGGCTAAGTTAAGCTTTGATTAGATGAAGGAAGATGGAATAAGATGAAATGAAATCAGCTGAGAAGATAAGACAATATATAAATCATCTAAATATCTTCAGGTGGTAATATACAATTTTAGAAATGTTGTTAAAATCCAACTCATACTGGATGAGTAAATCATCTGCAGTGTAAAGCCAAAGCCCACAATTTATGTGCTCACACTTCTTACGTGAATCCTGTGTGTGTGTGTGTGTGTGTGTGTGTGTCTAAATAGGCCCATTAGTTTTCTGTGGAATGTTTGTTTAGGCCACCAAAGAAACCAAGTTCAAATACTAACAAGACAGAGACATGCTGGAAAAAATGGATAAAGACAGAGGTGTTATGTATATGGACTCACATCTAACCAGGAAGACATGGGCAGTGTGGTTTGTTCACTTGGCCATTTTTCAATGTTTTGATGAGATATTGTTACATTTGTAGAAACACAATTGCTGAATGACGGTTCATATTTTTATACTTTATAAAAGAATACTTTTGAGTCTCTTTCAAACCTTCATAACAGCTTTTATAGCTTGGATGGCACATGCTGGTGAATGTGTGTATTTGCCCACTCACACAATGGCTTTTTTCAGTTTGTAAATAGAAACTAATAATTCGTACAGTAAATTTAGCCCCATGAACTGATGTAATAGTTTGAACCTTGCTGTCTGATGGATCCCTCTGATGGAACTTAAATCTCATTTCAGCGATGGCTCCAGTTTCAGTCTGTAGCAAAGTAAAATTTGAGGAAGTAATGATGTGACAGTATTTTCAACACGCTTCTTAAGCAGCGCAAAGGCCGAGTGTTTCATCAGGGGTTATCATGCAAGCCAGGAATGTCTGGCTGCTGTTTCTTCAACAGGCCTCTGGTGAGCCACGAATGGCTCAATGTCCCTTGCTCAGTCCCAGCAGACAGCGCACACATTCCCCTCCTGTAAGGAAACTCTCAACAGGTTTGTAGATTGCTCCTATGTGGGGGTCAGTTTGGATTCATGGCAGCTACAGTAGAGTAGCAATGCATGTTCAGTTGGTTCCACAATTTTAAAGGCCCTGAAATCTTAATCTTTTAATCTTAATACAATACATCAAATGCTAATATAAAGAAAAAAAAATTACTTGTAATTATGCTATTAGAATGATTAAATGATTCTTAAACAGCTTACTGTTAGGCTGTCACACTCACTTCATTAGGATCATGCACACATGAAACACGATACGTTTATCCGTAACTGCTGGATGTGTTTCCTCACCATTAACCATATGCACCAGCTTATTCATGCAAACATCTAATCATGCACCACCAGTGTAATTTTTAGAACCATGCAGATGCAGGTCACAAGCTTCAGCTGATTTTCCCATCGTACATCAGTATCAGTGACTTTGACTGAGGTGTGATGTTGGTGCCAGACGGGCCGGGAGAACGGTCAGAGTAGCTGGAGCTGCCAGATTGAAGCTGCGGTAACTTTAAAAACTCTATACAACACATCCAACCTTTTAGGTGGATGGTCTATACCAGCAGAGACCACGTCAGGTTCCACTCCTGTCAGCAAAGAACAGAAACGTGAGGCTGCAGTGACACAGACTCACCAACACTGGAAAGTTCAACAGTGAAAATGTTGCCTGGTCTGATGAATCTGGATTTCTGCTGAGGCTGCAGATGACAGAGTCACAATCTGGAGTCAACAGCATGAATCCATGGAGCCAACCTGCCCTGTGTTAACAGTCCCAGTGTTTGATGCTTCTGTTGGTCCCCGTCACATCACTCGGTCGAGGCAGATGAGTCTGGTTCTTGAGGTTTCCCTGAGTTAATGACGGAGTTTTTCTCTCCACAGTTGCCAAAGTATTTGCTCATTGTGGGAACTGTTGGGTTTCTCTATGATGTCTCAACAATATTCAATATTCATAATTAATGTTTGGCACTATACAAATACAATTGAATTGAATCACTACATCCACCTCCTTACTTATAAGATGTTGTGCCCCAGACTTACTCAAGAGTTTCTCCAGCCAGCCCCCTAGTAAATACTCCGGATGAGAACATGTAAGAACACAGCAGGAGCTCCTCCGCAGGATTCACAGTGAGCAAGTGGGCACGTTGATGACGTTTCTAACAGGCGACAGACGCAAAACTGAAAAATAGAAAAGAATATGAATGTTGCTTTTGGTGATAAGAGCAGATGGTGGTGTCAAGGTGCTGTTAACAAATACAAAACAAAATTAAACAAAATCCTGCTGCACCACCCCTCACCTGAACACTCCAGAGATTTCTGTGTTGTTGTGAAAGGCAAACTCTGGGTAAGTCCGGACCCAATTGTGTAGATATTCTCCAGAGTTCATGTCTGAAAACGGCTATGAAGGGGTTTGAGATGTCATGTAACTTTGGTCTGTAAATAATCTGTAATTTATAGTGTTTCTCTTTACAGTTCAATGTTGTTCACACAGTGCTGTTTGGAGCAATGTGGGGTTCAGTGCCCAAGAATACCAAGGCATGTGGAATGGAGGAGCTGAGGATCAAACCACAAACCTTCTGGTAAGTGCTCCACCTTCTCTATCTCCTTTGCTGCAGCAGACTTGAACTTGTTTCAAAAACTTTGGCTTTAACAGCATTGTAAAAAATAATCACAACATGGGGAGTTTCTAATCATACTGTTTTGTTATGATAGACAGATAGTAAAGTTCACGCTTACCAGATCTCCCTCTCACAAAAAAAGACGCTAACAACATATGTACAATGCTCAACTTCTTACTGCATCTTAGAGATATTTTGCATTCAGATGTTCATCACATACATTTTTCTTTATTACATTCTCTAATGGTTTGCCTTGGCTCAGTCTTCTAGCAATAAGTGAATGGTCCCTGGCATGACTATCCTTTCCCTCAAAAAAAAGAGCCAGAGCAGCCGACACTAGATGTTTGTGATTGATGCTGCACTCTAAGATAAGTACTATGTCTCATAGTCTTTGGGTAACCTTGCTTTCTCTGAATGTCTTTCAACAAACTTATAGCTTCACATTATGTAACAGCTGCTTTTCACTGGGTAAGTGTGTGGTAATATGTGGTCATCAGAGCGTCTGAATACAACACGTGTACAAATCATTTCTTTGGTCGTAACCTTCTGCATGGTATGACGGAGGAGATTTAGAGTGTGGAGGAGACGGACAGAAACCGTCCAGAGAGCAAACAGCTGGGACGGCTTTTCACTGTGACACAGTGGGAGCGCTGGAGAGGAAACACCTGCTCTGTAATGAAGGGGAGACTGAGGGTCAGCCGTGTAAATCCATGCTGCCATAAAGGTGGCGGACGCTTGTTTGATGTGTCTGAGCCTCACGCCCTCTGTAAGAAGTTTAAGCTAAATGTGGTAATGAGTGTGTGAAAGACAGAAATCTGTGGGCAGGGAATACGTAAAATGAAAAACTGAAGTACTCTGTTTGGTGTTTTGACATCTCTGTTATTATTTCATCTAGTCTACCTTCTAAGTCCACAAGCGTCTATCCGCCTCTATCTGGAACGTATATCTCACAAGCTGTTACACTTAACACACGTATTCTTAATGTCCAGAGAAAGTGCAGTGTAGATTTAGACACAGCATACTGTACATTCAACATAATAAAATGTGAATAAACAGGAAAATAGCATCTTTCAGTCAGTGGGGGCGGAGCTTGACAGCTATTCTGCAGACTGAGTTGAATATATATATATACTTCTACATCCAGATCCACCACCAATAATATCTGGCCTGCTTGCTCATTTTAATAATTGTATTAATTGTATTTCACAATATCAGACTAACTTGCATATGCAGGTAATCGAGGGTTAACTTAAAGGTGCAGTGTGTAAGATTTAGGTGAATGGGATCTATTGGCAGAAATTGAATAAAATGAATCCTACTGATGTTTTCACTATGTGTAATCATCTAAATTGTTGGGTTTTTTTACCCTAAAATGGGCCGTTTATATTTAAATACTTTATATTTGCATGGCGAGCAGATCCTCTCTATGGAGGCCGCCATGTTTTTTACAGTAGTCCAGACTGAACAAATTAAACACCTTTAGTTTTTATGACAACTGAAGGCTCCCACAGGTTCTCGGTCATGTTTGGAAGGAGAGGGTGAGGTGAAAATACACATTTTACCTGTGTGCATTCACATACAGAGCAAACTAATTCATTCTATATGTAGTTTGTTAAAGACTGTGTCAGGTTTGAAAGAGACCAGGCTGTTTGCAGATGGTGGTTGTGATGGAATTAAAAATCCTCAACCCATCCTCAACATCAGTACACCACTGTATAGATTTACAGGCTGGGATTCACAGTAGGCCGACACAGTGGCTGTGAATAACATCCAGACAGGGTGGGACCAGACTGAGGACAGGTCTACATCTTTAATGTCAACACCCAGAGACATTTTCGAGCTCTACTCCCGTCTCCGCTACTTTACTCTGTGCTCAGAGATCTCTCAGCCACCACAAGAGGGCAGAAGCTCTGCAAGAGAAATGTCAATGGCAGACAGTGGTCACAGACACTAGCAGGGACTTTTTTTAAAGGTGAAAAGCACACGCTATAACTCAAGGTCCACACCCTCAGCGTCTGTACTGTCACATCAGTATTCTGCACTCAGTTGTTTGTTTATGTGATTTTTTTACAGTCAAACCAAAGAAAATCTAAGGGAGCAGAAATATCCAACCTTGAAGACTCCCATGTGAATTCCACTCTTACACTGAGACTCTGTAACTGAAACCACAAGTAACAGCTACTATAGTAATGATGGCAAGTCTGGACAGTAAATAGTGGAGAAGAGTCACAAAGTCAGAATGTGACTCAGTAATTTCAGTAATATCTGTTTATCACATCTGCTAACATAGGTTAAGCTTGACCTTAACTTATTGGTTAGACCATGTAAAGTTGTAGCAGCAAAATCCCTGAGTGTATTAGAGTGTATAAAAATACTTCTTAAGAGATTAATATTATGTTAATTTTAAAAGTTACAATATGCTTATTGGTCTTTTTGTCAAGCAGATTTTAATAAGATTAAAATATTATATGAATATTAAATTGTTTTAATTTAATTTATTATTATGTATTTCATTAGGTATTATTTTTGTTATTATTTATTTACATCTACATCTTTTTAATCACAAATTGTTTCTAATTTATTGCCTATTTTATTTTAAACCCTCACATATGCCTCACTCTTATAATCTGATGCTAGGAAAAGTAAATTTCCCCAGCAGGGGATCAATACAGTTTATCTTATCTTATCTTAACCTAATACAACGTCTGTATGCTGAATATGAAGCAGTCAGACAGTAGAGGAAAGTATCAGCTCTAAAGCTGACTAACATGTATTTTGTTTGGATAATTCGTACAATAAGCATAAAGACTTCTCAGAGTCACTTTAGGTTTTCTTTATAAACCTTTTGGAAAGACTAAGGCTAACTGCTTCCAGGTTTTTTAATCATAGGCTAAATACCAGCTGGATATATTTAGCTTACACATATACAACTAAACCAGATTTAGCAGACGTTAAAGCTAAATTTACACATGATATCTTTTGACATGCAAATTCTTACAAACTACTATAACTAATAAATTAGTTTTTCTCCCTCAGCTGATTGTATCATATTTAGTACGGAATAAGAACAAGTGTCGTCTTTGAGTCCCTAATATTTGTCCAGCACCCAAAACACTGCACACTATATTTCCCATAATGCAACTAAAAAGCTTCTTACATTACATACTCCAATAACTCCACAAACCGTAATGACATCACCAGCAGTGTTTTCTCAGATATGTCAAAGCTTCATTAGAGCCACAAGACATCAAACACCTGTTTTCCCATCAGGCTGAACTGACCTTCATGTGTAAAATTGATGGCGTGCACCTTTAAGCTGCAGCTCACAGACACATTGGCTCAGCAGTTTTACTTTCGGAAGTTCCCACTTTCTCATCTCATTTCAGTAAAAGTTTTCAGGCCTTGTACCCCTTCAGCACTCAGCGCTGCCTCTGTTCCCCTTGGCTCTGTGAGTGGATGGGCTTACGTAAGCGGTTGGTCTGAACCCCTTGGCACTGTCCTGGATTTTTTATTAACTAGGCTGTATATTATTTTTATACCTCGTGGTGCTTTCAGTGACTGCCAGCCGTGCCAGTCCAGCAGCCAAGGTGAAAATGGCCGGCGTGGACCAGGTCTTAGACACAGAGTCATGCAATGCCAACATAAACATGCATTCTTTGTTGTTTAGCGCACACACATAGTGCATTGTACCAAAATAGTGCCTTCTTTTACTCATGGACAGTAACTCACTGCAGTATGATGTCCCCTTTGTTACTTAATTTTGCAGTTTAGCTGTGAGAGAGTTGTTCAAATGCAGCAATTAGCATCTGGCCAGGGTCTGTTCCGCTGGAGTGGAAGAGGATGTGAGTTGTGTTATTAGAGACAATTTCCTCTTTTGCCAAATTCAAATTAGACAGAATGTTGACTAAACTAAAGGGAAGCACAGCCTAATTATGCTTCTATTTATATCTGTTGACTTTTCCTGTAAAGCTGCTGCTAGTTCGTTACTCTCAAGATTGTGTGTGCAAGTGAAGTGTGAGAAGGAGAGAGAGAGAGAGAGAGAGAGTGTGTGTGTGTGTGTGTGTGTGTGTGTGTTCCTGTACCATTTTAAGAATAGACCCTACAGAATGATGATATTTTTGGAAAGCGAGGACAATTTGACCGATCCTGACTTTTCCAATGGGTTAAGACTTGGTTTTAGGGTTAACTTTAACATAAGGTTTATGTTAGGGTTAAGCAATGGTTAAGGTTGGTAAGTGCAAGAGCATGTGTGTTTGTGTGTGTGTGTGTGTGTGTGTGTGTGTGTGTGTGTGTGTAGAGGGGGCAGGTGATTTAAGTTTATTCCAGGAAAGCTGATGGAGAACACGCTCTGCACAGTGTGTATTTATAGCCAGTGACTGTCAGTGTGGTGCCTGAGTTCAGTGTGAAAATACACTCAGTCTGCAGGACACACAACAGAGACTCCACCAGAGAGCCAATCAGGACCCCCACACACACACACACATTCACACACACGCTCACAGTTATAATTATCATCTGTATGATGGATCTGTGGAGCTGCTGGCCGCACTGCAGTGTGCACAGCATTTTCTTCATTGCCATCATGTTGGGTACAAAGTCAACAGTGAGCAATAGTCTGGTTGTTATTATAATTTAAGGTATGTTCAAGTTGTAAAAACCTGATGACATTTCTACCCATGTCCTCAAAAGATTAGTAGACCACATATGATTTAGTCAAATAAGTTGACTATTTAATTTTAAACTTGTAAAGTTGCTTTCCTACTTGAAGGTGACCTGCCGTGATTTAATACTGCATTCCAAATATGTTTCGGGGACGTGCAAGAGATAGATTTTGTTTAAAAGAAAGCAAAGCAGAAGGGGGCTTTAAGTCCTTATGGATAGAGCTCCTGGATGCTATATTCCCTATATGCAGCCAAAAGGATTGTTTAATTACACACGTCCAGGCTAATAGACAGTCAAACCCTTCAAGCTCAGGCATCCATAATGAATTTGTCTCCCGTCTAAAACTCTGATCAGAACATCAGAGCTGACTCTTCAGAGGATACGGTGTTACAAATCAATCTTAAGATACATGGAACATAGTCATCAGCTGTTTGTTCTCTTGTCATGTGAATGTGAGTCTGGTAAAACTGTTTGATGAGACCTGCAGCAGTGAATGTGGCTCTGATTGTTCCTGCTACTTTCTCTACAATATTACAGACTCTATTATTCGTTGAGATAAAGTTGTTCTAGATTTATGTGGATCAATTCATCATATTAGACATAGTTGTATCCAAAATTCACTTTTTAACTAGTTCAGGGACAATAACACTCAGTTTTCAGTTTATTAGGAACACGGAGCTACAACTTGAGCAGTCTAGCACAAGTACAGCAGTTATTTAATGAATACTCATCAGTTGTAGTATTCTATTATAAGGACAGGTGTTTCCATTATTTTGACAACCCTGAATGACAGGAACACTTCCTGGTACAATACAGCTCAACAGCCACAAACCACATCCTCCAACATGATCAAGTAAAAGAGTTTAAATGAAAACGGAACAATATCAACTGGTTGATACAGGATCTGCAGCCTGTTTCATGTTTCATGGTAGAGTGCGACCTCTTGTGTATAAAAGCAAGAATTACAATAGCACAAGTATATATATATACAGAATACATCCACATAATACTGGTGGGTACAACAGCGAGTTTGTAGGTAATAAATATTCTCAATCTCAACCAAAATCATGATAGCAAACACACACGCACACACACACACACTCCGAGACCATCCAATCACTGTGTCAGCAGTGCTGGTCTGATAGTCAGGTCAGTGAGTGGATCATTGACTTGTGTGATAACTGAGGACACACAAACACAAGGAAACAGCAGCAGCTGAATCTTTTTCTTCTTGTCTAGATGATGTTTGATACTTGATCACCGCCTCAAAATGAAAGTTTTAAAAGCATCGGTGATGAAGAGCAGAGAGCAAATCACTAACAACCTACTGATCAACAAACCATCAATCAATCAATCCACATTATTTATATAGAACCTTTCAAACAAATCAAGTGCTTTACAAGCGATAATCAATGTTTAAAGAAAGGATTCATATGCACTACCACCAAAAATAGAGTATATTAAAAAATAATAGTAATATATCATAAAACCAGTGTAAAAAAAGTCATAAAAATGATAAGACACTACATGAAAGCCAGGCTGATAAGTTGGGTTTTTGATTTACTTTTAAAAATATCTATATGTTGAAAGCAGCATCACCAGATGTTTATTGTTCTGCGTTGGGGAACAGCTAAAAGACAAGAACCAAAGGAGAGGGGCCTTCCTGCATGATTCATCTCTGACGGTCAGGTACAGGAACAGGCAGCCAATGTAGGAACATTAAAACAGACGTGATGTGTGCTCTCTTTTTGGTCTTAGTCAGCACTACTCTTGCAGAATTTTGAATTAACTGTCACTGAGTTGTTGTGTTTTATGGTAGACCAGCTTTGCAGCAGTCCAACCTGATGGATATGAATGCGAACATTTCTCTCTCTGAGTTTCTCACTTTGGAAATGTTCTTCAGATGATACAATGTTTGTGTGGCACCTCCCACAGGAGCCTTTAAATTAAAATCAATCAATCAAATTTTATTTACATTCACAAATCACAATTTTTCTCAAAAGGGCTTTAACAAGGTGTGACATCCTCTGCCCTTAAACCTCAACAAGAGTAAGAACAAACTACCAAAAAACCCTTTTAACAGGGAAAAAATAACTTAGAAACCTCAGAGAGAACCACAAGTGAGGGATCCCTCTCCCAGGATGGACAGAAGTGCAGTAGATGCCATGTGTAATAGTGAATCTCAGAAAAATAGGTAATTACAGCATTGGCTAGAATAAATAGTTGTAGCATGAAGGAAGGTAAATGAATTGAGGGATTATTGTCAGTAATGGTCGAGTGTCTGAGCAGTTTCATATGACTCATCATAATCTTATAATATACCTGACAGGGTCCACTGTGGATTTTTCTTCACTGTATTGTGAAAAATGAGTCAGGGACAAAGAAACACCAACAAGTTCCTCTAAGACGTGTGTGCTTCTCAAGAACATACTGTGGCAATAAACTATCTACCTCGAAAAAGTGGTGTTTTATAAAACCACACATCTTGTATTCTCCTTCCTCCTAACACGTGGCTGTAACAAAATGTGGCCTGTGTTTTAAAAGCCTTTAATATTCCTCCTGGAACAATGGAGGAGAGGACTTAAAATGTCCGAGATGATGGTGAATTTCAGTCTGTTTTAAAGTTATGTGTCATTTTGTTTAGTCTTGTAGCTTTTAAATGTATTATTCATACATACTGTATTTAAAACATGTCAGAGGTTGCAGACCCTTTCCTCGTGATATCAGATATTCAGATCATTTTTTTAGAATTGTGCCATTTTCTGCCTCTTAAATGTGTGTTGTCTTGTCATTTATTTCACCATAACTGAATATTTAAATAGTCTTATCACATTGCCCCTGTATATTCATGTGGTGGGTGACAGTGGTATTTGTCTGTATCGGCTATTGTAACAATGTTCCCTCTTGGTCAGGTCTGCTTTGAGAAAGTGATTTCAATGTCTAAATAAAGAAAAATAAATCAATCCTATTCACTGAATTCTTTGGAAATGGCTAAAAATTGCAGTTAGTCAAAAGCGAGCAGACCTCATTAAAGTTGAAAGACAATGAAACTGTCAACTAGCACATAACAGTAAGTATAAACGCGTCAGTGTCATGACAATGCTAAAAATAATCAGAAGATCTGGTATCACAGGGAGATGGTTTGTGTGTGTGTGTGTTGCCGGGAAGTTTCAGCTAAAAACAGGTTGTGCAACAGTTGTCATGGACCAGGAAGTTTGGACACAGTTTTCCCATCAGGCTGAGTGTGTGGCTGTGAAATGACCTTCTTCTGTTTCTACACTTTATTTTACACATCTGAAAATTCTGAATCATTTCCTCAAACATTTTTTTTACACAGAACAATGTAATTTGACAGAATGCTGATAATAGAGAAAACGGAGACAGTGTTGGGTGATTGATACACATCTCTGGACTGCTTGAAACTAATGAGCAACCTCTTACAGTCAGTGTACAGAAGGATAGTAATCAGTCAGCAAACAGGAGAAACAGACCCTTTAAAGACTCTGGGTCAAGGAAAACCAACTTAGCATCTCACACCTTAGGCAACTTTATTTGTGAAACATTATTTCAGCAGAAAGGTAATTCAACGTGCATTACGGAAAATATAAAAGGAAACATTGTAAAAGTGATAAAAGAAAAGGCATAAAAACAGAGAAGAATCATTAAACAAATGAAATGAAATAACTGTAAAAGTTACTACGAGTGTGGGAAATGAGTCATGATTGTATTTAATAAAAGCCTGTGGCAAACACAAAGTCTTCAGCATTGATCCAAAAGAAGAAGCAGACCTGCTGTGTATTGTATTACTTCAACTAGAACAATGTATATTTTCAATCAACAAAGGTTTTTATTGTGTGCAGAGGTTGAACTGTGTCAGATTATCTGTGGGATCATAAAGTTACTGTGAGTCAACTTATCTCACTCTTATTCTCACTTCACTTGTCCTTTATCAGTCCCACATTAGGGAAATGTAATGTCATGTGACAGTATGTCATAAGCTAAGAAGACGAAATTGAGTCAAGTTAATAAGTTAAGGTTACATACAATTCTTAGAAATATAGGGACATCTAAAAATCATAAAGAAATATAAATGGAATAGAAAATAATATTTACAGTGCAACAAAATACACAGTGTGAAATGTATAATGTAATATAATATATAATATACATTTACAAGGCATTGAATTGCACAGGCAGAAATTAATATTGCACAGTTAAAAGTGTTAATATGGAATAATCAAAGTCTTTAAGCAGTAGGACTGGCGTCTTTCAAACTAATGGATAAATATATTTTACAAAAATGAAAAAAATTCAAATACATTTATAAAATACGATAAGGATATAATAGAAAGTCGAATCTTTTGTTGGAATGAGGGGTGTCAGTATCTTGCGGGCTGTAATGAAATAGTGATTTATCACTGTTGACATTTTCATGTGTGATTGCTCTCATTCAGGAACAGAGACAGCAGCTGATTGGTCGGCCCCTGCTGCCTCGCGGCCCGCCCTTACCAATCAGCCTGCTGCGTTTGCACATTACGTAATTGGGCCGCGTGCATGTGGGTGCAAATGAAAGAGCAACGGTGCGCGTCCACTGGCTCTTTTGAAGCGAGCACAGGAGCAGGAGGGTAAGGACACATGATGCTGCATCATTATTATTCATGTTGGTGTTGTTGTTATTAGTGCCGTTGTTGTTGTTGTTGTTGTTGTTGTTGTTGTTGTTGTTGTTGTTATCATTAGTTTTATTATCTGTTTGATATATGCATGTTTGCAAGGTGCATTGCTCGTGCATGTGATTGCAGTCTGCAGATTGCTCCTCTCACACACACTCACACACACACACACATTGTTGGTTTGCAGCTGCAGTGATTTTACCGTGACTGTTTGTCATGTATAATCAGTGAGAATGAACATGAGCAGGAGTGAACTCTAACTTCAGAGCAGGAGTTTGAGAGCTGTCAATGGGCTCTCGTGTGTTTCCTACGTGTCTCTGCGTCTGATTGGTCAACAACGGAGGCATGAGCAGCACCGAGAGATGTGACTGGTCAGAGCAGGTTGCTCCCGCCCCCTCACTGGCCAGGTTCAACAAACTGTCAGTCATGGTTCCTGAGCACTTTAACTTCACTCTGATTTATCAATACGCTGCATGGTGGCTGGAGGATGATATTAGTATGATTGTGTGAGTTTGTAATCATATTACAGAAGAGAGAACATGACAGAAACCATATATGTCCCTCCGCTGGCGTAAAGGTTTAAAACATATTCAGTTTAAATGCTGTCAGACTGTTGCACATGTGCATGCATCTAAGAATAATTACATCCATAAAATACTTTTTAGCCTCCTCTAATAAAATAGATCTGCAGTACTTAACATGCACAACTATACTCGCTTTATTATAGGTACACCTGGCTAAAACTATTACACCCATTTCTATCGATGGGACAGAAACACTCTGTATAGTGTGATATAGTTTATCATCACTTAAAACTGTATCTTCCATTTTGATATCTACATATTTGATTGAGTCATTCAAAGATCATTCCCTCAATCTTTGTCATTATTACTCTCGTGCTATAATCAGAATAGGAAACTTAAGTTAATAACAAAACAATACCTGAAATAAGGATCAATTAGTAATCAATAATGAAAACAATAATATGTTATATATAATTCATTACAGGCCTGTTGTATTAGACTGCATTAGTTTTAGCCAGGTGTACCTAATAAACTGACAGGTTTACTTCACACATGTGATGAAAGCAACACAGAGCTGCTCAGGCTGCTCTTTGGACCTGGTCACACAATGAAGACTTGGACATGGTTGCATAAAGTGTGACTGAGGATCGTCTCATGTAACTGCTCAGAGTTTCTGTCCACACACACCAAACTCATGGAGCTTCATGGGGAGACACGTGTGCAACATGTATCCTGTGTGCACATACTGAGCTGACAGGAGCACGAGATACATGTGGATACATGTCTGTCGACTGAACGAACATCATGATCTCTCAGAGCTTCAAGTGTAGTAATAGTGATAAGAAAGACAGCAACACATTGATACTGCTTACAAATGCAAATGAGTTTATTAACATTCATGCTCACAGAAGAAACTGAATATAAGAAGAATTTATTTTCATTCAAATAGAAAAATGCCTGCATCATGAAAATATATTTAAAATATATTAGTATACATGTATCTATACACATACATACACATTTACAGATACAACCATACACTTAAATGTACAACCATGCCTACATTTAAAAATATAAGAGAACCTCACATTTTTTATGTTTCTCTCATATGTCAACCTAATCTATAGACATATTTAATATTTAATTTCATAATATTGTCTGGTTAACTTGTTGTGTGTTAATGCTCCACAGTGAGGAGTGAGGATGAAGATTGCAGTGATTGGGCAGAGCCTGTTCGGCCAGGAGGTGTACAAGGAGCTGAGGAAGAATGGTCACACCATCGTAGGAGTGTTCACCATCCCTGACAAGGACGGCAAGGCTGACCCACTGGGTGAGAACCTCACTGACTGGGACCTCCAAAACTGCCTTTGCCTCTAAAACATGGCATAGACGATAAGAACATAAATGTCAATGTTTACTCCACTGAGTACAAATAAGCAGTATATTATATACAGCAGCATGTCGTGCTGTCAACAGCAACAAAACTCTAAATTTGTATTTTCAACGTTGTCAAAGAATAGAGAAGAGCTAGACAACTCCAACAAACGTATGCTCCGCAAAGCTTCATTTAAACTGCGGTAAGGGGTTATGACATTTCCATTGTGCCTGCATAAGCTCTGTATTTCTTGCACACTGCAGCTGTTGCATGACTCATAATTGTAACTGCATGTCGGGGCTGCAGCAACTACAGAGATGGTTCATGGGGACTGCAAGAACTGTGATTGGTCAACAAATTGGTAAAATAAAGAATAATGTGATAACAATATCCTATTTAAATTCAGAGGTTGTGGTGTAGCCTCTTGACGAAACCCATTTGTGGCACAGTTTAAGAGTTTGATCACATTATTTCTTCATAGCCACTGAGGCAGAGAAGGATGGTGTAGCTGTTTTCAAGTTCCCTCGCTGGCGTGTGAAGGGCCAGGCCATCCCAGAGGTGGTGGCTCAGTACAAGGCCACCGGCGCTGAGCTCAACGTCCTGCCCTTCTGCTCCCAGTTCATCCCTATGGAGGTCATCGACCACCCCAAACACGGCTCCATCATCTACCACCCCTCCCTGCTGCCTCTCCACAGGGGGGCCTCTGCTATCAACTGGTGAGTGTGACTCATGTTTATCAGGTTGGTGCTGGGGGTCATGGTGTGACGTGTTTTTTATCTGTCATCTCTGGCCACACAGGACCCTGATCCACGGGGACAAAAAGGGCGGGTTCACAGTGTTCTGGGCTGATGATGGACTGGATACCGGACCAATCCTGCTGCAGAGGGAGTGCGATGTTGAGCCCAATGACACTGTCAACACAATCTACAAGAGGTTCCTCTTTCCAGAGGGAGTCAAGGGCACAGTAAGTGTGGTGAGGGGACAAAGCATTGTGGGTAGAAAGAGCAAAAGCTAAGTTAATGTAGTGCTGAGGTTGTGGAGGTTGAGCTAGCTGCTTAAATGAAGTAGAAGATGTCAGCAGGGGCATCAGACACAGGGGTATGCAGAGAAAATTATAAATGCATCACCAGAAATTACACATTCACAACAACAAGTCCAAACTAAATCACAACTCAAATGTGAACACACAGCAAAGGTTTCAAGAGTCTTTCTTTGCAAACCAGTCTCTCTTCTGCCAGTTACATTTTAACAAGCTTCTGTTTTTCCAGCAAGGTTAAAGTCGGTCAGCTGATAAACACTATGCTGCAGCATATTTTATATTTTAAAAAGTGTCTTCTGTCTAAACTTTGCCGTCATCAACAGTTTAGTCTGCGTTCAGCCACTGAGCATGGACATCTTAACTTATTTAACATACTTTAAAAGTTGTATTAATCTTTTTCACACAGTAAAATGCAAAACACACTTGTGACTCATTGGGATATCTCATGAATATGGATGTGATATAGCTGACATATTAACCAACTGTTGCCTATTTACGCAGCCGGCATGCAGCAACATTAGCATTCATCTTGGATTATGTTTCTGGCTAATCAGATTAAGTCGGTCTCTTCAGAAGCCACATGCTCCACTATGTTCTTTAGCTGAGTGCACAGTGGCTTTGTCACAGGTTTTTTCACTGAGAGCAGCTGCCTCCTGTCAAATATGATATTGGGGAAAGCAGGTCAACTCAATCAGAACAATAAAGCTGTGGGGGAAAAAACAGTGAGCTGAAAGACACTAAAACACTGAGCTGAGGAGAACTGCTGAGTCATGTGATATTTTTACCTGACATCTTTAAAAACTGCTCATTTGATCCATTGTGGCCATTAAAATATTGAGTGCAGCTTCAAAATATAAAGATGCAAGAAGTACTTCAAAATAAATCACCACATAGGTCACTTGGCTGTGGCTGAGGGGTAGAGTTGCAGTTCGATCCCCAGTCTTACCATCTGCATGCCGAAGAGTGGGGAGATGCTGAACCCTGAATTGCCCCTCAAACAAAAAAGTGCTGCTGATAGATGCACTGTAATGTGTGTGAATGGCAAACTGTACTTTAAAGCACTTTGAGTGGTCATCAAGACTAGAAAAGTACTATATCAATACAAACCATTTACTTGTTCTTACAATAGGAGCGGCAGGCTATTTGGACCTTTTTCATCCTGGTAACAATAATTAACATGCGGTCATGTTTGTGCAACCATCACTGTTTGGTTAGGTTTAAGAAAAAAATGTGGTTTAGTTTGAAGTAAGTCATTAATAAAGGAAACAATGTTGACTGTTGTTATCGAAGAGGAAACAGACAACAATCTCAGTCCATGTCAAAGTCCTGTGTTTTGTTGACCCATCCATCCACACCAGCCTCCTCCTAATGTGGACTTTGTCCCTCTGTGTCTCTCGAGTATATTCTCAGACTCCCTCACCCTTCCTCCCATGCTGTTGTCATTTTATTAACCTACTGTTTCAAGCAATCACTGGTTTCCATTCGTTAACAGCCTTTCAATGTGCAATTCATTACGGTAAACATGAAGTCTGCAGTCATTTGATTTATTTGTTTATTGATTGAAGTTTGTTCAACTTACAACTTACTCAAGCTAACTCAATCAGCATCATTTGATGGATCCTCCTGCTCGTCTATGTCCAGATACCTGCAGACAGTTTCCCAACATGACAAACACTGTGAGGACAAAGTCCACGTGATTGTGTTCATGTTTTTACCACTCTGCTCTGGTTCCAGGTGGAGGCAGTGAGGCTGATCGCAGAGGGGAAGGCCCCGAGGGTCACGCAGCCACAGGAGGGAGCCACATACGAGTGCATCCAGAAGAAAGACAATGCTAAGGTAATATTCAAGGGCAGGTCACTTCAGTCCAGTTTGCAGAGAGTCTGTGTAATCCATCAATGGCTGTGGAGTCCTGTGTGCTGGTGATGTTTGAGCAGACAATCGTTGATGTAAGGGAAACAAAATAAGATCTGATGAATCCAACCTTTTTTTTTTCAGCATTTTTGGCTTTGTTTTGAGAGGGTGGTAAATGGTCTGTATTTTTTTTTTAGCTCTTTTCTATAGATCACCACTCAAAGCACTTTAGAGTAGTTTTCACATTCAACCATTCACACACATTCATACAGTCCATCTACATGTGCAGTATTTTCTGTATCATCGCTCACGTAAAGTTGCCTGGGTTCAGTATCTTGCCCACGGATGCTGAATGGGGGAGACTGGAATCAAACCTCTGACCTTCCGGATAGTGGACAAACCACTCCACCTACTGAGCCACAGCGGCCAATGATATGAGATAAGAGAGGGATGAGAGAGATGGAGGCAGTAAATGGTAGAACAGGGGATCTGCTGCTCAAAGCATACATGCCCTAACCATTGGGTCCCCATGAATAGAGACTTTTAAAGGAAAGGTGATGCTCTCTCACCTGATTATAGTTTTAAGCATTAAGCTTAAAAGGTTACATTTGACATACAATCCTTCTGAAGAACTCTAAGGTGACGTAGGGTCTTTATATGTAATTTAATATTTAAGTAAGGTGATACAGTTCTTTTTCTTCAATAACATTTTGGAATAATAATAATGATAGAGGTATAGGAAGGTAGATATACATGTATTCTGACATAAAGCATCTTATCATATATACATGGCATCCTAATGACCTGAAATAGTCAGAACCGTCTACTTATGACAGAGGGATGTCATTTTGGTAAGTTATATTTATGTTGAATGAGTCTCTTTCTCTTCTGGAAAGCCCCATGAGACAAATTGTGATTTGTTAATATGGGCTGTAGAAATAAAATTTGATTGATTCTTGATTGATGGCGTGTGATTGTCAAATACAGCTCCGTTTCACTGAGACCAGAATTTTGTAACACTCATTGAAACATGAGGAGCAATCTCTGTGGTCATTCAAATGTTGGTGCTTTACGTCGGACGAGAGGAAATCATAATAGTCTGTTTGTTGACAGATTGACTGGAACCAGACGGCTGAGGCTATCCACAACTGGATCAGAGGAAACGACAAAGTGCCTGGTGCCTGGGCAGAGGTGGATGGACAGGTAACAGTCTCACACTGACTCTACAACTAACACTACTGGAATCAAGTTTTTGGATGCCTGATTGTAACAGCAGTTATATTAACTATTCTCTTATCCTGGACCATAAATAAATGTTTAAACATGAAAAGACATAGACTAGACTAGAGGTATGAGAGTATTAGCTTGTCATGGTACAATGACAATTAACACACTTTGAGCTGCTCCAACAGTATGTAATGCATATCATATTTAGGACTGACTCTGTGGGCTGAGAAAACAATGGTTTAAGCTTTAATATCAAAAAGAAAACTTTTTTCCGAACATCTTCTCATATTCCTGGACAATCACCAACACAGAGAAAACAGCAGGAGATCCTCTGCAGGATACACAGTGGGCATTGATAATTATGATGCTACAGATGCAAAACTGAAAATAACAAAAATATTACAAATATTTAAAAAAGAAAAAGCGGAAGATGTCAAGAGAGCTATTGGTGATAAGGACCAGTGTTGCTGTAAACAAAATCACATGATCTCTGCAGCAGAATACATACATTGATACATTACATCCTGCCTCTGCCGGCTGCACCCCCCTCCACCTGAACACTCTGGAGGTTTCTGTTTTGCTGTGAACATGTTTGAGTGGAGAATCTCTTGCGGCGTTGTTCATGTGGGAAAGGCAAACTCCGGAAAAAGTCCAGGCCCAATTCTGCGGACATCCTCTGGAGTTTATATCTGAAAATGGCTTTAGTTGCATTTGAGAACACAGCACCTGCTGAGTTCTGTTAAACATTGTCTCCTCTAAACTTGTGCTGTCCTGTGTCTCTGTTGCAGAAAGTGACCTTCTACGGCTCCTCTTTGATGGATACGGACGCCAAAGTGAACGGTCAGTCCCTGGAGATTCCCGGAGCCAGCCAACCTGGCGTCGTAACCAAAGCAGGCCTGGTGCTGTTTGGCAACGATGGCAAGGCAGTAAGTCAGCTTCTTAAACTTGTTTGCACATGCACGAGAGCTGCGTGAAACAGCAGAATGTTGTTTTTATCCCATGAATCTCTGGAGGGCTCAGGCACACAGTCTTACAGCACTTTTGTTACATGTATGCTCTCTATTCAAAAAGAGTATCTGATTTAATGAACATAAGATTATTTTGGGTGCAAATATAAGATGGCACTTTGAAGTACACCGGAATATTAGGGCCACTCAAAGGGGAAATAATATCAGAAAATTTGATAATGTCATAATATTGGAGTAAAAAGAGGTTGTAATATTAGAAGAGGATTAAGTTGTAAATTATGGTTTGTTAAACAAAGAATGGATTTATATTTGTAAGTCTAAAAGAAATGGTTTTTATTCTAAAGAAAGAACCACAGAGACTCAGTGTTTACATCTATTAATCAGTTCTTTTCAAAGGGATTTCATAGTTTCTTGAGAAACATGGTTTGATTCTAGATTTTGGATTGAAATTCCTGTGAGCACGACCGTTGCTGCATTGTTATTATCATAATATGACTTTTTCACCGTTGAATTACATTTAATTACCATTGTAATATTATGACTTTATTTTGTAAATGTACACCTTTTCTCTCATAATATTACAATTTAATTCTCGTAAATCTGCTTCTTTTTTCTAGTAACATTAAGTCTTTATTCTCCAAATCTCTGTATATATATATATATATATATTTGTATAATCTATTCTATATACACTAACAAACAGTTATTATTCTACAACAAGATTCCAAAAAGTCACAGTGGAAAATGTTAGCAGGACGGTTTTCTTGTTATTAGTGTACAAATTTAGTGCGCAAGGAGGAAAAGGTTTATTGTTGACCTTTAGAAATGTTGATAAGTGTATTCTTTTCTTTTAAAGCTCCAATGTGTAGGATTTAGGAGGATTTCCATCAGCAAAAATGTAATATAATATTAATATTTATCTTTTCATTACTTGAAATACTGGAAAAGAAAGAGGTGTTCATTTGATTGTAATCTGCAACCTCACCACTAGATTGAGTGTGTGGAATACACACCAAATCATTAACAGGGTAAGGCTAGCTTTTTCCCCTCTATTTGCAACCTTTATGCTAAACTAAGCTAATCAACTCCAGTTCCATACATAATGCAAAAACATGAGTGATCTCAATCTCTAACTCAAAAATAAATATACAATATTTATAATAACACTTTACTGGATCCATGTTCTTTGACAGGTCTGGCCTCATGTGAAATAAAACATTTTTTTACAATAATGTTATTGTTATGGAAACTCACTGATGCTAGCACTAAGCCCTATTCTCGGCTCAGAGTTTAGACCACATGCATCATAAATGATTTCTGATGGTCTTAGGCCGTACTTGTGGACAATTTGACACCATGAACTTTTCGCATGTGCGTCTTCATCAGCAGTCTTTCAGTAAATAACTCGTCACAATCCTCACATTTGTACGGCCTCTCCTCCTTGTGTTTGGCTAAAACGTGTTTTCTCAGAGTGGAGCCTCTGTTGAAGGATTTGCCACAGATGTGGCAGCTGAAAGGCTTCTCTCCCGTGTGAGTCCTTATGTGTTCTGTCATGTGTCCTTTCAGTTTGAAACACTTGCCACAGAAGTGGCAGCTGTAGGGTCTCTCCCCTGTGTGTACCCTCATGTGGTTCTGCAGATTGCTCTGGCAGGGGATTTGCTTGCCACATATGTGACAGTCAAAGTTTCCCTTGCCGTCAGGTGACTTGCTTTCGTGTGTCTTGAGGTGCCATGTGAGTACAGTCTTTTTGGTGAATATGTAGTTGCATATGTGGCAGCGGTATAAGGTAGTGCTGGTCTTCTCCTCAGAGGGCTCTGGATCCTCCTCAGTCCTTTGCACTAGCTCTTGGCTCTCCTCTGCAGCTCTGCAGTCCTCTAACTGCTGCACTGTTTTGATGAGTTCTTTTGTTAAGGAGTCCTCATCATCGCTGTCCTCAGCTGAAGGTTGCTCCTCGCACCCATTGATCCACAATTCCTCCCTGTGCTCCTCTTTGACATGGGAGGGTCCTGGCTCGTCCTGGTGCCCACTTGGACTCCGTATGGGGTGGATCTCCTCCGTGGTGGGCGGCGTAGTTTGCTGTTTGGCATCTGCAAGGATGGAAACAGAAATGCATTACTCGTGTGGTATGCAACAAAGACATCAGCGCTAAATAGTGCTCCATTAATCCACACCCATCAGGAGTTTTACCTTTGAGATTGTTTTGATCAGCAGCCTCTGTGTCACCCCATCTTCTTAAGGGACAAACCAGACAAATGACATTCGAGTGAATGTGTGAAACAAAAACATGACAGTGACGACTGAGTTTTTCGTGTTAAGGAGTGAATTTAAAGGATATGTGTATCTGTAACTGGATATATAAATGTGTTCTCTTGTGATGACCCTCAACATGTACAGAACATGAATCAGGCATTCAGACGTCTGAGACAATATGCTGGAATGCAGATTTTCTCCACATCGTATTTCAGCAAATTTGTCGACGGGAATGGTTTTGCAGTGTTTATTTAATTTGATGTTAGCTGATACGATGCACAACCTCAATCTCTTTTCAAATCATGTCTGAGAATGTCTGCAACGCCTCTCATCTTTCCATTAGGGCTGCAGTCAAAGAAAATCTTGTGCGACTGAAACTGTGCATGCTGTTCAACCATTCAATTGGTTTGGCTGGGGGACGCCCGCAAATGATCTCTGGATTTATTGTTTACTGCCCCTCTTACCCTTAAAAATAAATCATCAATCCTGGAAGGCTGTTGAGTAAAAGTGACATGGATGATTGTTCAACCGATGTGAGTTAGGACAGATTAGTTACTTCAGCCAAAAATCTATTTACTTTGTTTGAATCTCACCTCGAATAGCATATAGGCAATGTATTGTTAAGGTAACACAAGCGTTATCCAAGGGTAGTCAGAGTTGTCTTTATTGACATACACATGTTCAAAATGTCAAACCTTATTTGTAAAGAACGTTAGTGCAGTTCAAGCTCAAATCAGTACACTCGAGCACTGTAGGTTACTTTTACAGCAGAACTGGCATATTATTTGCAAATTTGAATACAGCACACACGCTAACTATTTTTTGAAATCGTCCAACACAAAAACACAATATAAAAATACAAATTATACAAAACACTAAAACACCAGTAATTATGTATAATTGTCAGAATTTAAGGAAAAACAAGTGAACTCAGTAAGTCTTGAAAAACTTTAAAAATTTTGTACAACAGGTAAAGCACTTGTAATGTTTTTTATTTGCATTTGCAGCTTTACATACTTCTCACCAGCTGCTGCTATTAAAATGAACTTACTTGAATGTCAACTGCAAAGATTTAAACAATCCTAAAAAGAATCAATTCTGCCCCATACGGAGGCTTGAGCCCTGCAGCTCATCTTCCCTGCTCACTCTCCCCATTTCACGCTTACCATCCTATTAATGAAGGCAAAATGCCCCAAAAATATATATTTTAAAAATAGAATAAAAGTGAGGATGGTTTTAGCTTTTTAGCTTCTGCGCTGTCAATCCAGCAGTTCTCCAGGGAGAGATGATGATGTTGTGGGCTATCCTCATGTGTTGTTTCAACTCGATGACCAGTTTGAAGCGTTGGCTGCACTGTGTGCACTTAAATGCCATGTCCTCCCTGTGCTTGTGCTTCACATGCTTAATCAGGCTGGAAGCGCGGTTGAAGCGTGTCCCACAGATCTCGCAGCTGTACGGCTTTTCCATGGTGTGAGTCTGCATGTGCTCCTTCATGTTTCTTTGGGATTTATATCTTTTGCCACAAATGGAACAGGCAAATGTTTTCGTGTCGGTGTGTACTCTCATGTGACGGATCATTAGACTATTGCTGTTAGTTTTTCTGCCACATTCAGTGCAGACAAGCACTGCACTGGTGGGATTCAGTAATCCATTTGCCGCATGAACTGCAAGGTGCAAATTTACTTTTGCCCTTTTCAGAAAAGACTGACTGCAGATATTACAATAAAACCTTCTTTTCTTTTTGGTATATCCTGAAGATGGTTGTTGCTCGTGTCTGGACAGTTTCTCATGTTCTGTGTGCTCTCCATCTGTGATGACTTGAGTTGGGTTGTGTGGTGCTTCATATTCACTGTGCTCTCCACCTGTCTCAACTTGAGTTGGCATCTGATTTTCCTCATTCACTCCAACTGTGACTACTGGATTCAGAATGTCTGTGTCATCTGGCTCCTCCTTGGGAATACATTCCGTCTGTATCTGCTTCTCCTCAACACAAACCTCTGGTTTCCGTGTGGACAAATCGATCTGCCTTGAATCTGTAACAGTGGATAGGAAAACGTTTTTTTCTTTGGGTTGTTTTTTTTTGGGTAAAGCATTTCTCTGATTACACATGAACTAGACGTTGGGACACTTGAATGAACCCCAGCGGTGAACTGTCATCCTAACAGCAGCAGAGAAATCAAATACAAGTTTTGGTTTGACTGTGACAGTACGTATCTTTTCTCACCGCTATAATAAAGCAACATATTACCGCAACTTGGCGGTTTACTTAGCTCCTGTACGATAGTGTCAGAACTTGAGGGAAAGGTAATGGCACATACACACTGACTCCGCTGCCCCCAACTAAAGACAACCGAATTTGTAAACATAGACAATGTAGGGAGAGCCAGAGGAGATGGCAGTGCGCTTGATTCAGTTGGCAGTGCGCAGCCAGAATGCTATACACAGAGAACAGCATTCATTTACTGATAGAGCCGGAAAAACCTTTAAAAAAACTTTTTTACCTGTCCAAAAATGTATGAAAAAACCAAAATGAACACTGTAAGCAGACTTAGTGGAGTTGTGCAAGGCTCCTTCGGTGGTAGCTGTGCCACACTGGCATTAGTTCCAAAGAGATTGAAGTTACACACATGCAGGCCAAGTTTGTAGAATTAGTAAAATGGCAAAAAACAAAGTGTTGTTTGTGACGCTGAGGCAGTGCAACATTTTCCTTACAGATAGAGACGATAAAGGCCACATTTCATTTACCTTGTTTATACCATGTCATAGTAGAATTGTGTTTCAGACAAAACTTCTCCTTAACCGAAAACAAAGCTTCAGAAATGCATCGAAGTGTACACTGAGGGCTAACACAGCAAGACGTCACTGCTGGTGAGTCAACAACATCCAGTGCAAAGAGGGTGTGGTTAAACTGATTTTAAGTTGGGAAGTGATAAATTCAAGAAGTTTATTCTATAAACTTGCGTACTGGATCAAATAAACAATGACAACACACAGACAGGTGACTAGTTCAAGGAATAACCAACATAAAATAGGTGCTTGGAGTTAGAGCGGGTCGTCCACTAAGCACAAGGTCCTCTTGGACAAGACACGGAACCTATTGCCGCTGACTGCTGTGCCGGCAGTGTGTGATGTAATACGTGGTAGAGAACGTGCTGCATGTAGAGGCTCTGTTTGAATGAACGTGTGAATGGCAAACACTGTACTGTGAAGGGCTTTGAGTGGTCATCAACACTAGAAGGGTGCTACATAAATACTGACCCCTTGTCCTCTATAGAGGAGGACATTGAATGGGTCAAGGAGCAAAATAGTTTTCAAAAGAAGTGCTTCCATTTTACGAATAAAACATGAAACTCTTAAAAACAACGTTATATTTTGAAATTTGACCGGAAGTGAAGTTCTGCTGTAAATGAGTGGCTTACATTACTAATTAACGCGACTACGTTCAGAAGAAATAAAAAGAAGTTGCTGAATTTATAAATAAACCATTTACTTTATGTTGGTGCGGAACTGTATGACTCCCCTTCCATTTGAAATGGAATTTAAAAGCTTTAGAATTATTTTTGAAAGTTTACCGGAAGAAGAACAGGCTTACTTCCCTTCTGGACACGCCCACTGGCACCAGCTGGAACACTCTGCATTGTAACTTGTGTACTGTAACGTGTGATGTAACGTGCGATGTAACGTGCGATGTAACGTGCGATGTAACGTGCGATGTGCTGCTTTACGGAAGGTGCCATGAAAGTCAGACACATACCCGCCCTGTGCAGTCTTATCTCCGGCTTGTAGAGGAGGTCGAGCAGCCGCTGCAGCCTCCGGTTCTCCTGTCTGGTCCGGTTCACCTCCTCCTGGTAGTCCGTCAGAGTCTTCTCCACGAAGCCGTAGATGTCCAGCGCAGCAGCGGACAGCCGCTCCGTGAGAAACACGTTGAAGGACTGCAGCGTGGGGTCAGCCATCCTGAGCGGTCGAACCTCCGCTTGGTCGAGAAGTGCAGGATGCCGTGTTCCGCTGTGTCTTTCTCTGTTGTGTGTGATGGCGGTTGGCAAACAACGTATCGGTGCTACACCGCCACCGTCTGTCCCGGAGTGTGTGGCGCCAGTCAATCCAGTCTGCCTAATAAACTTTAAGAAGACTCTACGGTCGTGTCCAGTCATCAGTGTCATCAACACAATAATGATCCCAGAGCAGGGGGCATCAGCCTTCTTCTCTGGAGTCGTCTGCTGGACGGACTGGCCAGCTCGGTGCTGGGACACCACTTTAATCCAGTGGAGTTGGTGGGACAGAGGAGAATGATGACAGCTGTCATCCTGATGAGTCCCAGTCCTTCAGTGACAGACTGATTCACCTTTAGTGTCTGTTAGACTGTTCCAACACTTACGATGCCAGTAGGCAACATGTACCTGATTTGTATACAGAGTAAGAAATACATGGTTACGTCATAACTGCAATACTCATTTTTGTCTGTGTATTTTCAGTATCTTATATGTGCAGTTTTGTTTACTTCATATTTATTTTACAAATATGTGTCATTTCTACATCTATACCTATTTTTTTTCAACTATCCCCATTGCTGCTGTATCATGGCACATTTCCCCATCGTCAAACTAATTAAGGATTGTCTTATTTTATCTTATCGTGTTTTAACTGAAAAACTGTCACATGACTTGAGACGGTTTCTCCTGCTGACACACAAAATACACAGACTGTCAGTATAACCCTTCTGATCTGATGGTTGTTAACATAGGTTTGGGGGGGAACTGGTGTCACATTCACCCAGCTGTTAATCTAATAATCTAAAAATGCCCTCCTTCTCTGTGTCTCTGCAGCTGTTGGTGAAGAATCTGCAGTTTGAGGATGGGAAGATGATCGCTGCAGCACAGTACTTCAGCTCAGGGAGCAGCGCTGCTGTGGAGCTCACCGAGGAGGAGAAGACCTTTGCTGAACAGATGAGGGTGGGTCACGTTCGATCAGTAATGAAATGTGGATTTGTCCTCAAAAAAAGAAAAAAGAAAACCTTCATGTTGACTTTTGACCATGTTTCCTCACAGGCAGTGTGGCAGGGCATTCTGAGCAATGTCAGTCAAATTGAAGAGTCCACTGATTTCTTCAAGTCTGGTGCTACTTCCATGGATGTGGTCAGGTAATGAAATGATGTCACATGGTGTGTTGCTCTTGTTAATTTCTTATTTTTGTTTATTTATATGTTAAACTGTACTAGAAATGAAATGTTATATGAACATGAATCCCCAGATTACCAGAATTACAAATTACAAACATTCAAAAGTAATGGATGCAGAGGTTAGAATGTTAGTGCTAACAACTCCAAATAAACAGTTATGGGTTGCTCTATGTACAGAACTTTAACAATTACATCTGCAAGAGAAAAACAAAGCTAGTTGGAGAGGTTCGTTGTGGAAAATCTGCAGATCAACCTTATCAGTGAAGAAAGTGTTCAGGAGTCCCCTGATTTCTTATGCTGAAATATTTATTGAAGCTTGGCCAAGGAGAAGTCCATCAATATCACAACTGTGCACTATGTCCTCTCATATCTGAAGTCTGATCTCATGTGGTCACACTTTAAAGCCCTACAGATACTTTAGTCTATTGGTTTGCTAGTTTCTAAACAAGTAAATGTGTTTTCTAGTTCAGGAGGCAGTATTACCTGACTACGCAGTTTCATATCCGTGGTGTCTAGTGAGTGAAGCAGCCCTGACCTTTTACCTTGGCCATGGCTCCTGCACTTCCCCGAACACGACAGAGCTGCACTACGTCTCAAGGACAGGAGACAGTGTCTGTACAAATTCTATAACAAGATGGTGTCTTTGTGAACAAAGAACTGCAGCTGTACTTTGATTTCTTGTTATGTGTTTCTATGTGGTTGAGTTTTCACAGTAGAAAATAAGTATCAACCCATGAACTGTATATCAAGATCGACATAGACTCGAGGTCTGAAAAGGAAAGCCAATGCATAACTTCCTTCAAGTGCAATACCACTGAAGGCTCCAAAAGGCTCTGGCTACAATCAGATCAAAGCAGAATAACTCTCTCCTCTTCTGTCTCTTGTTTCTGTGGTTTTCTTCAGGCTCGTAGAAGAGGTGAAGCTCCGGACCAGCAGCTGCCAGCTGCAGAATGAAGACATCTACATGAACACCACCTTCCATGATTTCATCCAGATGTGCGTCAGGAAGCTCAGAGGGGAGGACGGTGAAGAGGAGCTGGTCGTTGATCATGTATGTTCAATTAAAATTCAGACAGCACTGCGCTGATACTAATCACTGGTTGGCCAAGGGAAGACAGCATGTTGATCATGTACAATGTTTACTTCCTCAGGTAGAGAAGGACATAAACCATATGACCATAAAAATGCCTCATCAGCTGTTCATCAATGGAGAGTTTGTTGATGCTGAGGGAGGAAAGACCTACAAGACCATCAACCCGACTGACGGCACAGTAAGAGACAGACAAACCCGTCATATTATGTTCATACATCTCCCTCTATGTGATACAGTCACAAGTGGACCACTCTCAGTTCACACCTGGCATTAGAAGGTGTCTCCACTCGCTCACTGACCACTGGGAACAGATCACACTTCCCCGCTCTACGTATCTGCAAATAAACAAAGAGCTTCATCTTTCACAAAGAAGTGACAAAGTTCACAAAGACCAAATTATGTTTTTATGAAGCCATTTGACTGAAGCCGTTTTGACTGTGCAGATAACAGAGTACCTGTTATGTGTTTGTGTGTGTATGTGACGTAGAGAATAGAATAGTTCAAAGCTTACTCTTACTTATATTTGCAGTTGGTGCTTTTACTTTGGGATACATTTAAGTAATACAACTTTCAGAGTTGTACTCATAATAAATATTTGTACTCTGTGGTAGTAGTAGAAGAGCTGAATACCTCCCCCACAACTGTAATCTATTTGTAACAATTGTTTCAAATTGTGTAAGTATGTAAATACTACTCATAATATGTAGCAATAGAGATTGCAAATATATATATATATATATATATATATATATATTGAGCATTTTGCTCAGTAAAAAGGTCAAATCTACAGGTGCAGCTGACTGAATCAACGCACTGTGCGCAGCTCTACTGTGAAATGGTTAATTATTTGACTCTTCTTCTCTTTAGAAATAATACAAAAAATATAAAATCCATATGTGGGGATCAGTGGCAGCATTTGCCAGACGTAATATACTCTTGGTTCATAATGCAGGTCAGAGAACGTCAGTGTGGTGTGTTCACAGCTAAAAGAATGTGGCGACATGTGTCCTGGACCACTAATGTGGTCTGAGTCATCAGATTTCAGACTTCACCAGGATTCAAATAAAAAAATGAAAAATATTACGCATAATATCCTCTACCAAACTGATCCCACAGAGAGGGAAGGTTTGGAGTGCAACTGATCACTCATGTATATTCAACCTGTCTCTGTCCCACAGGTCATCTGTGATGTGTCGCTGGCCCAGATAAGTGATGTGGACAAGGCCGTGACTGCTGCTAAAGAGGCATTTGAGGAGGGAGAGTGGGGCAAAATGAACCCAAGAGACAGAGGCAGACTCATTTACAAGTCAGTAACATATGAACACAAAGGTTTTCTGCCAGAGATACAATTTTTGTTATGTCATATAAATAATTTATACAGTTTATTTCACTGAGCTCCTCTCACTGGTTTTAATTGTACAGGGCTCAGTTTAGGGAAAATGTCATGTCATGTCAATAAACATGGCGATCACATTTGGCTACATTTGAACCAGAAGCTGATGACAGTCAAAGCATGGGCACTGTGGTGCAGTGGTTAATACTCTCACAGCAAAAGGGTTTGTTGTTCGAATCCTGGTATGGTTTGGGTCCTTCTGTGTGGACTTTGCATGTTCTCCCTGTGTGTGAGTGGGTTTTCTCCAGGCCCGCAGTCCAAAGACATGCCATCTATTTGCTTTGTGTTTATATTATGCTGTCACTTTCAATGTGATCGGCTGCAGGCGGCATATTTTGTCTTTCCGTGGCCACTGAGAAGAAAAACAAATTGCAGTTTTATTCATTTCATGGTGTGAGTGACTCTTCCTCCTTGTCTGCAGGCTGGCTGACCTCATGGAGCAGCACCAGGAGGAACTGGCCACCATTGAAGCCATCGACTCCGGAGCTGTTTACACGCTGGCCCTCAAGACTCACGTGGGCATGTCCATCCAGACCTTCCGCTACTTCGCTGGCTGGTGTGACAAGATCCAAGTACGAAATCAGCTTTCAAAACGTCACAGTGGTGTCACTCATAATATGAGTTGGACATTCGATAAATGCTGCCACTGAATAATACTACTATATGGCTTATAAGCAGCAGAAAGCATGTTGGAAATACATGGAAATAAATGGTGTCCTCTTCCCACAGGGCAGCACCATCCCCATCAACCAGGCCAGACCCAATCGTAACCTCACCTTTACCAAGAAGGAGCCAATAGGGTGAGATTGACATACAAAATATTTACATTAGATATGTTACTTGAGATTATAGCTTACATGTTTATATTTCATAAATAGACACAACTTTTAGTTTGCTGTAAACTGGTAAATTCTTACCATATGTTAGGAGTGGCTGCTGCTATGTGGTTATCCAGTGTTCCTATGCACAGGATGGGTTCTTCCAGATTAGTATAATTGGTATCCCTCCACCAGTGAGTAAATAAATAACTTTATGTAAATAAATGCTGATCAGAAGCAAGAAATATTATATAACACCTTAAACTTGAATCATACCAGCATCCTTTCCTCTTAGTATATAAATAAATGAAGAGAGACAGACAGTGAAGTCCTCCCTGTGTCTCCTGTCAGAGTGTGTGCCATCGTGATTCCCTGGAACTACCCTCTGATGATGTTGGCCTGGAAGACGGCCGCCTGCCTGGCAGCTGGAAACACAATCGTCCTCAAACCTGCTCAGGTCAGTCAGGCCCTGTCTATACAGGCCTAAATGAAAATGGCTGTGTAGCCTGCAGTAAATACTGTCGAGTAGATTGAAAAACACATTTCCAAACATGTATGTGTGTTTGCAGGTGACTCCGCTCACAGCTCTGAAGTTTGTTGAGTTGGCAGCAAGGGCAGGACTGCCCAAGGGTGTCATTAACATTCTGCCTGGTTCAGGTGGGAGCCCACACACTCAACAGCAAATACCTTCATGTTTTTTCTGTTTTAAAGTCTTTTCTCACATTAATCTCAAATGCGAGCAGCTCAGCAAAGTATGAAAGCCACCTGTTTCCTTACCCAGCATCACTATGAGCTGCGGGCTGACCGCTGAAGCTGTGGGAGCTGTTATTAAACATGTGCATTTCTTCAAGGCGCTCTGGTGGGTCAGCGTCTGTCGGACCATCCTGACGTCCGCAAACTGGGCTTCACGGGTTCCACTGAGATCGGTAAACACATCATGAAGAGGTGAGAGGTCACGTGTATTTGCAAGCCTGATCCAAACTGAATTTATCATTGCAGCTAACTTGTATTGTTATCCATTTAAAGTTGTGCAGTCAGTAATGTGAAGAAAGTCTCTCTGGAGCTCGGAGGAAAATCCCCGCTCATCATCTTCAGTGACTGTGACATGGACAAGGCTGTGCGCATGGTAAGTTCTTTTGTGGAGTTTTGTCATATATTTTAAGATCTTGTGAAACAGATGTCAGAGGGCTGTTTGGTTCTTATATTTACGTCTCCATTGAGCCATGGAGGGAACTGTTGTGGATACTGATCAGCGTTTACAGTAGCTCATAGCGCTGAATGTGTAACGCCCCCTGTGGCAGAGTTGACAGTAACTAGCAGCTCAACATGTCACGTCACTTAACGACAGTCTGCTCTCTGTTGATGAGGGTTTGTCACCACCACCCTCACACACATTCAGATTCAACAGATGAATGTAGGTGTGACAGTGTAGGTCCATGTGCTCCAGAAGCTGACTTGTAGAATTCATAGTCACAATGAGGGAGTTCAATAAATTCAATAAAGCTACTGGACACAAAATGAGTACAGAATGAGATGGATAATGATTATATTGTTTTTTGACATATTTGGAGATTAACAAGAGAGAATGAATGGTCAAAAGAGACACAGGATTAAAACTGGGAACATGTATTTTTCACATCACGGAGCCTTTAAAACCACAGTATTTATTTATTATCTAATATTTTTTGTATTAATATATGTATAATATTTGTTACTGTAATATAGAGATGTGCTTTCAGGGACCCAGACTCGTTGAGCAGTCTGGCAGCAGTGTAGATATATATTGTATTCTACAGTTGTGAGTGAGCCTCAATCCTCTCCACAATGTGCACACATTCGCTATGGATAGAAAATAGGTGTGAGTCTCATGCTAATGTGTGTGTGCGTGTGTGTGTGTGTGCGTGTGTGTGTGTGTGTGTGTGTGTGTGTGTGTGTGTGTGTTTCAGGGCATGAGCTCCGTATTCTTCAACAAGGGAGAGAACTGCATCGCAGCCGGCAGACTGTTTGTGGAAGACACCATTCATGACCAGTTTGTGAAAAAAGTGGTACGTGTCTTCTGCTGACGTTTTTCCTTTCAGATTTCACCGCCACAAAAAGCACGAGACTGCTTCTCCTCTGAATCTCATTGCAAATGAATACTGGAAGTACATTGTTTCAGTCAGTAAATCCTCTGAGGTTGTTCTCATGTGGTAGAGCCACAGCAGCTCAGCACATACACGACTCACACTTCATCATACACGTGGTTTACCAGAGCAAACTGAGGGTTAGAAGGTGGAGACAACACCATGAGGTAAGAAACAGGATTCATAAATAAAGTATTGGTCATTTAGCTTGTTCACCAATGTTCCTGTTTTAATGTTTTAAAGTGTCAATCTGAAGCACATGTACAGTACACACTTGCAAATTATCTTTTGTACTCATAGTTTATCTAAAAGAGCTGGCATCATTTTATTTCCCTGTTTTCTTATGATCTTTTCATTTTCTGCTATTGATGTGAAGATTGTTGTAAAGTCTTTTTAGAGATGAGCTGAAACTGAATGATGGTATAAGTGGTTCAGGTACATAAATGAATGAATGAATGAATGAAGTCCAACTGAAATGAAACTGGATGTTTTCTCTCTCTGCAGCCACATCAAACCCATGGCCTGCCCTCTCTTGTTTTTCTTTTATCTTATTTTTTCTTTTCTTATCATTGCATTTGTGTGGATACTCTCAGTCCTGCATATACTTTCTATAAAGCCAATCAAAGGGCTTCATTTTAAGCCACAATCACCTCTATCACAGGATGATGATCACTTTATAGCTGCTGCCACACAACACATTAACAACAACAACCCTCATTAGCTTCCCTGCTGGAGTGTTTGCTTATAAACCTGAACACACATCTTAGCTTGTTGCTGATCAGCTATGTAAATAATTAGCTGCTCAGCTGCAGCCCATTTAAAAGCATGTTAACATGCCTGCAAACGTCACTTTGGTCCATTTAGATGCTGGTGGGATCATTACTACAGTTCTGCTGAGTGACCTTTGGAAAACCCTCCATCATCTGACATGAATTAATTTCAGATGATGAGAGAGACCTGACCCTGGGAGAACACACACAGCCACAGTGAACCCAAACAGAGCTGTGGATAATTAGACCTGAATGCAGTCCGCTTGAAAAGACGTTAACAAAGAAAGAATACAAACATGGGAAGCAGCATGATGTGTTATCAGTCGATTCATTCAGATAACAGTCAGCCAGAGTGGAAAAGAGGAATATAATAATAATAATAATCTCTCACAGTTAATAAGAAGTCAGAGGAAGAATCTTGAATTTCTTTATATAGTGCAGATAAAATATCCAGACCCTTCACTTTTTGCACACTTTGGGTTGTAGGTTTAATTGTAAATGAATAAAATTGACATATTTGTCCATCAATCTTCACCAGATACTAAAATAGTACAGTGGAAACATGAGATTTTAGCATATTTATTCAAATTCAACAACTGAAATCTCTCATTTACAAATGTGTTGTAGAAATGTCTTTAGCAGCATTTAAAGTGTCCAGTCTTCCTGATTAAATCTAAAAGCTCCTGGATTTGGACTTTTTATCTCTTTCTTCCTTTATGATTTTCTCCAGCATGTCAGTGAGCTGAACTATGATCTTCAGTTGTCTTCACAGATGTTCTATGGGGTTTACCTGGGGGCTTTGACTGGGTCACAGAAGGACAGTGAGAGCCTTGTCCTAAAGTCCCTCCACTGTTATCTTGGCTGCATGTGCTGTGTCTCGGGTCGTCTGCACTCTGGTTTTCTTCAAGAACCAAATATTTGGCTGAGCTCACCACTCCCTCGGTTTCCCTGAATACTTTCTGAAGCCTCTGTAAATAATTTCCAACTCGCTGCACCAATACAATAAACCATTCTGCAGCCAAGGGGCTGACAGAGGTA
Organism: Paralichthys olivaceus; assembly: GCF_024713975.1. Classification (NCBI taxonomy): domain Eukaryota; kingdom Metazoa; phylum Chordata; class Actinopteri; order Pleuronectiformes; family Paralichthyidae; genus Paralichthys; species Paralichthys olivaceus. The sequence continues at coordinate 26,748,980 of NC_091094.1, read as the reverse complement.
TTCAACATCTCTGAATGAAATTCCCAAACTGTCATTTAACAGCATACATATTACAGATTGCTGATTTCCCTAAAACAAGCTCAGCTTCAGTTCCTTTGCCAGATGATTTCTGCAGGACACACGATACCCTTTTCTAATTTGGTTTATTTGTTTGACACAAGCTCTGATGATCACCTGTGAAGTGATGATGGTCCTCTGTCTCCCTCTTGCCTCACAACAGTGATGATGTACCACAAGGTCAGAGAGCCTGAACCACTTACACTTGGGTCATATTGCATTCATACTCTGGTGTTGGATGCATTTACACACAGGCCTGAGTACCAGTGGCAACACACTGGCAGTCCACCATGTCATTCACACACCAGCTGCAGGAAAAGGAACCATTTCACCTTCTTTTTATACTTTCTGATGACTGAAAGTAAAAGGGAGGACTAAAAAGTCTGTTGGACTTTAGAGTTTGGATGTTCTTGCTTTCAGGTTGAGGAGGTGAACAAGATGAAGATTGGTGATCCGCTGGACCGATCCACCGACCACGGCCCTCAGAACCACAAAGCCCACCTGGACAAACTGGTGGAGTACTGTCAGACCGGTGTGAAGGAGGGAGCCACCCTGATCTGTGGCAGCAAGCAGATAGAGCGACCAGGTGAGACAACAGAAGGTTGATAGTGTAGTGAGATGCAGTCTCCATGTTTCTGGATGATGTGCGCTCATTATTTTATGTTTCCTTCCTAAAGGTTTCTTCTTCGAACCCACGGTGTTCACTGATGTTCAGGACCACATGTACATCGCAAAAGAGGAGTCGTTTGGCCCTGTCATGATCATTTCCAAGTTCAAGGGCGAGTAAGGACAACTCAAGTTCACTTTGAATCATTAAGACAAGCCCTGAGTCTTTCTTCTCTGCTCTGATTCTTCCACCGTGACCCCTCCTCTCTGTCCCCTTGTCTCAGTGAGGTGGACGATGTCCTGAGAAGGGCCAACGCCTCAGAGTACGGCCTGGCGTCAGGTGTTTTCACACGAGACATCAGCAAAGCTCTGTACGTCAGTGACAGGCTCAATGCCGGCACAGTCTTTGTCAACACCTACAACAAGACTGATGTGGCCTCGCCTTTCGGAGGCTTCAAACAGTCTGGATTTGGCAAAGACCTGGGTAAGAAAAACTGCTGCTGTTTCTCTGTAGCAGTAGTTACTTCATTTATATTCAGTATTGTAATAGTATTTGCAATTCAAACCAGGTCAAGGAAATACAAAGACATTGAGGTCATGGTTTTACTGTCACTGTTAATTTGTGTTACTCGTTATTTTGAGTGAATTGAAATATCTGTGTGAGAATGCTGGGCTATAGTACAGTATATGATTTAAAATTCATAAACGCAGAAGGTTGACAGAGATGTCAGGAGAGTTTGTGGTCTTTCTATTTCTGCAGCAGATTTAATACCTTACTTCCTGCCTCTGTCTGCCGAACCTCCCCTCACCTGAATCCTGCAGAGAATTTGTTCCTGAGCAGAAAACCCTCCGCTGCATTTTGCATGTGTGAAACATAAACTCTAAGTCCAATGAACCACAACAAGGGAACATAAGCCAGGAAAGAAGGAAATTGTGTTTGGAAAATGCTTACTCTCCTCCCCACTATGCTGATGGAGGGGTGGGTGAAGTGTTTGAGTCCACAAAACACTTTTGGAGTCTCAGGGGTAAACAGTGTTGCAGCCAAATACAATCCAAGTAACTGATTAATTATTGATCAATTATTCAAATGTAAAAAAAAGAGCCAGAAAAGGTACCTTCATACTAATCCTGTGGTGTCATTCAAGTGTCCACAAGCCCAGACATTCATATTCGCCTTGAAACGGCGTCATTTACACTTCTGCTTTGCTTTAGAGGTTCATGCCTCTAAAGCAGAGCAGAAGTGTAAATGACGCCGTGTCCCCCTTTACAATGTTAAAATCTCAAATGATAAATGCTAATTCCCTTTTCACACCAAGTGTACACTGTTTTTTTAAAATGTGGCTCGGCTCGCCAAAAAAAGCTGATTGACTTCTTTCCCATTGCCAGTGGAGGAGTTTGCCTTTCTGTTTTTCCATGTCACAAACACAGGAAACTGAGAAGCTCTCTCACCTTGCTGTCTTGCCAGTGTTGCATCTTGCCACGATGCGAAGACAGAAATCTCTGTTGCATGTTGTTGTCAAGAAAACAACAAGTTCATAAACGTTCATAGCGATTTAAGCGGCAACGTCTACTGTGTCTACTGCAGAGTCATTTGTCTGAGGAGTGAATCTGAATCAGTGAAGCTTTATTTTTTTTTGGACCCAACAAATAAGCCCCTAATTTCTTTGTATCTTATTGTTGACATGTTGAAAGCTGCTGTGGGGTGTTGCGTTAGGACAGTGAACACCAGCCTTTCTTAAATCATATCCATACTTACTGTCAGTCTCTGTTTCTCCAACAGGACAAGAGGCTCTGAATGAATACCTGAAGACAAAGGCAGTGACCATTGAGTATTAAACCACATTACAGAGGACACCAGCTCCATGTGTGCACTGATGTGTGTGGACACTAACAGAAGAGACGTGGAGGGAGTTCTCTCTCCAGTGCTGACCCGTAGTCATGTATCCAGACTCATTCCCTCACTACTGACGACTGACTGTTTGAGTTAAAGCCTTAACGTGCTAATTGTTCACATTAACACCTGAATGAATACACACCTGAGCCATGTTGTAATATGCAAATGAAGCATGTCTCTAAGTAGATCCCGTAAGTCATCATCAGTGTGTCTGAGATACGAGGTGGGATTTTAAACAGATTGTATTCATTTCTAATATGGCTTACATTAGGTCAGAAGAGTTTGAAGAAATGTAACATTTCTAATCATGTTTGCTTATCAATGAAAACTGCTGAGCACACTGCTGCTGTGGACCTCTTCATTACTGTTGTGTCATCTCATTTTAAAGGAGTAGTTCTTCCCAAGAAGTATAAAAAGGTGCAGTTAGGAGACAGTATATACTGTATATGTGTGTGTGTGTGTGTGTGTGTATATATACACCGCACACATACTCATATACATGTTTACTCATGAGGTTAGTCTATGGCTTGTTTTCTACACGAACCTTATGTGTATGAGTCTGATTTTATGTTCTTGTGCTACTATTTCCCCTTTTCACCATTCCTCATCTTTTTTTGATGAATGCAACATGGTTGTCAAACAAAACAAGTCACCCTTCCCTCAGTGTCTATTGCCTTAAAGAATATATGAATTGACTTTGTAAAATACATTACAGAACGATTATTTAAATCAATATCATCAAAATTCAAACCATACAGAATATTTCACCAGGCTCTCAGGACCAACTTCCATTTTCCCACATACACGTAATTCAATCATAGGCTACAAAATATATACAATTTTTTGAATGATTCATTCTGAATAATTATTACTTAAATGATTAATATGCTACTTTGATTACATGTTGATGTTGATGCTCTTCTGTTTATCCTTTTTAATCTGAATGCTTCTTAATATGCAAGAATTCTATTTGTTACAAAGTAATTTTGTGTTTATACTTTGACCAAGACCGGAGTAGTCGTCCTCGGGCTGCAGGGAGGTATGGCCGAAATGATATCTGTCCTTCCTGGGTGAGGGATCCCTCACATGTGGCTCTCTCTGAGGTTTCATTTTTTTCTCTGTTAAATGTTTTCCCCTACTCTTGCTGAGGGTTATGGGCAGAGGATGTGGCACTCTTGTTAAGCCCAATGAGGCAAATTGTGATTTGTAAATATGGGCTATGAAAATATAATTTGATTGATAGATTGATATCAAGATGAACATTTTAATACCAACCAATATCAATAATGATTACATTGTTTATTTTAAGTTTAAAGACAGATTTCTGCTCCTGAGTAAAGATTGTGTTTATAAACTCTTTACAAATCTGCAGTAGATTGATTTATGTTATCATTGTGCTTGAACAATGCATAAGCATTACATCAAAATATATTGGACTTTGGTTGTCAGGCCAATGTAGAAAAGTATAGTGTGATAATTAATTGTTCTGTCACCCAGCCATAAGTTGCACATCACTGAAAGTAACAATAGACTTGAGTTCCAGGTCTAAGAATGAAGGTTTATTTATTAATTCATCTATTTATTTATTTATCATCTGCTGTCACAAGCACACATACAGTGCTTGGTTACACTAAAACAGCTGGTTTCAAAATACTTGATCTTTTAAAGATCCCTCCCTCTCTGTGTATTGTCCCCCCCCCCCAAACAATGAGATGAAACATCCGCCCCTGCCTGCACACACACCCGAGGCGCCCTCTGCTGGACGGCTGCAGATTCTTTTTTTTTCTTACAATTAAAACAGCCCCCACCTCACACACACACACACACACACACACACACACACACACACGCTAGCAGCATCATCACAGACGTGTTTGTGGTGAACCGCCGAGCTGATGGGCGCAGTGCTGCAGGAGCGGGTCCCACAGCCTCGGCTCTGTGTGGAGAGCAGGGTGCTGATCGGGGAGAAGGAGGAGAGCTGCCGGAGGAAGAAGAGCAACAACAGGCCTCCCGATCCCAGGTAGAGCATCACACCAGCATACATGTTGTCATCGTCAGTGATGGAGACAGACCGGGGGGGGGGGAATCTCACCCTGAGTGTCATTACAGAGCATCACCGTCATGTCGGCTCTGATTACACCTTCGTGTTTGTGGATTTCATTCCTATCGTTCCTATTCCGGTCTTGTGTTTTCTTTATTGTCTCCCATCGCTCGTGTTCGATGTTTTATATATGAGGGGTGTTTTGTTCCCACAGCAACAAAATGGGAAGACGGCATCAGTCGCAAAGGAAGTCAGTGCAGCCACAGTACATGGTCCCAAGTCAAGAGAATGACAACGAGAAAGTAAGTTAATGATGTCTCCATTATTCATTAGTCATGAATAAATGAATGAGCAGTGGTTGTAGCTGGATAATTCCTCATTAGGCAGAAATGCCAATGACTCTCTAATACCAGCTTTTCCAATGTGAAGATCAGCTGGTTCACTTTAAAGACTGGATTTATAGAGAAGACATTTTCAGACATGAGCCCTGGAGAACAGAACTGGGTCCGGACTTTCTCCAAAGTTTGCTTTTCACACACAAACGACGCAGCAGGAGATTCTCCGGTCAGACCTCTTTATATACAGTCTATGGTTCAGACACATTCACAACAACGAGTGTTCAGGTGCACCAGGCAGAGGCAGGATGTGATGTATTAATTCTGCTGCAGAGATCATGTGTTTTTGTTTAAAGCACATCAACACCAGCGTCGGCCATTATCACCAAAAGCTCTCTTACTTTGTGGTGTCTTCAACATGTACGGCACCTCTTTTTCATCTTAGGAATTTGTATTCGTTTCGTGGTTTTTCTTTTTTACTTCTGTCACGTGTTTGAAACGTCATCAGCACATCCGCTCGCTCGCAGTGAATCCTCTGGAGGATCTCCTTCTGTTTTCTCTCATTCTGACATTCTGGCAGGTGCTGGGAGGAGAAACTCTAGATGAAGTCGGGAGTCTCTCACTGGAACATCTGTGTTCTCAGATACAGCCCTTCTGGAGAATATCCCCAGATTTCTTAATTTGTGATTAATCTTCAAAGAAAACAAGAATGATACTCAAGACAGCTCATACCTCTAGTCCAACAGTCCCCTCATGAATCAACATCTAAATTTCCTAGATCAGGATTTATATTTTGATCTACACCAAATTGCACACACTCATGAATACCATTCCCTTAAAATGTAAGATTTTTTTTCAAGAAGCATGAATAATTCCCTGAGAAATCAGCGGAAACCCCCCCCCCAAAAAAACTGCATCCTTCCACAAAACTTAATGGAAATGGGTTGAGTAGTTTTTGCGTAACCCTTCTAACAAACAAATGCAGAGGAAAGCATGACCCCTTGATCTCACATTAAACCAGCCTTAGTTTGAACTTGTGTTGAATGAAATGTTCAAATGTGTGCAGGGTTAAAAGTGTCTCTCTGTAATCACAGAGAATGCAGCAAAGAAGAAAGCACAAGCCCCACCCCCCCCAGACTAAACGCAATACCTGTCAACACAGGTGAGATTATTGTGTTTTTTAAATGTGATGTCGTTCTTTGTTTCCTGAGAGTTGGGTTACAATAATCTTTTTTTTTCCAGTGCTCAGGGAACCTTGGAGTCAAAGTCCCATCCACCTACCTCTGCAGAAGACAGGTTGGAGCCAAAGGTGCAGCCAGCTGCTCAGCGCTCCGGCCACAGGGAGAAGAAGCACACAGGATTCAGAGGGAGCCGACACACACCAGCCTTTCCCTGCCACCGCCTGTCTGACTCCAGCCCCGATCTGCTGGAGGGACTCTCACCAAAACCAGAGGTAGGACATCTGAGCGGCCACAGAGACAGTGACAGTGACACCGACTTGTCTGAGTCAGAGAGACTTCCTGTGTTGTCCTCTGGTCGGGTTCCTCCACAGCTGGAGCTGAGGCCAGATTTCCCTGAGGCTGAAGACTGCTCTGCCCGCAGCCACAGGCCCACACGACAAGGCAGCAGAGGCTTTGACTTCCCAGACTTCCTTCCTCCACCTTTTAACTCATGGAGTCTCAGTCAGCTGGCTCTCTTCTACAACATGGAGGGCCTGGGGGCTTCTCGGCCCAGGCCAGTGGGAAGTTTGGAAAGGTACCTGGAGAGGCTGCTGCAGCTGGAGTGGCGTCAGCTCCAGACTGTTCAGGATGAGAGCGGGAGGTCAACTGTTTCAGATGCAACGTCCAGCTGCCACAGGTCACCCGCTGCTGCCTCGTCACGCCTCAGCTCTCCAAAGTGTATCCTCCAGTGTCAGCGTGCCTTCCCCCTCACCTTTCTCTCTTCCCTGGCCACTCACTTTACCCTGCTCTCCGGCTGTGCCTGCTCTCTGTGCCGCATAAGCATCTCCACCTGTAACACTTCGTGCTGCCGCTCCACCCACTGCCACACCCGTCCCTCTAGACTGAGCCCCACGCTGGAGTGCAGAGGGGCTGCATCGCTCCCAAAAAGGAGCTACAGTGAGAGCCGGGTGCACTCCTCGGACAGGAACATGGTATCTCGAGCTCAGAGGTTAAGCAGCCCTGTGAGGGCCAACAGCCACCTAAGGAGAATGCAAGCCTCTGGCAACATCCGCAACCCGGCTCAAGGTGCTAACACGAAGCCTCAATCCACCGTCAGGGACTCAGGTGTTGGAGCACAAGGGGATGCACTGTATTACAGGACAGGGGGGTTTAGGAGAAGGAGTGACTCTGAGCAAAGGAGAGGTGGAGGAGTAGAGAGACGACACAATGGATGGGAGAAAAGCCGGAGTGGTTCCGAGTGTAGAAGAGGAGAAACCGAGCGAAGGGGAGCAGCTGAGTTGAAGGAACAAGAAATTAAACCAGATGCTGTCACTGCAATAATGGACAATTTACCTGGGTCCAAATATCCTCCTGTTCACAGGCCAAACAGACCAAAACAGGTGGAATTTGTTACTTAACAACCTGAGTTCTGTATTTTCAAACGGTACACTACAACTGCAGTCCTCACTTTTAGGATTTGATTGTAAGTCTGGATTTTCACTCTACAAATGTTTACAATTTTCATTATTCGAAAGCATTGACAGAAAGAGTAGAAGATGTTTTTCCTCTTTTTCTTCGAGAATGTGATGTTTTGCCATATTTCTCTGTTCTCAGGATATTATAAATACATAATAATGTTTAATCCAGTGCTGTGCAGCACTTTTTGTTGTTACATAACTCTTATGCGCATGTGGGTATTGATATCAAGACTATTTTAGTTTCTTCTTGATTTAACCCAGTAAGCCCTCGTCAGCACAATACATTATGTTTGTACGAACGTTTTTACAGTTTTACTTGTGATGTGAATGAAGAAGCTGCCACTCTACAAACAGAAAAGCATCACAACCATTATTAAACATTACTGAAAAATTATGATTGACTGGTGCAATTTCTCAAGGTGACTGACAAAATGGTGTCGGCCCTGTTGTTCCCTTTTCACAGGCTTCCTGATTGGTTTATGAAATGATTTATCACCGGCATTTGTGGATCAATCAAGGAATTAACCGCTGTATTTCTGTCTCCTTTACTTTAATTGTGTCTGGTGGATCTATTCACTAAAGTCTCTTCTGTGGCTGTCCTGCAGAGGAGAGAAGAGTTAAACAAATTCTATTTTCATCTCAGTCCCCTTCAGTTGTTGACAGCCTCACACAGCCAGTAGTGTAACAAGCAGGAGCCAGTGGTGAGAAGAGCACTCTTTATTTCACCTCTCGCGCTAGAGTCTGTTGTGAAGTTTTACTATTGAATGAAATTTAGATCAGTCTACTATGAAAAACTTCAAACGTGTTTTGGAAAATGTACCTCCTGTGTGGAATGCAAATCTCTTTGCAAATCGTTCAGCTAATCGACTTGTCATGTGTATTGTAAATACATATATATATTCTTCAATATTGATAGAATTGTAATAATCAGGCAACCAGCGCTATGTAGCAGTCAGTGTCCCAACATGTCATTTTGATGATTTGATTATTTTTATTTAACCATATTGGGCTGGGACACAGATGGACTGACCTACGACGGGTGCAGATCTCCGTCATGGCAACGGCCTTCTCATAATCTTTTCCTTTTTGGCAGAAAAAGGTAAAGCACAATGTTTGTTTATATTGAGCTGAATTACATTTTGAAAAGTTTTGAAATTGGGTCTGAAGATTGTGTGGATTACTTAACAGACCTCTGAAATAGGCAATGTATTCAAAACATAACAGCATTTCAGTAAATCATTCAATATAAGCCACACAAGTGAAAAGTAATCAAACAAATGCAGTCTCATTTTATGAAAAACATTGACTGTAAAATATTCATTGTAAATAAACCAGGTAGGATGAACACAACGTTTTCTAACTTCGTTCTGCATCATAGACCTTTTATGAAAAGCTCAGCACACAAACATTAAAAAGTGACAGTATATTGTAGAACTGTTTGAGGAGGACTCAATAAAGATAAGGAGTAATTCTGACAGACCAAGTGAACAGGCAGGTTTGGAAAAATCTACACACACCTCTAACTCAATAGTTTGGAAAAAACCCTTTGGCAGAAGTTACAGCTTTGATTCATCGTATAGGTAAAGTCTCTACAAGTACAGGCAGTTTGTCCCATTCTTACTGTCCGTTTCTCTAAGGCTCTGTCAGATTGAATGGGAAGTGTCTGTGAACTGTTGTCTTCAGGTCTCTCCATAGAGGTTCTGTGTTGTAAATCTGGTCTTTGACCTGGTCACTCAATGACAGTCAGATGCTCGTCCAGTAGACACTCCAGCATTGTTTTGGTTCTTTTTTGTCTCATCAGACGAGAGAATCATTTTTTCCACACTCTCAGAATCCATAAAATACTGTTTGGTAAACAACAAACAGGCTGTCATATGATTTTTACTCAAAGTGGCTTCTATCTACTCACCAAATCGTAATGGTCCTATTGATTGAGTGCTCTTGAGATGGTTGTTCTGAGAGTAGGTTCTTCCATCTCTGCAGAGGACTTCTGAAGCCGTCAGAGTGACTGCTGAGTTCTTGCTCTTTTCCCTGACCACACCTCTTCAAATGCAGTTATTCAGTTTGGCCATCATGGCCAAGCCCCATAAGAGTCCTGGTTCCAAACATTGAGCTCCCGGGAGTGCTCAAAGCTTTAGAAATGTTTGTATAACCTTTCCCTGTTCTGTGTGTCAACAGAATATTATCGCAGTGGTCTACAGAGAGTACTTTGGACTTCATAGTTTGGTTTGGTCTCCATATGCAGTGTGAACTAGAACACATTCCACAAATTTAGTGTCAGGTTCAATCACAATCAACGTTCAGCTTCACAGATCCTGAGCAGTTTTCTAAAGAAAGCAATGTCTTGTTTTGAGGTATCAAAACATCTGATATGTAATGCAGTGTAAGACATAACAAAAGTCATGTGGAATGAATCTTTTCAAACATATTTCTACAAACCACATGTGGCAAAATGTGACATAGTGTTTCCTCTGCAGTGTTACATATATGATGTTATTTTCCCACATGCTATTTATTACAATTCACAATTACAATCTCTACAGATTATATAAGCAGATGCAAAAAGAAATCTGTTTTGAAATGTTTGAAAACTATTTTGCACATGCAGACTACATTTCCCACACATTTGAAACCTGCTCGAGGTGTGTAAGATTCACTTTTGAAGGGGAATCAGAAGTGTGGAAGGGAATGTCTATAATGTGTGTTACACATCAGAGACCAAGAATGCTGGTTACAGATAGTTTGTAAGTGCTTTGTGTACAACTTAATTAACTACAAACAAAATGCATTAGAAAAGAGTAAATAGCCGTTAACATCCTCATGTTAGTCTAAGTGTTTTGGAGAGGATATATAGACTTAGAGACACAGACAGTACACTTCATCCATTTTAAAGTACACAGTGAAATCAGAATGAGTTTTACCAATAAGACAGTTATGTATTACTGACTCAACAACACAGAAAAAAAGAATTGTTTAACTTTTCAACAAACATTTTGGTAATAAATTGTTTTAATAATAATAATAATAATAATTGAAACTTTATTGATCCCTCAATGAGAAATTCTTTTTACACTAATTTTCATTATATATACATGCAGTTAAACCCACAATCCCACACACACACAAAGGGCTCATAGACATGCACATTTGGAGAGAGATGGTAGAGTGATTTTTGTACATTGATAGTGAATAGTGGTCACTTCCTTCGACATTATTTCACCAACGTGATACACTAACAACCATCGATTCATGCGGAAGAGGTTTGTGTTTTACTGTTTACTGGGGAATTATTACAGTGCAGCTCTTTTACAGCTGGTACCTCTCTGTGATTGGCTAACCCTGATCTCCTTCAATAATCCTAACCAATCATCAGTCTTCTTGCCCAAACCTAAGCCAGTCAGAGACAGGGCAGGGCGGGTCCTCACACACCCAGCGTGAGAGAAGCGAAGCGTAGTTGTTTCACACCGGACGTATTTTGGTAGCGACACAGCCAACATGGACGCTGTTATAGAGTATATGACCGAAGTGGAGGAAGCGGCGGAGGATGTCCTCACTACTAAACAGCAGGTAGCTCGACACGTCCACAGCAAGGTGTCCTGAGAGGACAGCTACCAGAACCGCACCTCAGACTGTTAGCAGCTAAGCTAACTAGCTTGGTTCACAGCCTGTTCATAAGAGCTGCGATCCCAGTTACAATGTCTCTGTTTGTCGCGTGATATGAATTGAGTCCCGTACTGGTCTTGTTAGCTCTGTGGCATGTCTCAGTGGGAGAAGCACTGGTGATCAACTAGGAGACACCTGGGTCTTTACTGTGACCTGTCCAAATGTCTGCTGGAGACAAAGGACTGAGGGAATGCATTCGCACTGACCACATGGAAGTGCAATGGCTCCAACAAATACAACACAGCGCAACATTAACGCAAATACTGTCAACATTACTGACTCATGCTAACTCTTATCCCTCCACCTATTCCTCATTGATTTGAGGCTGAAGGCCAGTGTTTCTCTCTTAGGTAAATACAACTTCTCCTGGAGGGCTTGGACAGTGAATAATCATTTAATTCCACGACACCTTCCCTAACAAAAAAAGAACGCTCTACTATATATCATAAGACAACACATGAATGGTGAAAGTACAATCAAGCTTTGAAATAAGATCAGGATGATCACAACACTGATAATTGAGCGATGTGAAGAATTACTCAGTTTGTACTGCTATTAACAGCACATGAGCCGAGAGAGTAATTCCTGTTGAAAAAGATGGAATTGGAAATATCACCCTTTCACGGTTCACAAGTGAGAAAACAAACATATCAATGATCGAAATTGTAATAAAAAGTATTCTTTTTTTTAACAAGATACGAGGTGTAGTTTATTTACACAGGAAAAAAAATGGAAGGCAAAAATAATAAAGGCAAATGCAAATTAACAATGAGATCATAAAGAAATTAAACAGTATAATCCTGTCTAATCCCAAATGTTGTTATATCTGTACAAAAAGTAGCAAAGTGCAAAATACTTGCAGGTGCTATTAATATATCATAAACCCACATATGCTGGTGTGGAGACAGTGTGTGATTGAAGAAGTAAAGGATGTAGTAGCACTGTATGAATATGTGTATGAGTGGTTGAATGTGGCTTGTACTGAAGTGCTTTGAGTGATCTATAAGGCTAGAAAACTGCTATAAGAATACAGTAAATGTAAACACATGTCAATTACAGCGATGTACTGAACTGTCTTCCTTTAAAGGTTCAGTGTGTAAGATTTAGGTGAAGGTGATTTTTGGCAGAAATTTAATATAAAATAATCCTACCAATGTTTTTTACTGGGGTGTTACGTCTAAATTGTATGAATTGTTGTTTTTTTAATCATAGAATGAGCTCTTTATATTTAAAAACTGTGTATTTACATGGAGGGGGGTCCTCTCTGTGGAGGCCGCCATGTTTTTTACTGTCGTTCAAACTGGACAACCTGAAGCCTTTTGCATTTTCATGACAACTGAAGTTCACCACAGGTTCTCTTTCATGTTGGGAAGGGGAGGAGAAAATGAGGAGTGTTCAGCTGCAACAAGCAACTTCACCAATAGATGTCACTAAATTCTGAACACTGAACCTTTAAAACATACATTTATTTCACAGCTTTACTGTACACTCATTCACAGCTTGGATTTCATTACACCAGAGCTCTGACCAGATTACTGAAAAGTGGTTTTAGAGTTTTCCCACTAATTGCATGTATTGTTTTTCAGCACAAAAACCGTGTTGGAGGTTGTAAGATGTCAGCCATTTCGGGATGTTTTCTGTCCCCTGCCCGTGCTTGTGTCCTGCTGATGGGGATGCTCAGAGATCCATCTGAGTGATTTGTAGACATTTGTAAAATAACTCTCTGTACATTAAAACTCCTCAGCAAAGAGTTTGCTGAGCTGTCTTATGCACAACCTAGTGGTTGCCACAGAATCTGATTCAGAAGCTAACCTGGACTTTATTCAACTTTGTCTAACTTTATTATATTAGATTGTATCAAATAATTGTCCCACCTCAATATGAAGGAGCACAAATACCAGAACCGCCAAATGAGAAAACAGTTAGACCACAGATACGCTGCTGTGTCAGAGATGAAACTGTTGTATAGAGATTATATTTTATAAAGCAACACCAGACAATGTGGCATATATATCTGTTTTACAGCATAACCAACTAACATGACTGTGATTTATGTTCTACTCATTAATCCATAAGCTTGATTTCATAATGAAAAGGCACAAGAACATCTCAGCATTAGCTTCTGTGTAATGTTGAGAAATAACATACTCTGTTATGATTCAGATTGTGGACCTGGACACAAAGAGAAACAAGAACAGAGAGGCACTGAACGCACTGAAAACTGAAATGTCCGATTCAGGTGAGTGACACGTCATCAACAGAAGATTTGGTAATGTTGATGTTGCAGCTTAGCCTCAATCAGATGTTTCTGTGTCTCCACTGCTCTCACAGAAAGAGAAGAGTTTTGCTCAGCTAATAGTATAGAAATAATAACTAATATGTGCCATGTTGGAATGTGAACTACAAAGCTATTGCGTCATGATGGAAAGAAACATTCATTATTTAAGCAGCACTACATTGATTTACACAATATTATCTTATGAGTTTTATTAACTTGATAGCAATAATTTTTTTTTTTTAAATTATGATCATTGTAATATTGGTTGTAGATGCACCAAACATTTAATGAACCACCACTCTCTTTTGCAGATAAAGTGAAGGTTTGCTTTGGAAACATGTTCATTAAATTCCCCAAATCAAAGACAAGAGAGATGATTCAGAAAGGTAAAAACCACCAGTTTATATCATTTTCACTACAAAGCATATTATAAGTTGAGTTTGGATACTCCTGGGTAAGTACTGTGTATTGATCATTTTTTGAAGTGAAAGAAGTAAAACAACCTGCAGTGGAAGAAAAAAAAAAGAGCCTTTCTTCATACAGTAATGCCCTTGCTACGTTTTAATTCATATCCTTCTCAGTCATGCTTCGTACCCCACATGTGCTGATGTGTCCTGCAAATGCTTATTTTAGTCTTTCTATTCATGAATACTGTCCTACATGCACAGCATGTTGAAGATCCAACCACAGGCTTTCAGTGGCAGCTGTTTATTGAAGTAAATCTTAGTGGATTTTGAGGTCTCCGTTGGATTTTTGTCCTCCAGTGGAAGCAAGCCTCTTTTCAGTTTCAATTTCTTGACTTTCCTCTCCCCAAAGCTCATGACCAGAGACCAGTAGTCCTTGACTACTTACTCAGCTGTCTCTTCACCGTGGTCCATTACAGTAACCCTTTTACTGCTGACGCCACACTAATCAGGGATCAGCTTTCCCAAGCCCTGACCTGGTATACTGCCCAGCTAACTATGTACCCAAACCCATGCCGACCTCTGCAGGTGGTGAACCTCCGTTGTGGTGGTTCCATGCCACTTCTTAGGGTTGTGCCCAACTGGGCCCAATGGGCCAGGGCCTAGTCAGCAGCAAGCTTCCCTTTTAGGTCTGTCTCCAGGATCTTGCCCCACTTTCCCTGATACAGCAAAGTGACACAGCACCAAAGATTGTACCTAAGAAAGTGGAAAAATGAGATTGTGCATACAAGTGTCTGAAATGAATTTGCTCTGCAGGGGGGCTGTACTCTGCCTCAAAGATATGGTGAAGAGTTACAAAATTTGGAGGATGCTTGTAGTGGACCTGCTGCTCCCTCCAACTAGACCTTCATCCTATTGTGGTTTTGCCTTGCCTTTCTAATCGGCAGACAGTTTTCTTATTCTTCCAGATCTTATCTTGACATCTTACTTGGCTTTTCTAAAATACATTAAAATACATTTCTAAGTATTTGTGTATCTTTTCATTTATTTCTTTGTGGGCATCAATTAGCTTACAGAAGTCTGTTGTCATGGATTGTTGCTACAACTGTGAAGAGTCAGACTTGAATGGCTCTGGAACGATCATCAACTGGCAAGTCCTATCAGGTCAATTTAGAACATATTATTAGTGAAGTTCTTAGTGGTTTAGTGGATGTGTGCCCAAACATTTCACATGTTACAATTAATATTCATTTGTATGTAGTTTATGTAGTTAAATAGTGTAGTCAATGAAATATTAAGTACTATTTGAAGAATGGTTCACCTGCTGCAGGGGTTGTATTTAGTTCTTTTCACTTCAATATCAGCAAAAAATGAAATCATCCCAAACTTAACATGCAGCTGTATCATTGCTAAACGTGATCACCCAAAACTGTTCTGGTCTTTTTTCATGATAGACCAGGAGCAGCTGGAGAAGGAGATTAACAACCTTCGCAATGGACTGAAAACAAAGGTCAATCATCTCAATGAGATGCAAGGTATGGAGAGCATCTTCACTGTTCAGTTGGCAACTTGCAACAAAGGTATAAAGGAAAAGTTATCTTTTGAGAAATACACTCATGACTGAGAATAAAAAGAGGAGATATTTACCATCGTCATGGCTTTGTAATACGAGCTGGTGACAGGAGGCAGTTAGCTTGGCATAAAGATAGGAATTTAATTTAAAGCTCACTCATTCTTCACAGTGTCAATGTGTATGGCACCATTTTTTCTTCCTTAGATATGTGTGTTCTTTTTGTGTTATTGTTTTTTTAATCTATTGCTTGTTAGAAATGTCATCAACATGCCAACTCAGTTGTGGTGAATCCTGCGAATTATCCCCTGTTGTGTTCTCACATGGGCTCAATTAGACATTATCTGGATTTTTCACAAAGGGGCTAGCAGGAGAAACTCCGGACCCTCTCACTCAGAGATTTGCGCTCTCATACGGCCCCTTCGGAGAATGTCAGGAGATTATACAGATTCAGTGCACGTCTGAAATCAGCTTAAGGTTGAGGTGAGAACTCAGGTGCAGCACTGAGGTGCTGTGAGAATGCAAACAAACAAAAGTTTATATGGGCAATTAGACCAGCTTAACATTCCGTCCTTGAGATCAGACACAAGTGAACATCTGCACAATAGAACAACCCAACAGCCATTCAATACGTGAATCCTTTTTGAACATGTTCAGATTTGGCCGAGACAATCGATATGTCAACACACTGGTTTCACTATACACCCTTTGTGAAACATTCTGTCACTGTCAAGAAGAGTGATGGTGAAAGTTGTGATGGATGGGGATGCTACTGGTACCATAGAGAGATGGAATGTGCCACAGTCCATTTCTATTTAGGACTCCATCTTAGATCCCACGCCAGGCATGACGCGAGTGCATAGTTTCAAGCCAGACAAATCTGACATTTTCCCCTCCAGCACTCGCATTGTTCAAATAGCAAGTGTACTTAATCTCAGCAGCCATGGGCGTGTAGCTCTTTGAATGAGGTGTGGCCAGGTGCATTGTTGGTGTGTTGAGTTGAGTTGGCACTTTTTTGCCCTCCTTATTAATTCTGTATATGCTTTGTTACAAGAGATTAGACCTGCAGTTTAGACTTGTTACCTCAATGCAATTATCATTAGCATCATGCTAAGTGGATCTCTGCACATAAGCTGACTGAGGTCATATCAGTGTCTCCACAGAGAGGATGTTTGGCTAAAGTACACTCTAGAGGGTTGATGTGTTGTTATGTGTTTGTAACCTCAGCTTGTACAGACATGACTAAAGGCTCAATCGGATCATTTTTCTGTAAACAGGGCTGTTAATCTTTTAACCTTTGTCCCTTGAATTGTTTTGACCCTTGTAAGTTGAGAGGAACAGCAAACAGGGAAATGCTGTCATCACATGTGAAATATTTCTGCAATCTCCATAGGAGGAATGTCCAGTCTCCAGTGATCTGCAATTTTTGAATAGATGTGATTGATGCAGATGTTTAGTTAAACTATAAATGTCTCCCAGTGGTCCACTTGTTGGAAGAGGGAGTGGGAACTGAGTCTGGTCTGTTTTCAGTCAGATAGCTGCAGACTTGGAGGAATAAGCAGGGAGGGGTTTCAGTTCAATAATTATTCCTCTGGTAAAACATTTGATTGAGTTCAGATCCTTCATGTTATTTTTGTTAAAATGCCTCTTACACACTTACATCCAAGTGCAAGTGGAAGAATTTTGGTTGCATACAGGATCATCCCAGCAGTACTGTGAAATATCTGTCTTTGTGTTTGTCTGCAGGTAACCCTGAGGTGAGAGGCTACAATCTCTCCGCTCTGTCCACTGATGAAATCAAAGCTATGAACAGCATTTTCAAGATATGAAGATATTCTGAGGACATGAGGTCAGCGAGCTTCCCCTGCCACCACTGAAGTGAAATGTTTTATCCTGTGGATGATGTGATGACACGGTAAATCAGCATCCCGATGGAGCCACAATATCCTGACATCTTTATATCCTGTCAGCTTTTTTAAAGGTTCTGTCAAACAACATATGTCAACATATTCTCATTATAAAACTTTACAAGGATCCTTTAAGGATGGAAGTACATCTTCTCCCTCATCTCTTATTTGATGACTTTCCATTCAAACTGTGGATGAGAGGTATGAATGAAAATCCATATCACCCGATATGTGATTTTATATAATATTGATATGCAGTTTTATAGGGAAATGATGAATGAATAAAATAACCCACATTTTTGCTAAGAAATAAAAAGTATATTACTGCCTGGATCCCAGAATTACAATACCGCCACAATAATGTAACCAAACCGTAAATATTTAATAAATGTCGTCATACTGTACATACATTATCATCAACCAGCTAAATTAGCTGACTTCCTTAAAGCCTTATCTAACCACAGAAAGTGACCTGCATCTGTAAAAAGTGACTAGTGTGAAAAAACCTGGTTGATGTTGAGGCATCAATTCAATGGAAACAAAAGCATTCCATCGACTGTGAGTGTCATTGTTGGCTTACTGCTGTTGTTCCAAATCACAAACATTCAAACAAATGAATCAGGATACGTGACCCTAAACATGTCAACATGGATAAATTGCTCCACACTGCAAAGTGAAAGTGAGCTCACCCTTAGTAGTCATTAATAACCCTTCATTTCACAGTGTGCACAACAATAGACCAGAATCACTATGTAAACTGATGTTGTTGTTACCTTTGGAAGTACAATGTTATAACCAACAGTAGGACTGAACAGAATGACTGAATGGCATTAAGTGACTTCCTATATATAGTTTGTGGTCCAGTAAAAAAAAAAAAAATCAATACAGGCCATGTAGTTGGTTCAAGTGTAGTCACAAGATGGCAGTGCAGTGAAGGTGTACAGCACGAACATGGCGCCTTGATACCTACTTCTGTCTCCACACCCTCACAACCACTCTCTGTTCTCTGGGAGTATCACTGCACTGCCTTATACATTATGTAATACACACCATTTCTGTGGCTTGGTGTTCTCTAAAATTTGGAAACGGAGATTCTATTTTGTCATCGTTTAAATTGTTAATGTTTGCATCCTGTTTCAAAGTTTGGAATTGTCTTTATGGCTTGTCCTCTTTTTATTTAACACCCAATCTTTGAATAAATGTATAAATATAATTTGGGCTGATTAAAAACCTTTTTTGACAGTTTTTTTTTTCCCTTAATCACAATCTGTGTGATAAACAACTACTGTGCTCACTGCAAAATAGTTGTTATTGCTGTATAATTTGTCCGTCTGACATGCCACCGAGCATGAGAAGACATGAATAGCTTGAGGCAGCGAGAGAAAGGGAGGGACAGTCACAAAGGAGGTATGTGTAGGTTGTTTGTGGGTGCAGAGGCGTTGGTGATACAGTAGTAGCTCTGGCTCGCTCTCAGACTGTGGTTGCGTGCCAGTGCTGTCAGACCTGGAACGAGCTCTGAGTGATGACTTTGTGAGTCAAAGGATGGGAACCTGCTGATCTGCTCAAATGTTAGATAATTATAGCAAACACTGAGACACGCTACAGTGCTAAGAGGGTTACATACTGACGCTCCACACTTTGACTTCCACCTGGAAAACTATAAATCAAGACATCAAAAGCAATGATTGATCTAACAGTGATATTGTTTGCCTCCACTCGACTACAAGAGCAAAATTAATCACATCCAACAAGAGTGAACGTAAATCCATAAACTATGTGTAATTATAGTGCGTTTGACAGTGTTTAGTGGAAAGGTATCAAAGGCCAGATACATGGCTCGAATTGTGTCTCCGCTATATTGGCATATTAAATTACAGCTTTAAGGTCAGATGTGCCAGAAAGCCATATATCTGCAACAGATGGATTAACAAGATGTATAATCAACACATCCAACGGCTGTCATTGTTTGGAAGAGAACTTGAATTGTAATCTCAAACTGCAAGCTACACATGAGGAGACACTCTGAGTTTTGCCTGGCATGTTAGCTGTGTGTGTGTGTGTGTGTGTGTGTGTGTGTGTGTGTGTGTGTGTGTGTGTGTGTGTGTGTGGCTATGGTTCCTTCTCACTGTGAGACTGACTTATTTAATGGGTTTCTCGAAAAAAGCTCTCATTTAGCTGTCATTCCCATGTCACCTCAATCCGCAGAGCTGCAGCAGTGATTTACTGAAAGTTATGAGCTGTTTATGAGCGCAGAAACCTCAGAGTATGTTCTGTTGCTGAGGTGTAGGTGAAGCCAAATGGTGAGGAAATAAGTAGCGAGCCTGATTTTGACAGACTTGGCAGAGGGTTGTGCCCTAATTAGTCAGTCAGAGAGTGCAAAGTTTAGCTCAATAGTATATACTCATGATTTACATTGCTTGCTTTTCCCAGTAATGTCAGTCCAACCCAGTAATGTCACTACACCCAAATAACAAAAAAAATACAGTGTTATCTCTGCTCTGCTTGATCCGAATAATACACGTCTTAATGCTCAAACAAGTCAGCTGGGCCTGGAGGTGGCGATAAATTCTACATCAACAATCCGTCAAAATACCAGAGAACACAGTGATCCAAGTAATATTGGGTGAGGCAGACGCTTGTGAATGTTGGCAATGTGGTGCAGTGATGCTAAATTTAGCTGCTAACTTGAAACTGGTCTGTAGCCGCTATTGTTGTTGTTTCTGGTGCATGCTCATAGCACAAAGCAACAATTGTCGTGCTACGATTTCATCGTTTCCTCAACGATCTGTGTACATGTTCACACGGATACAAGTCTTGAAATCTGCACCTTGGAAGGTGTTTGTAAAAATATTAGTTTAGTGACTTAAAGTGCTGTTTGCATGTGGTCTGGAGGCCCAAACACAAAGTTTGTTTGCCACAATGACCACATCAGTGTGTACAGGGCGTAAATTCTACGGAGCAATGTGGCTTCTCTCAGTTCACTGTGTTGTTTTTAGGCATAAGTCTCACCACTCCTCATCCTGTGATTCATGCAGAAGTCGGCAGCTTTCACTTTTGTGCAGAGACTAAAAAGCCAGATATATAATTTTTTCCTGATTAGACCAAAACAGCTTAAAAAAGGAGTGTATAATGGATTTCAAATGAATGGTCACAGAGCTCATGTAGTGTATTTCTGAGCATTGCCCCAGAGTGCGCAAAGAAAAAAAATCTATGACTTAAGCTTTATAGCTTCTTCTGTTTATATACCAGACTGCATGGTGTCATATTATCTCTGGTACGAAAATGGCCTGCTTTTGCCACCTTGTCACGACAGATTAAGAAAGACATTTATAGCAATGTCTCTTTCTAGAAACAGTCTCCCATCTCGTATAGCAAAATTGTATTGGCCCAGATTTGGGACATCTGAAACACATGCCTCATGGAATGACGGCACTTGGGCGGTCCGCTCCTGTTTGCCAGAAACGGGCCACAAGTAAGCCATAGCAATAATATCAACCCTAGGTGGCCCAAACTTCTTTTGTGCTATTTTGGCAATGCTCCCCATTTACCACATGGGCCAGTTAAGGCTCACATTCAGATTCCACATTGTCTGGAGCACTGCATGTTTGCCATTTGTTTTGGGATATTTGGGCCACTTACAAGGTGGCCACATTTGGCTCACATCCATTTTGTGTGGGTCACAAGAAGGTCAGAAGTGCTGCATCATTGCCCGTGGTGGCCCACATCCATGTGAACACATGAGATTGGTTATCAATTAACGACGATTAATACAAACCATTTTCTGTCCAACCAGGATTCACATTTCCATTCATGGTTGTTGCCAATTGGTGATGATGGCAAACTGACCAGTAAATCTTTCTGAATGAGTGGACAATAACGCATGTCCTGAAGGCCAGTGTAACCTGATGCAGTGGAGTTTGATTATACATTAGAACCTATGAAGCTGAACATTTAAACCTCCTGTGTCCGATGAGCTTCATGTCTACAAGTATCTGTGTCTGTGGTACAGATACTCCATATTCTCTGGCACCTCAACAGGCTTTTGACAGCTGAGATAAAACAACACTGCTGGTACATCACTCCTTTGTGTATTACTTTCCAAAGTCCCTTATACCATAGCTCCTTTTCATGACGCCTTTGAGTTGTGACTAACCTTCTGACCTCCTAACACTTCCACACATACCGAGGTAAGAAAGATTGATGAAAGACAGTGTAACACCGCACTTCATGGGAAAAACCTCCAGGAAATGAATTTCAGTCAAATGGCACCAAAGTAACATGTAAAAATAAATGTTTAAATGCAGTTTTGCATGTGTTGGATTTTAAGATCTTGTATTTCTTTTTCTTATCTTTTTTTGCTACTTCAACAACTAAACAGCCCAACAGGGATCAATGATTTATTTTATCTTATCTTATAATAATGTATAACGTTGACTGGACATTCACATCCATGGTAATCGGATGCTGTTATTCTTTTCTCCTCCCAGCTGAGCTTGGTATGAAGCCTCAGCTTCAGAGCTCTACAGGAATGTCTAGTGTATGGGCAGTTAATACTCACAGTTAATGTTTGAAGTCCATGTAAAGAAAGTATATTATTTCTCCTGGGATGCAGTAATACAGGTCTTATGCTGAAGGAGATTCAGCTAAGTCCCTTCCCTGTTTTAATTTCCTCCCTTCAGGAATGAGCCTTAAAATGTCCTATGAGATGAAACCATTAAGGTGAGAGGAGGTATAGAATAATTATGTGTAATAATATATAGAGACATTCAACTATTGAGAGTTCTTATTCTCTTACATTGTTTTGTGGTGGGACGAACAAAGTTCTGATTGTATTAGGCTGGTTGGAATTCTTAAAAGATCAACACAAAAACTGAACCTGCACAAAAGTACCGCATGTGGACGCCATGTCTAATGGCTGAAGAAAAGTATGTGACCTTCACATTTAGATGTTGACCCTGACACCTGCAGCTGGAGCATCTGTACTCCAATGGATATTTTTTTAATCAACTTTCACAATGTTTCTTGGGTGTCGAAGTGGTACCTTTTGATATTTTAGGTTTGTCATTATTTTTTCTGTTTTGCAACTTGGGGTACTGCCGGGGTGAGACTACAAAGTAATTTTGTCTTTAAAGATGGTCACTGTGTCATATAAGATGATTGAAGAATCATAAATTATTGCCAAAATGTCCTTGGCAAGACACTGATCTCTATGTGATGGAGAAAGTGCTGCACATGGAAAAATGGTAATGCAAAACAGGGCGGTCATCTAGAAAAGAAAAGAGAACTATATAAATGCAGACTGTTTACCATGTGTTATTTGTTCCTCCCTGGCCAAATACCATCTGCCCTCTTTTGTTACACGTGTGACATCACTGGAAAGTAAGCACTCTGACTAACTTCACCCAAGAATTTGAACGATCATGGCAGCCAAAGCAGTGTGAATGATTCTGTGATGTTGACCTTGTGCTCTGAAAAACTTAAAAACCTTCCCTCCATGTTACAATTCCACAGCCTCATCTCTTCAAGCAGACTGTCTCCTATTGGTCAACAGAAACCGTCATGGAAGGTTGTTAAAAAAACAAACATGCCCTTCTTTCTGTTAGGATGTTGCAAGGTGCCCCAGATGTTGCATTTTTCGGGTTCAGGCTTTGATCGGGCTGATATAATATGGCCAGTGAAACTGTGATAGCACCAAATGATCTGCTCTATCAAGTTTTGTGGTGTCAGAGGGAAATGTCAACTCCTGATGACACCTTTTACTTAAAGGTACAGTGTGTAGAATTTTGTGACATTGAGTGTTGAAACTGCATGTTGCAGCTGAACACCCCTCACCTCACCCTCTCCTTCCAAACATGAAAAAGAACCTGTGGTAGCTTCAGTGACAAACTCAAAACTCAAAAGGTGTTTAGTTTGTCCAGTCTGGACTAATGTAAAAAACATGGCAGCCTCTGTTAAGAGGGTCCCCTCAATGTAAATAAAAAGTATTTAAATATAAAGGGACTTTTCTGGTGTAAAGAAAACTACAATTCATACACTTTAGATGAAATGAACTAGTGAGAACATCATTAGGATTATTCTACAATAAATTTCTGCCAATAGATCCTTTCACCTGAATCTTACACACTGAACCTTTAAGTAAAGGATCTGAGTACTTTGTATGTTTAGGATCACGGAAATCAAACTCTGTTAGCAAGAAGCAAGTTATTTGCAGCTTTGTAAATGTAAAAACTCAGGTCTCAAGTGTTTATGAAAATTCAAATCTTTAATACATTGCTTTCCAGTGCCAAGGAGTGGCACAGATACCCAAGACCACCCGTATTGTCAGTTCAACAAATCACTACTGGATTCTGGTTGAAACGTGTTGTCTGATTAAATCTGGGAGTCTGATGGAGGAGGTTCAAAAGAGTAGGGTTTGTTGTGGCAGCAGATTAAAAGGGAACTCCACCAGTTTTGCACATCAAAGTCTCTTGACAGGTGTAAGGGAGCAGAACTGCATACGATCAAAAAGTTCTTAAAAGCCTCCTGTGGCATTTGAGGGTCCAAGTGAGATAAATTGTCTCCTGTCACCTGAGTTAGCTTCAGCTGCGGGTGAAGATAATGGAGGAAATTTGAAATGTGAGCTTACAAGAAATCCGGAGCTCGCCCGTCGTCTCTGCTTCAGGTTAGAGGCTCGAGGTGCCAAGTTTTGAGAGGGAAGAATATGGATGGAATAAAACAATATGACATCTCTGGTTCTGCCGGATCAATTCTGATCCTGTAAACTGTCTGAAGATGTGAGCCTTACAGTGTAAGGCTGCTGTGATTAATGTGTGGGGATCCATAAACTGCACCTGCACAAATATAATAAATAGCTCTGGAGGTGATGTAAAGAGAGCAGTGAGAAGGTGCTCTCGTTTTTATTCTTTAAAATTCAGGTATCCAATTTTTCAACCTGAAAATGAAATCTAAAAAAAAAATCACGTGAGAGGCAGATATTACATCCTGTGCGGATGTATGTATAAAGATATGGATTTGTATGGTTTTACCTTCTCCCAAAGGTGAGCAACCTAAAAATATCAAGCCTGGTCAAACACTCAACAATGTTTAAGCTTTAAAGGCCTCACAATAGAAGGAGTTAGCTTTGTGATACTGTAATAAACTCGACCACCTACAGTATGATGACAAGGTGCTGGCAACAAATTCATATTGTCTCCCTGTCAAAACACCATAGAAATAAAGCTATTCCACTATAGTTGGATTTTGCTCACAAACAATGCCAAATGACTCGAGAGCCTCTCCAGAATAAATACAAATGATTTATTTTGCAGACACCATGACAATCTCTTCTTGGCCCGCCAGCTCTCCTGTGTGTTTCACAGGGAGAGCTGCTCCTTCAGCTTTCAGTCATGTTGGAGAGAGGATCCAGCCCTGGCTCTGCTGCTCACCTCTGGCCTTCATCCGCAGACATGGTGCGACATCTGCAACCACTTTACACTTGTGAAAACAACATTTTGAGTAGTTTACAACGTCCTTACAGAGCGCTTCTCTTTGATAAACGTACGTACCTCGTTTTACAGATGAGGTGTGTGGCCCGTCTGTGTTTTGTAACTGTTTCTCTGACATGGAATATCAGGCTTTTTGGTGTAGTTGCCAGGCTTCAAGTATTATTATCTTTAAAGGAATGGATTCTGTGACCTGACCTGGTTTTTTTTGTGGAAATATGTATATTTTTTGTGCAATAGTAAATTATTACTGAAAATAGATATTATTTCCACACAAGGCAAAATGGTTAGTTAATCATATTAAAACAAGGAAATGATAAATGACATGTACAATGTCTATCTAAAAAATATTATTTCCTGTGTAGATTAACAATATATGAGTCATGTCTATAATGTGTAATAAGCAAATTCATAGGACATTAATATCATTTTTGAGCTTTTTAATGTTTAGAATCAAACATGACAACTTACGTTATAACAAGGTTTATAAAGTATTATAAGATCTATCGCTAAAGATGTGTCCAAGTGCATCACAAGATGTATGTTACAACCACGTTCACTATACCAGTGAAACTTGATGACTACCATGAAGAGAGTGGTGTCAGTGGACTGGACCCAGTGGAGTACCATACCTATAGTGTACAAGATGTCCCAGAATCACACACCGACTGTGGAAGCTCCTAACAGTGATCTGGAGGAGGGGAAAGATAACTGAACAATGGAGATATGCAGAAGGTGTATGGGTTCCAAAGAAGGAGCACTCCACCAACATCAAGCAGTTTAGGACCATCTCACTGCTTCGTGTCGAGGGTACCTCCTGAAGAACCAGTACAACAAGGTCTTAGTGCAAAAGTGGGACATTCCAGGATTCCCCAGGATGTCTGGAGCACAGTGGAGTGGTTGCACAGGCCCAGGAGGCAGTTGACCATGGGGCGAGGGACTTTGCAGGAAGAGCATTAAGCAAAGCATACAAGCTCCTGGGCAACACTGGTGCACGCAACAGGAAAGCCATACGTAGAGCTTCAGAAGCAGCTGAGGGAGCTTCACAGTGGCTGTGGATCAGGAGGGACTAACAGTGGGCTATTTCTTCTTGGAAACAGGCCCCAGGTACAATCACTGAAGATGTGACAAGTTCATCAAAAGATGGATGCTTTATATGTCAGTGTAAAAGATGACATACAGCACATTATAACCATAGTAATTTAAGCCAGTTATAAAAACACAGAGAACTGCTCTAATGTATGAATACAGATTACAAAAGATATGTTTCTGACATGGTGTAATAGTAATAGGAATAATAATAGTCAGTTATACATGACTTTAAGTAAAATAATAGCACAGTGTTAGATTATTTTCAAAAACACACAACTTCACATTTAACTATGAATAGGTACTTTCAGGATTTCTCATGTTTTTGTGGTGGGGGTGTTGTTTATCTAAAAAACAGTTTGACACACAAAACGTGTTATACAAGCGTATTCATGTTTATGAACAGTTCTGTTTTTCTTACAGACATTCATACAAATAAATAGTCACACAATATATTTTTAGGGGGGGCCACCACAAAGCAATGATGCCAAGGGCACCCGAATGGCTAGCAGTGGCCCTGGTCATACGCATGAACATGCATACACACATTCGCTGAGATCCAAAACAAGGGCCACACACAGTTTGTCAAAGAAAAATACAGGCATGCCTCTGTCACCTCTGTGCATAGTTAACCTCTCACCTTGATTCATGCTGCACTAGTAGATGTGGATGCTCCAGTTTGTTAACAGAGATTTGTTCTGTCTGTGTTTTAGCAGCTCGCTGCCTGTGTTCTATTAAGGAATATACAGTATTTGTCAGTCAGTTACTTTTGTTTGTGTGTTTGCGTTCCACCTCAACGTTACATCTGGTAGTCAACTCACTTTCATTCAGGCAATGGCCCCGCTTTTTGTTGGTAAATGAGAAACATTGTGTGTCACCTACCCAGTCACACACAGCTGTATCTTCACACAGAGAAACAAGGAAGTGACTTTGACGATATTGCCTACATGTTTATGTCTCAGTTTTTGAGGGAACAACCATGATTGGTGAAATATGTGTGAAAATAGAATCATTGCAGAAAACTTGCTGTGATTGGTCCACATTGCAAGAAGAATTTACAGATTGGTTGAAATGCATCAATTGTTTCAATCACAATATTGTGTAGGATCTGATGAATGGAGGAATTTCTCTTTTTCTTTCTCTCATTATCTTTCATTATCTGTCTCTTCTTGGAATCTCAACAACGGTGCTGCACCTGACAGAAGCACCGATTCTACAGAAAACAAGCTGCTGTGACAAATCGTCAACCAATCTTTAAATGTGATGTGTTACATGATATATTACAGCAGTACAACAGCTCTGCACGGTCACTTGAATCCAAAGCTTCCTGGAGTGCTGAGATTAAGACTGTAACTGGAAGACAGAAATCTTTACTTTACTTTTCATCTTCATTCAAGCGTGACATTCACATCTTAGCAGGTGGAACAAGTCATTTCTGCACAGCTACTGTAACATAGTAATACCATGCCTCATCTAACATTGTTATTGGGCCATTGTGTGTTTTCTGTGTAAATAACGGCCATGTGTGAGAGAGAAGAAATCTTAAAGTAACATTTTAGTCTGTTGTTACAGTGTGTGAATGCTTTCTAATATTTTTCTTGCCTATGCACAAATACATTTCCCAATGGTTTTCATAAAAGCATTTTACACCATTTTCACTTTAACAGTTTAGGTTCTCCAAGATGAAACAAAATGTTCTGTAATGATATTGTACTTATAAAGCACCAAAGCAATTCAGTTCACACCACAGTATATTGTCCAAGGATACTAAGGCATGCAGAATGGGAAAGACTGTTAGTGCATTAGCCACCGTAATGCAGTATATATGTTTGTGTGTGTAATATATATTGTATTGTTTATATAACACAGCAGCCCTGCAATGAATCCAACTCTCTTTGTCACAGCAATCCGTTTGAATTGACTACTATTTTCTGATCAGGTATCAATAATATATATATAATATAATATGACAGTGCAGTTAGGTGGAAATGTAATTATGATGATGAGATGATCAGAAAAAAACAACCAATTAATCAGAAAATACGTACTTTTTGATTGGACAGAGCACTTGCTTCAATTAAAAGAGAAAAAGGCACAATCACAACAAACACAGTGGCTCGTGGTACAACTATGGGTTAGTTCTGGACATTCTCTCAGGATAAGAGGCATTGAAAAGCAGTCACCCATGAGGAGAGGTTGCAAATAGGTTCCTTGCTTTTCAATCACTAAAAACAGCTTGAGTCGGAGACAGTACTGTTACTGCTAACCAGGTGAGGTACTGGAGGTTTGACTCCATATCCAATAATATCTGGCCTGCCAGATAACTGAAATGATAACATTTTTGCGATATAAGATGTAAAAGCCCTGAAAAGGGGAGTCGTCGTATGAAAAATGCACAGATATGATCTTCCTCCGCCCATGTGTATAGTGACCGATGTGGTTGTGTTTATTCGTGCATCTAAAAAATATCTTCAAAAGAAAAAAAGACAGTCAAACCACTTAGCCGGTGTTTAATTCAGATCAAATGTAGGCTGAGGGTGTCATGGTCACAACGACATGTTGATCCCATTGCATTATGGACTCAAGTTCCTTATGTCATACAACTATTGAAGCCTTTTTGCTGCAAGGCAAGACAATTTGATCAGTATCACAATATACTGTGGAAAGGGTATTATTATAACAATATTTATGATATCTTGTAAAGTCATAACTTCAAATTACTGTGAGGTGATATGGATTGTGTTATAACAAGATACATGGTCTTGGGCTGATGGTGACTCCACATGGATAGTCCATTGGCACTTGGACTTTTGCAGTGATCTGGCATCACCATGCCCTTAGATACTTAACTGGGGAGATTTCTATATAGTGCGGGTGCAAAAGAAAATTCCAGAGTATAAAAAAGCACACATATCAAACTTGATAAACTCCGGGGGTTAGACAGAAGAAACAAAAATGAGAAAACAACGAAGTACACACATCAAATAGGTTAGTGCTTATTTATGCCACTTTTAAGGTGGGGGGGGGTTCTGGCACTGGTCCCTTTTCATGCATGTACATGTACTTCCAACATTATGTATGGCTAACCCTAACCTGAACCCTTAGCTAGGCAGCCAGCCAATACAGGGATGTTAGCTTTAGGTTAGATATTCACTGTGGATCCAGCAGCAGCATCTTTTGCCTGGGATAGGTTTCCTTCATTTGTCTAGGTGCTGACTTTTGTACAAAATAAGTCATGGAGTTAAATTAAATCTTAATCTCATCCCAGCAACACAGATAAGTTAAAACAAGAAAGGACAGAACCTCATTAATTATTGTGCGACTGGGTGGTTCGACCACAGGGCTCTTATTTCTTGAACACACACAATGCACCTTCAATAGGGTTATTGTTCCCACTCAAATTTATGCAGTCCCTGACTGATGTTTGCATAGTGCGAGGAGAAATATTAATGATTAGTATTAGTTATAGTAATAATAACAGCCAGTAAAACAAACTGCACTTATAAAACAGAGAACACGTATTTAATCTCTAGTAGTTAAGGTTGTTTCAAGGGTAGTCAAAGGTAGCCCAACCCTGTGTGTGTGTGTGTGTGTGTGCACACATCTGACTGGTGGGAGGATGTTGCAGGTGTTCTCAGTCTTTACAGTCTTGTCCTAGAGTTGTAAAAAATATAGCTTTCTTGACAGATTGATGCCCCACCCAGACTTTATGGTTGATGACTCTTGCTGGCTACATCCCAACATATGAAGATGGGATCACAGCAAGACGCTTCTGTTTGGAAAATACAGATACACAAGCTGTTTTCAGACATGACCTCGGCAGGAACTACAGAGAATTGGGTCAGGGCTTTCTCCTGAGTTTTCCTTTCACTTGTGCATAACGCAGCAGGAGATTCTCCGCTTATATGCGTTCACAACAGCAACAAATTCTCCGCAGGATTCACGTGAGGGGTGGTGCAACAGGCAGAGGCAGGATGCAACATATTCATTCTGCTGTGTGTTTTTGTTAACACCATTTCATCTTTGTCTGTGTGTTCTATGTGTATTGCACTGCTATTTCATATTTGTGTTTTTGTTGTTTATTTCATCTTTGTATCTGTCACATGTGAGACGACTGGCGGTGAATCCTCAGATACTGACGGACATGTCAAGAGATTTGGTGGTGATAAGAGCCGACGCTCATTGATGTGGAGTAAACAATGACCCCCAAATTGTATAACTGATACTGTGAAAAATGATTTAACCATTACTGACTCTTCATTTAAGTCAAACTCCAAAATCATCTTTTGAAGCCTCGGCAGCTCTGTGATGGTTATTCAGTGACTGGGGGATTGGGAGCACAGCTAAGTCTGATGCACTAAACATGTTGGATGACTTCTCTGTGCTCTCTGGCTGTCCTCAGCTTGACATATCTTACTGCAAATACTGGCTATAAAATTTCTGATAAATGATGCAGGGTGGGATTCTGTAAGGCTTGGGTTGCTCTTTCTCTCTTCCTTTCATTATAAATCACACGCACACACACACACAGGAACTGAGAGATATATGAAAACCTTTAACATACCTTGATGAAAGCTTCTTGTCCAAAATGATTCTCATGAAGATGATCAATCCGTTCCCAAATCTGCATGAATTCTGGGGCAGAGCTCCCATCCCCTTCTGAACTTCTGGTATGACACAACTAGCAGTAATTTTAGGAATTTTATATGTTCAATAGGCATGAAGCAATACAATGAAGCTTGAAAAGACTTGCTCCTTGTATACGTATAACAGATGGCTTTAGTTTATTGTATAATTAAACATGCCACGTAGAATGTGTGCTTGGATAGGTGAAAGAGTGGAAAGCACAGCATATTGTAGCACTGGTAGAATGTGAATAGGTGAATGTGTGCTGCTTAGAGTCTATAGATGTGTTATAAGAACAGTTCATTTAGGAGAGATCCTAATTTGCTTTTGTTTAAAATAGCAAAGCAATGTCACCTACAAGTTCCTCATGTTGGTGTCTGTATCCATCTATGGCTGTACTGTACACCTCAGGACAGTTCAATTCTATTTAGTCTGTAGTACAATTTAAACCAGTGAGGTTTATCATGCTAACACGTTGATCAAATCTGAGGCACTGCCACAACAAAATATATTTTACTGCTCACAAAGTCATTTAGAAACTGCCACTGGATACTTTGTTTTTTTACAGAGCTTCAGTCACATGGTACTAGCCACGGGTTATTTATGACACTCACATTTATGACCTTTTTTCTGAGGTGTAAAGCTATAGCTTATTTTTTTAAAGCCTAGTCTAAGCATAGGGAAATTATATACTGTAAAGGGCCATTTCATTTACATAAACTCCTTCGTGGACCATAAAAAAGTATTGAATACATACATCATATGTTACTTCTCTAATGTGATGGCTGTAGGTGCTTTTTTTGGTGAGGTGTCTGATGTCAGATGTTTTATTGCAGAAACCGGATAGGTCTTGGAGTGTCTGCCAGTGGTTTTTCAGTATCTTCCCATATATGTTTGTATCTGCTCTTTAACAGTTCTTCAACACAAACTGACACTGTGGAACAATTAGACTTTCTCTGGTTTCTGCAGCTTCACAGCAGCAACAAGGCTCCTTTACTGATTCTCACTCTGAATGAGGTTTCAGCTTCTTCGCTATCTGCTCATTGCCTATGTAATATTTGATGTGTTCAGGATGGTTAGAGGTACAAAGAGACTGCTGACACCTCCTTCAGTCTGTAACGTCTCAGTGAGCTGACAACATTGAACAATCTCACAGAGTAAGCCTTTTACTTTGTAGATGCAATGTAAATCCTTTTATTTTAGCACGAAGAACACAATGAACAACCGAGGAGTTGTTCATAAGCTAATGGATCAAAGTACAACGTACATAGGCATTACTAATTTAACAAGAAAATCCCCGAAAATTTGAATTGATTCCATTTGCATAAGGGTAGATAGGTAACTTGACCCAAGGTTGGGAAGTTATGGCCTTTGACGTTTGTTGTAGTGCCCAAGTAGAATTTCTTCGGAAGCGTCATGTTGTGTCCTCTATGTGGCCACTAGGGGTCACTGCTGAATAGAATTATCTTAGTCCAACATAGCCATTCTTGGTGTGGTCTTGACTTTAAGCTAAGTTGACCAGTTCATTGTTGTTATTATGTGCCAGAAGTTTTAATGTGGTTAGAGATAATTTTATAATGCATGTTTAGAGAGTTTTGAATGTTTCTACCTTTAATAATAAAACATTCTGGCTGCTAATGTGGTTAGGTGGAAGATGTGGAATGTAGTCGTGTTTATAACTGAAGAAATAACTAAATAACGTTTGTAGAACCATCTGGCTTTCGTTGGTTTCAGTCAACAGCGGTAAATTAGGCAATAAATGAAGTGTGGCCTTGGAGTTTGCTCTGGCCCACAGTAATGCATACAGATGTGGTACAGATATGCATGTCTCCAGGTATGTGAAATTCAATACAACTTACAGCTGAAACAGTAGAGTGTCCTACTCCTTCTGTCAGCAGGCTGTCAACTGGGATTTTCAGACTTTTTTGTCTTATATCCTTACTTCCTGTATGAAATCATACGATGGGAAGTAATGATCAATATAAACAGTTTTGATTGTCTTTCTTATAATTCCCTCAAAGCATAGGCAGAAACAAGTGGCTTTCTTGCTACTGGTTTATTCAAAGCTTTCTCTCCAAATCCACCCTGAAAACTAAACACACATTGCAAAGAAAATAAAAGTTACAACTGTGTTAATCTAACATAAAACATAGCATGCGCAGCATGTGAAATAACATTTTACAAAGTTAAATATAGACAATTAAAACAAATCCCTCTTTGGCTGCATGCTGCAAAAAGGGAATAGTCTTAGCTCTTCAGAGGTTTCACATACACTTTAAGTCCGTTGTGACAAGCAAATACTCTACCTGACAACTGTCCATGCTTACTGCTAGCCCGGTGCTGCTGCTAAACAGTCCTACTCACGCGAGAGCAGCCTGACGAGATTCTCAGGTAAGTTGGCCTTCAAGATAAAAGCACTATTACATTTACTAAATAAAATGTTTAAAGGACAACCCTCAATTATGACATTAGACTTAGAAGAAGTAAACAAATAATGCAAATAATAAAACAATGAAAAATGAGGAAGAAACGATGGTCAGGTGTACCAATCAAGGTATTTTTAGCAGCAAGTACAAAAATGACAGCAACCAAAGGTGATCCAAGTAATAACTTTGATGATGGTAAATTGGTGCCTTAAATACTGTGCCAACCTAATTGGATGTTACCATTGTTCATTAATTCCTAGTATCTTGCTAGATTATAAGACCCAATTTTATAAATTACTGGAAACATCATATTTACAATAAATATACACTATTGCAGTTAATTCAACCAAAAACTATATCCCCCTATTCAAATACAATAAATATAAATATACACCAACTATAGAGCACCCCCTTGCCTATCCTCCCACTTGGTGCTCCTACCCCAGGGGACTGTATTGGATGGAACACCCTGAAGCAGACAGAGGAAAGGATGGGTTTTTGATCATTTTTATTACATACACCAAACTACTTAACTTAATCCAAACTTAAACTATAGCACACAGATATACACAGATACAATTACATTTAACCTTTCGTTCATCAATTATGAATATGTTCATATCGTTGTTGGATACTTAATCTAACTCCCTCATCTTTAAGGCGGAGCCAGCTACACACTGCAGCACCTGCAAGACGACAGCTCAATCACCGGTCAAACTATTCCACAAAACAGTCACGAATACTCAACAATAAATAATGACTTGATAGAGAAATGTGCAAATATGCGATGTGCAAATCCTGCTAATGAAGTGCCAATACTGTTATGAAAGTGCGAAGTGCCGTTACTTATGTGCATAGATGTAATATTTGTTAAAAGGGCAATAAATACAAAACCCCAATTGTGCACTATATGCCTACAGTTACTAGTAATGAAGTTCCCTTTGTCAGTAAAGACAATTTTCTAACAATATTAGAACTGATTTAATCTGCAGCAACCATTGAGTATTA
This sequence comes from Paralichthys olivaceus, assembly GCF_024713975.1. NCBI lineage: Eukaryota > Metazoa > Chordata > Actinopteri > Pleuronectiformes > Paralichthyidae > Paralichthys > Paralichthys olivaceus. The sequence continues at coordinate 26,714,957 of NC_091094.1, read as the reverse complement.
AATACATTTATACAGGTAATGGAAACTTTGACTCCCCCTTCGTTTGACTTGATGGTGCTGTGCAACACTGACATAACTTGATGATCATGATAATCGTGCTGCTTAGAATTTTTGTTCGACTTCGCAGTAGCCAGCCGGCTGCAGTCAGGCCATGCAGATAATCTCCTCCAGCTGCAGCACCTTGGGGCCAACACACATTCTGATCTCATCCATCTTGTTTGAGACCTGGAGTTGGGGAGGAACAGACTGGTCTGTACAGGTTAGCCATTAGCCTAGCTTGTAGTCCGGCGCTCCTTACAAGGTGAAATTCCTTCAGTAACTTATCATAATAAGAGGTAATTTTAATTAAATTACATTACATTTAGCTGACGCTTTTATCCAAAGCAACTTATAATCAATTAGCATCAACCATAAGGGAACAAACTCAGAACAACAAGAATCAGGTAAGTACATTTTGCTTCAAAAAAGCCAAACTACAAAGTGTTACAATATAAGTGCAACAGAATATATACATATATATTCTTTTATTTAATGGTGTCTCTGATATAACTTGTTTTTGTTGTAATAATCATCAAATATATATTGTTCCTTCTTTGGATAGGATGTTCAGTTCTGGTTGCCCCAGACCCAGCAATAATTTTAGAGCATGAGGCAATCATTGAGGGTTTACCTCTTGTGGACTTGATGAAAAAAGAGAAACTACACCATAAAAACTTTCCAGCACTTCTGGAGCAGAGTTGCTGGGGTTTGACTACTTTAATAAGATAAAGATGAATAACTATCATGCTTCTGTGTTTGTGTTCCTATTTGCATGTCATTTACTAAAAATCAGATTTTTAGTCTATATTTAATCTAATTTACTTTTAGATTGCTCTAAACAATAACTACTTGCCTCACAAAATAATTTATGAGATGTGGCCGATTTTGGCCACAGTGGTTTAGGAACTAATCCTCTGAGACATTCAGACCTCAGGCTAGAAATGATGACATGTTTCTGTGGCAGCTGGATCAGCATATCTAGTATTACTCAATTGAGAGGGTGACAGCAAATGACTGAACTAGAACAATTACATCTATGTTCAATTAATTTCTGTCTATTTTTCAGATGCATGGACAATGAAGGGCAGCCAGTTCCTAAACCTGGTAAATTTTGCTGATTGGAATGACCACTATCATGTGGCAGCTATAGAGGAAGTGCTTCACATAAGGAAAGCTCCAACACCAAACCAAAGTTTTATGGATTAGGAACAGATAGTTGCTGTAATGACTAGCAAGTACCCATAACCTTACAATAATTATTATTTGTTGTAGTTTTAAGATTACTCCATTTGTTGTTTTTAGTTTTAGTTGCTATTTCTATTAGATTATTTTCTTGTAACAGGGAGGTTGAATGGTGTTGCAAAGCAGTTGAAGGATGGCTTACTCTATTTGCTGCCAGTTGCATGTACTGTCAATCACCTCACCCTGCCATGTAGAGAGGCTTCATCTGAGGTCCCCTACATGACTGCCTCCAAGGATAACTTGCAGCAATTGCATCTCTATTTTCACAATAGTGCCAACAGAATGGCAGCAAAAAAAACTGCAGCAGAATACTTGGGCCTTGAGGACTTCAAAGTGAAGGTGTAATGACAGAGAACATACCTTAAGCTTTTAATAACTATTCTGACTGTGTAATTTGTAGTTTTTCAGGTTTTGAGTCTCACTAAACGAGGCAGGCAAGAGCATCATCAGCCCCTGGGCTGAACGGTGTCCCGCACAGGGTATACAAAAATGCTCCTGATGTTCTACTCTTCTTGTGGAAATGAATGAGAGTGGCATGGGTGAAGCAAACAATACCCAAAGCTTGTCGCAGAGCAGGAGGAGTACTGATACCAAAAGAGGCGGAATCCTCAAACATAAGCCAATTCCACCCGTCAGTCTCCTCAATGTAGATGGCAAGATAAAGCTAGGTTCCAATTCCCTGCAGTTCCTCAGGAGGACATGTTTTAAAATGGCTGGACAGGACAAAGTCGCTGTGCGTGCAGTGCTCAAACACACACACACACACACACACACAGTGTTTATGCATACACACACACATCCGCATCATGTTCAGGTCGACACTGCAACCTGTTAGACAGTGTTATGTGAGTGCGCACACAGGCACTATGTATGTCCTTATAAGTATACACATGCTGCAGTGAAATGTCCTTGACCACCAACATGAAAAACATAGATTTATAGTGGTTTGCAACATGGACATGCTGAAACAGTATTTCACAGTCAGCCATCTGTGCAAGTGTTCAGATAGTCTGGTTTATTCTTTTTTCACACCATATTATGCAGAATAATGAGAAAGATTGCGACAGTGACACTGCAGAGCTGTGAAACCAGTTTTCAATGGCATCACCTACTGCCTATCCCAACCGACCAACCAGCCAGTCAGTAGCTGTACCTTCTTCAGTAGCAGCAGCAACAGGGATGAATGTGATCTGCTGGGGCTGCCAAATTTATTGCAATTCAATATTAATAAACAACAACTTATTCTCCAGTTTTAGATTCTGTGTCCTGACTTGAGCTACTCAGAACTCTGAATAACCAGTTGTGCAGCTTCAGGGTTCTGTGGACAGCAGTTGGTTTTATTTTCCACAGCTCAATTTCTGCATGTCATTTTTACAATTTCAGGGAGAAAGCTGCCACCGGCATCACCACAGGCCAAGCAAACAGCCCATTCCAAACAGACAGGTTCACAACTAGTACTGCATTAGTATTTGAAATGGTCTGTATTTACATAGCACTTTTCTGTCTTGATGACCATTCAAACCCCTTTAAAGCACCCATTCTTACTCACATTCATACAGTGCATCTATTAATAGCACTTTCTTTATGAGAAGGGGCAATTTTGGGAAAAGGGGGAGACTGGGATCATACTGGTGACCTTCTGGTTTAGAGAACCACTCTACTTCCCTCAGTCACTTCTAACCCCATACTACTACATTTACTAATGTTGAGTTTTATTAAGATTTTGAATGTTAATTAGATTCTGTCTAAACTTTTGTTTCTTCACGAACCTGCTACTATTCCGACTACACTACATAAAATGTTTGTCCTCCAATGTGGTTTTGTTGGACTTGAAACTCTAATACATTTCATCCACTCCTCTGTTTCAGAAAATAGAGTCTCACTGTCTTTGACGTGCTCCAAAGATGTTTTTTAAGATACACTTAAGAGAATATTCCTGAGCAGTTCAAGATGTACTTTCATGTCTTTACGTAAGTCGTCCAATTTTAGATTTTCCGTCTACAAAAGGTCAAGCACCTGCGCTGCTGTGGCTGCTGCAGGATTTAAGAAACACACTGATGGAGGCATTCCAAATGAGAACTGTGCATGATTAAGTGCATGTAAACCCACAGATTGAATTGAAAAGATTGAAAATATATTTTATAGGGTGTTGCCTATCTCTAATCAACTCTTTTTTTTCTTCTTTTGAGGCAGATGGAGAGTAAAAAGTCTGACTTGTAGTAATTCTTTGACCACTGCTGCTTATTAGTGGTTAACACATTGTGCCTTTGCCAGGGCCGAAGGCTGCTGATGCAATTTACATTTTTGTTTCTCATGCTTCATTCAGCCTGACCAGCGTTAGTTGTAGTCCATTTCTTGAGCCGTTTTCCGACATGACCTTGAGAAGGATGTGGGGAGAATTGAGTCTGGACTTTTGCCTTATAACATAGTGAGAGATTCTTTGCTCAGAGGTAATCATTCAGAGGCAGATTTCAACCCCCCCCCCCCCATTTGTCCCACAGTGGTTTGGTCTAAGACTGCAGTATATATTGCAAATCTATCGTCATCACGATATCAACGTGCACGATAGACGTATCGCAAAAGGTGACAAAAAACTGTGATAAATGGTGTTCCATGCACCATGCATTCACGCCCTGCATGTCAATATATTAAGCCAATCAGAAAGAGCCCTGCAGCCCTGGATAATAAATCAAGACATTCAGACCATTAAGAGGTTTAGTCATTGTCAGAACAAGACAAGAAGAAGAGAAAAGAGAGATAAAAACAGATTTGATGGAGAGACACATCTCAAATCTCGCTCTGCCTACTTCAACTAAATTCTACTGTGGAAACCTCTAGTGATCATGTTTGTCCTGAGTTAAATTCATCACTAGGAGTGGTTGATTATATAAAAGAATTGTGTAGCTTATTTATAATCCCAGCACACACATTGTCACGGACACATACACAAAGACTCCGCTGCTCTGTGTGTGAGTGTGTGCGTCTCTCTCTCTCTCAGTTGATGTCGCTGACTGATCAATACTTTTCTTCAATAAGTTCAATTTCTTCAGAGCTGCGTATTCATCAGTATCACTCTTTTCCTCTCTCTCTCTTTCTCAGTCACACACACACACACACACACACACACATACATAGTTTGATCAGGCACATGTGTAGACTCACTCTGGCTAAAAGCAACAGAATTTGCAACTTCAGTAAATGTATGTAGAGCTGGAGGAGATGGTGTCTGGTTTGATGGAGCTTGCACAGTGTGAATGATAGAGGCACAGGAGGAGTGATATATTACAGACAGAGCTGCTTAAAACAGTAAAATCATAACTCTTCACAGTCCAGTTATGTATGAAAATACTGTAAGTGGACTTAGTGGAGCTGTGCATGGCTCCCTGGGTGTCTGCCCCGGACATAGTGGCGCTGTGGCCAGGCTATGAGCCTTCTCCTGGCTGTGGGACTGTCTGTGGTCTCTGCGTCCGTAGCCAGGAACTATTTGTGTTTATTTATTGCAAGTCATATTGTCATCATGATATTAAACAACGTTGTTGCATATTGCATGTTTTCCTAATATCGTGCAGCTCTAGTTTGCTCCATTGTTTACTGCTTTCACTGTCCATGATCAATCATGAGTCTTCACAAGCTACAAAGAAATAAAAAGCTGAAGCAGAGACGAACTTAGCGAGTGAGTCACAGACCAGTCAGCTTCCAGCAGTTGTGTCATGTGTTTTGGATGTGCAGTTTAGACAAGAGGGCTGAAAGGGAGGGGTTTAGATGTATATGTTATCTTCCAATTTTATCCTGCTGTTGTTAGCTTTTCAAGGAACTTTAGCCTCAAGAAATGAATTTACTGTGTGATTGCCAATCCATATAGCCTCTTCAGAACTTGTCATTTTTGATGTGGAGGCAGTTAATTCAGAGGTTGTTGTTGTTCCCGTGCTGAAGGAGATTTTGACAACGGCAACAGGCAGATGTGGAAGGGGAGGGTACTGTCACATAAGACATGGTAGTGTCCACATTTGGTGAGCTTATTATTCCCAATGACTTAGCTCTTAAACAGACATTGTGTGGACAGTGACTGTTCAGTCTGTATCTAAGTTTTTACACCCTGTTGAGTCTGTGCAGGTCTTTTGTCTCCCGTGGCACTACCTCTAGCCCTTGTTTTCGAGGGTTATCTCGCCCCTTGAAACGGATTCACAAAAGTTGAAATCTTGCCCTACGAATTGGTACAGCCCTTCATGAAGCCGTTACATCATCTGTTGTCCCTCACCTGTGTCCCACTCTGTGTCACTCTCTGTGTACCTCTCCTGTGTTCCCCTCTGTGTCCCTCAGCTGTGTTCCCCTCTGTGTCCCTCTCCTGTGTCCCTCACCTGTGTTCCCCTCTGTGTCCCTCTCCTGTGTCCCTCACCTGTGTCCCTCACACAGAGAGTGACACAGAGGGGAACTCTGTGTCACTCTCTGTGTCCCTCTCCTGTGTTAATTTCTGTGTTCCTCTGTTTCCTGTTTTATTTTGTAGTCTCTGCTCCTTGTGTGTTTTCCCCCTGGACTTCCTGCCCTCATCAGGCTCACCTGTCTGTCCTGTGCCACCTGTCTCTAGTTTCTCATTAGTTCAGTGTGTATTTAAGTCTTTGTGCTTCCCTATGTCTTGGTCAGTTCGTTGTTGTGAGATGCCGTTTCCATGTGTTGTTTCACCACTCGTTGCTGTTTCTACTCCCCCCAGTAAGTCTCTAGTGTTTTCTTGTGTCTCCCCTGTTTTTGCCTAAGAGCATTTTGAGTTCTTTGATTTTGGATTTTGTTATTATACCCTGCATTCCTCATTAAAGGACACTTTCAGTTGAAACCTTTTGTTCCGGCTTTTTGGGTCCAACCACTCCCTTACCGGCTCCCCACAAAACTTTACAGTAATTGCTTCATTTGTAAGTCTTTCTCCTTACTGGTGATTTGCAAGGCATTCTGGGAAATTTCCATACCCCTTGGTTTGAAGTGAGGGTTGGAAAAATCTTCATTTTGAGGGCCATACATGCCTTAGATTCTCTTTCAGGGTTGTCTACTGGTCTGAAACCTTTGTTCCGTGTCTACACATTAAAAAAAAATGTGTCCCTCATCCACTGGGGGACATTAATGATGATTTTCAAGTTATTGTGCTGAAAAGCTATTGTGACATTGAAGGATGAGGGTAAAAGGTGAAATCTGGGGTGGGAGTGACAAACAAGGAAGAACAGGAGAGAGAGAAAAGATGAAAGAGGATAACTGAGGGTCATGGAGCACAGTCAGGATGTGAAGTGTAAAGCTCTTCAGGAGCAGTAGATTCCGTGCAAATGTGGGAGGCCAGAGGGATCAACCATGATAATTATGAAACATTCTAGGGAAAGAAGTGTGTTCATGTTTATGTACACACACACACACACACACACACACACACACACTAACCCTACCGTAACCCACACACAAGTAATACAGATGCGGATCATGTGTGATGTATGAATACTTTGTTTTATGTTATTAGTCGAGGAAGAGGTGAAGTCTGAGTAGAGAAGAAATTTAACTGGTTCCAGCTGCAGCTTTGGTGTGTTCATTTATCTTCGTAGTGCACAAGTGGGGGAGCTGCATTATTAAGGCATCAAAGGATGGATGCAAAGGGAAAAATGACCACAATGAGTGAGCATATACAGCTACTGTTGCTTATCATCTGTAATATCAACTCGAGTGTATCCTGGTGAACACATTATCAGCTTTTAAGAAAAACTATCAACTTGTAGTCTAATGAGTCTACGTATATTTGACAATGATTGGTTTATAGACAGATATGTGTCTGATGTCAGCATGTTATCAAGTTGGCTATAGCATTCATTAGAATGAGAGAAAATGAATTTATTTTGGAAATCCTTGGTATAGTTTCTAACTAATACTTACAAACTTGCCACTTTCAAATGTGCAGTTCTGCAGTAGCTGAACATTTCAAAGCACTGACAATGTAAGCTTACTTAGAAAATTACACCACAATCTTAGTTCAAGCTTTGAGGCTTCCAGTCCAAAGAGATGTTTTTGGCATACCTCAGAGGTATACGTCAGCTGCCTGCAGAGATAATATGTTTTTGTATAGAGAACAACAGCGTCTGCCTTTATCACCAAAAGCTCTTGAATCTTGACATCTTTGTCAGTGTCTTGTACATGTATGGCACCTCTATTTCATTCAGAGATATTTATATTCTTTATGTTTTGTTCAGTTTTACATCCATTACCTTTTTAAAAACTTAATCAAAGCTCCCATTCAATTGCAGTGAATCCTCCAGATGATTCCCTGCTCAGTTCTATTTACAAGGGGGCCTGCAGGAGAAACTGCAGAGAATGCCTGCAGCAACTGACTTGGCTGAAGCATTACAATCCCTGTGGATGTTCCTCTAATTCAGAAATGAAAAATACTGTCTATGTCCTAACCAGGATCTTATTTTGTGGTGTGTGGTGTTCATGCTATCAATTCTGATAGCACAGTGGAAATTGCTAATAGGGATCACGTTTGGTCATTTTGGCACCATCTTTGGCATTTTATGTATCTCACTAAACTCATTTAATTTCACTTGTAACTCACTGTAGGTTATATTATTTATTACTTACTTGATTACTTTAATCATTCATTCAATCTTAATGCTATAAAACCACTGTAAAAGATCTATGAATAGCACTCTGGGTGCTTAGCCACCATTATTCTGCTAGATGCAGTCACACGACGTAGAATCAGTGTAGAATAGGCAGAACAATATCTCTGCAGTCTGCTGGTAAATGTAATTGATTGACACTTCTGTCAAACCCTCACAGCTAATAACATTACCCTGGAATGGAACCTGTCAGGAATCATTTTACAGTGACACAGAGGCCCTGGAGTATAGCAATAGCAAAGTTGTTGACCTAACAATTCATGGTGACAAAACTGCAAAGGGGAGTCACTTTAGGTACATATATTGTTTGTGTCATTAGCATGGAGGAGCTTGATCCTCAGTGTCAGTGTTTTAGGCATGCACAGTTTTTTTTTGCTACATGCTTATTTGGTTGCTGTTGGAACTGTTTAGGAGAAAATCATTGTCAGGCTTCTTCGCTTTACATGCATTTGCCACATGAATATGTTGCTCCATGTTTAGCATGCTTATATATTATAAATAAGTTGCAGATGTGGTGTTGCTCCTGGTTGCATAATTGATTGTAGACAAATGTTATCTTACAGGTTCATTACTCATTTGATTTGTTGTTGATTACTAGTAGGCACATTTTCTGCTTGACAAACTTATTGTAGCTAATTGTTTATTAAATAAAAATTCATCTTTGCTGTTGTAAATTTTCTTAAAGTAGTGCCCATCTTTTACTCTTAGTGAGTAAAGTGGTGCTTTCACGAGATATTACATGTGGTACGATTGAGTTTGTGCCAAACCCACAAAAATGACTGTACTGTTTCCAAGAATCCTCAAGCTAAAATTGTTTGTCACTCTAAAAAGTAGGAAAAAGAAGAGTCTGATAATTCTGAAGCATTTTTGCTCCTTGAACACTCTAGACTAATAGGGGTTATTCAAGAGGCTGCTGACCAAAGGTTATATTCAATATATTCAAGATGTTTTGGAGAACTGAAACTTAAAAGAAGAACAGGAAGATCGAAAATCTTACTGAACACCAAACCTTATGTGGACTGTTTATACTGTTCTGTTTTGTTTGCAGGGAACTTTGGCACAACCTGCCCTATACCCCTGATGATGCAGGTTAGAGTTATCCCAATCAATTTCTCCTGATGTTCACTAGATCCGTGGAAATAAAAAGATAGTTGAGTGGCAGCCATAGCTCAAAAATAATTCCCCCATACTGCAACTTAGTTTAAACATAAACGTGTTGGAAAATTTAGTCTGTGTTGTAATCTTTGTTCTTTGATTTGGTAGCTAATCCAGCAGTTAATCTAATAGAATACACTGTGCATGTGAGTACCTACCTGAAAAGAGGTTGTTTTTCCCCACTTTTATGAACAGAGCAAAGCGTTCAGGTGAAGGGACTTTTCCAGTATTTCCTCCATCAAGAAAAAAACATCTTCTTTAACTGAAACCTCCATCGAACACCCATTAACATCTGGTTATGGTACAACTGGCTTCGCTTCCAGGTCAAATTGCTCTGAGGTAGCGAGTTTTTTATTGGATCTGCCTCCAATTTGTGTTGTTGTAAACATGACACGCACATGTGTCTTTTCACCCACTTTTGAAATAAACATAAGCACATACTGGTAAACACACCTGTCAGTGTCCACCTGTGGTGACGGTAAACCATGAAAAATAACAGCTACATTTTATTTGTAAAGTCTATGGCAGGAATGGGGAATCTTCTTCCAAACTAAGGACTCCATTTTTCATAAAATCTGTTGCAGGCCATACTTAATCATTGAACAGTTGTCTAATGAAATGGCGCCTGAAGTAAGATTGTATCAAATGGCATAATAAGTTGGCACCTGGGTGGTATAAACTTACTCTCAATAATTGGAGTTAGAACACAATCAAAGTGTAGGTGCAAAAGAACATTTAGTCTCAGAGTTGAATTATGGACCAAGGTTCAAGCTTTTCTTTGGTAATGATTGGTTTCAGATGTATGTACAGCAACAGTATATTGAATTAATCAGGTGACACAGGAGAGTGGTTCTAATGAATTTTTGAGAGCTGACTGGTTATTGTTTAGGCGGGTAAATGTATAGGAGCAGACAAAGTCAAAAACAGGTTAAATCCAATGGACAAGCAAGGCAACAACAAAATTCAGGTAAGCAGAGGTTTCAGAAGAAGTGTCTAACCACAGGTAGAAAGATGTGTCTCAGTCTTACCACTCTAGATGGGCAGAAAGTAAGATCCATCCATAATTCTTATCGTTCATCCATCAGATCTGATGTATAGAGATAAACAACCCCTCTGCAGGTCATTTGGAGCTGCCAGTTAACATAATGTGCTTGTCTTTGGACTGTTGACCATAGCTTGAACATGATTGTGTAAGCATGATGAAAAACCATACAGACGGACTGGCGATGTTAAAAACACCTTTTTACATCCACACATTGATTTGTTTATGAGGTCCAGTTCAGATGCAACTTGTCCTCTGTATTCAATAAATAATATGATATGGCTGTAGAAACTCATTCAGAACATATTCTGTACATCTATTTTCATGAAAACTTTTTGGGCTATCTCTTGGAAAAACAAATCAGATGGAAACCCTGGTTGACGTACCAGCTCCAAAGAAGGGACTCCATCCATCTAATGCTGGGTATCCTTCAAGACTGCAGTTACAACAGTGCAGGAGTGCAGTCCAGGTGGTGACCCAAAAAAGAATTGGACTAGATTCAATCAGATTTAATTAAATGGGATGACCCCAACCCACTGGTGACCCTCAAAGGATGATCAGTATAGCCAACGGATGGACTACATCTAATATGTCCAGCAAAACAAATATTATTGGAACATTGCAATTTGTAATTTGTAACATGCGTACATTATGAGAAAGTGCTTGCTGGAAAAAAAGCCAGAACAATGTGCATGACATAACAGAGGCAGAGCAGAGTTGTGCATGGTAAAGGTGGATATCTACAAAACAGAGGTGGAAAAGGACAGTATTTTATCAACTAGTATAGGGGATGGATTATATCTGTCACAACAAGGCACAGTGAAGAACAAACATTAGGTAAGACACAAAGTTTGTTTTGACAACTGTTTTCTTAGTAGCAATCATCTGAGAAGTCAGTGCTGATCAAGTCTGTATCTCCTGTTTGGGTTGGAACAACTTTTCTCAATGTTGAGTCCAGCTTTGTATGGTTTATATTTTGAAGATGAAGTAAATCCCATCATATACTGTATCCCTGTGCCTGTGCTTGTTTATCCTTTGACTGCTTGTATAGTCCCAGTTACAAATAAGATTAAGATTCCTCTTTATTGTCCCACACACAGCATGCAACATGCAACATGGGGAAATTTGACCTCTGTATTTAACCCATCCGTGTGAAACCAGGCACACACGGAACACAACACACACAGTGACCACACGGAACAGTGGGCAGCCATGAAGGCGCCCAGGGAGCAATTGGGGGGGTTCAGTGCCTTGCTCAAGGGCACCTCGGCAGTGCCCAGGAGGTGAACTGGCACCTCTGAAACTTCCGTCCATGCTGGGCTTGACCCTCTGGTTCCCAAACCAAGTCTCTATGGACTTAGCTATTGCCTCCCTTAAATAATAGGTGTGTCTGACTTGAGTCTGGGTAAATTACTTCCAGGGATGATTTTTTTGGAAGACCTCCACTACCACAAAACACTACTTCCTATAAGGGTTGTGCAGATAGATGATGATCTTGGGCAATCATAAATAGCCAATATTCCCCCTATTATTTGTACTAGCAATATTGAATTAATATGAAATAAAATGTGTCAGGCAAACAATCAACTTGACAAAATGTGTGTGAGAACACAAACTCCACTGTTTCTTTCAAGATTCCCAGAAATTTTCAGTCCTTATTTCAAAGGAATGTACAGTCAACAAGAGAGAGCAGGTGACAAACAGCTGTTTCTATGACATGCTCCACCCTCTGTTTCACTCAGCACAGGTAGTTACTTCAAGAGAGAAATAAAGGAAATGATTTAAGAGACACTGGATTAATTACAACCTTATATATTATGATTATTCTATACATTATATCAAAAAGACATTGTTCCAATTATTATCAATAAAGTTTGACACTAAACATCAGCTCTGGTTGTACTGTTAATTCCAATTTTATCTTCCTGATAAATCAGGGAAGACAGTGGCAGTCCCCCTCCCTAATGGTTCTATCTACAAATAATTAATATCTATGTATTCATTTCTTGAAAAAAGGTTTGTTCTCCAAAAATAGTGGCGGAGGGGCTGAAGCAAATGGTAGAGATACTGCAGCAGCAGTGCGAGCAAAGGGGTTGATGGGAAATGTATCTCGGCTTAAATGGGCCACCTAATAAGGTGGGTGGTTATAATAGATGATTGTGGAGAACGAGGTATGTCACATGCCTGAACTAGCTCACAGGGTTCGCTCCATTCACGACAGAACTGTTCTGAACTACACAAAATATATAAATATTGTTTCTCCCACTAGCTCTATTATCATTTCAACTAGTAGGGAGTAGAAGTAATATCTCACAAAACTCCAAATCAACTGTTTGGATAAAGGGCAATTCTTTTTACTCATATTTCAATCAGACAACTCTCTCTTTGAAATCTTTATTGCAGCAGCAGAACATAGTTGAAGTTTGGCGTCAAACTTTTTCACTATAACAATACAATGGGGAGTGATGAGGCTGGCGTGGTGGAGAGGCTGAATCAACAGGCAGCAATACTGACACAGGGCAGCAGAAGGATTGACGAGCAAAGGGAGAGATGGCAAATCTTTGCAGCTTATTTGGAAGGTGTGTGTATTATGGAGGGTTGTGGACAGTGAGGCATGCCACATGATTAGAGCAGCACACCTCAAGTTGGCTGCCTGAACTAGCTCAGATTGTGCAGTATACTATAATGTCATGGAAAACTAATTTAGTTGCCATGACTGTCCCTTTATAAAGACTTATCAAATAACTTTGAAGAACCAATTGCAGCATTATAATCAATGCAATCAGGTCAATATCCTGTAATAACAACCATGTAAGATTACTCCTGGATAAAATTAAGCTGATCTGGGAGAGTTGCTGGAGTTGCAGAACCATGACTGGACAACTGCATTAACATGTTTGTTTGGGCTGAGCTTGCTAAAGAATACAAGGTTTTTGTAGTTTTGATTGATATTTTTGGGGATAGAGGCCACATGTTTAGCCGTGCAAGTGTTATTAAAGTCAGGGCCACTAATCATAACCTCAGTCTAGTCCATGTTTAGTTGCACAGAGTTCTGGGCCATCCAGCATTTGAGATCATGTTGACAGTTGTTGTAATGAGTTGACAGAATTCATTGGGTTTAAGAGAAAGGTACAATTGAGTGTCATCTGTGTAAGAATGGAAGTTAACATTATGCATGTTGATGACATGTACAAGGAGTAACATGTATAGAGAGTACAAGAGTTGCCTATGACAACAGGAAAAGCAATGACAATTAAATCTGAAGATTTTCCAGTATAAGAATCATTTCAGGGGAGCAGTTTCAGTCTTGTGACTTACCCTGAATTCATATAGAACAGTCTTTCAAGAACTAAAGAAAGAAAAGGCAGATTGAAAATTCTTCTCAAGTTATCCAGGGAGCTTGGATCTAAAGAGGAGAATATCACAAGTGGTTGAACAACGGCCGAGGTGAGTATATACTGATCAACAGATAAATAATCTCCCTTTAAAAGTAAACAAAAAATGTCGAGATCTTCATTTATTAATAACCTCATTGAGAGAGTCCACAGATATTGTGCCTCTAAGAATGTAGTAAAGAAAGTCATGTGCATGGGGGATGCTGATATTTACAGACTTTGTTTACAAAAAAGGTTAAAAATTCGACCATCTTTCCACTTCCACTCAGTTCTTCAATAGGGGGCATGATGGAAGTTCCCACAGCAGTCTGGGCCTATAGCAGCATAACTAAGATCGCTGAAAATTACACACGTTTCTGACTTTCCAGAACTATACAATGACCAATTGGTTCGAAAGTACATGCAACTGCTATGGTTGTTACAGAAAAACAGCTTGAGGCTCTGCGGCATAATGTTTTTGTGCCAATGACCAACAACCTATTTCATTATAGTTTTCAGGATCTTAATGAGCAAACTCATTATGTATACTGAGTATAGTAATTAATATATTATTTATTCATAATGGGTTCAGGAGGCAGACACCCTCTTGAAGACTTTAAACTTTCTTCTTTGATAAAGCTTATAGTTAGGGCTGGATCAGGTGAGCACTGAACTATATATGTACATGGGTTGAAAGTGATATGGCTCAGCTCAGGTCAAAGTTCAACAAATTTGAACTTTCTGATAATAAAACACATTCGGAACAACAGTATTTAGTACAAGCTTGAGATTATGTAGAGATATCTGAAGAATGCCACACAAGCAAAAGAAGCCAAATGCACATGAAACTTTCCCAACACTGCCACTCGTCAGCTCAGATGCTGAAGTGATTGATGGTACGTAATGGTAGGTGGTCCATGTCATCTCAAAGTATACACAATTGTAAATTACGGCATTCTTAGAGTCTGAATGTCCGAATGAATAGGCTCAAATGAATGTGTCTTGCTTCAAGTTATTATTTAGGCATCTGTCCGACGCCTCTGGCTTCCTTTCTCTAAACCTCCAGTGTGCACCTCTCTGCCAGTCCATGGCTTGTGTGTAAAGACCACAGCTGGGTCAAATTTCCGAGTCAAACTTATAGTAATTGGAAAGCTGTGTGCAGACTGAAGGGAGGTCCTCACCTCACAGGCTGCTGAACAAATGCGCTTGAAGCCAAAAATTTAAATATAAAAAGAGGGAGAATGTGTCACAGACTTTGCTCTCAATCTTTCTTGTATTATAAAAACTGCTTCAATTCACGCCAGCTGCAGTAATTTCTGCCACCTTAATTTGACACAGAAATGCCCACCCATCGGATGGAATGCATAATAAATTGGTTGTGTATCTCCTGGCACAATTGGAAGTGCATGGTGGTTCTGTGAAAGTGTAAAACAAGCAAAGGGTCATGGAATGTAACCACCAGTGTTCGTCAAACAGTGCTAATGAACACACCCTGGAACACCTTCTTGGTTGGAGAGTTCTCTGAAAAATGGAACTTAAACAACCAGATAATAACCAGAACAAATTGTAGAGAAATACACAGAAAGGCTTCAGTTCTGCTGAATTCATCTATCATGCACCACTTCATTCTCTGAGGGGCTGGCTGAGTTGGAAAGAGCTGCTGATTGTTTTTCCTTAAGGCAAACTTATTAAGTATTTTTTTAATGAGTTAATGGATACAACAGAGATTTTCTTAGTCCAGAAGAATATAGAAGAAAAGGAAATTTGCTGACACCCTGTCTAAAAATGAGGGACTAAACTACCCTGCTGAACTCTATGATATTCTGAACATGGGCCTGCAACACGTGTGGGGTTTGCAGTAGCCTCTCAATAGGACCTGTCTGTTGATGTTTCGTTGGTTGTGTAAAGCAATAAAGGAGCAGCCATATGGCTCAAATGATTCGGCTAAATGCTGGAAATGTGGAGGTTTGGATAGTTAAGTGTTATTCTAAACGTAGGAGAGTTTGTTTAAGATTGTGGGAAGTAAGGAAGCATGTCTAATACACTTAAATTACACTGACCTCAGAACCAGTCATCTATGGTGGCTTTTTTCTGAAACCAAATCTAATTACCATGGTTATCAACCAGTTAAGATCTGCAAGTTAAGAAGCTTCTGTTACTCTGCCCCAGGTTACTATAAAACAATTGAATGGAAATGGGACAAAGCAATGTAGTAATCAGTTAGTCTTAAACTATTAATCCATAAATCTGGGTTCTTTACCATCTGGAACACATTGCCTGCTTTGTGTGTGCGTGGCAACTATGTCTTTGAACTGCTGTAGCTCCCTCGCCTGTGTGTCCACACCATCAGTGTGTCTGCTGTGGCACTCCCATTCAACACATTTCCCATATATGTGCCATGAGAATTTTCTCAAGCATCACTTTTAAAGGTTTTTGTGAGATTTTCAATAACAGTGTTCAACATCCAACTCAAATAAGCTGATTGCACTGAGTTTGATTTTGCATTTTGCCCTTCCTCGACCTGACTCTCTGTGTAGACGGATATCTAGATAGATAAATAGATGGATAAATAGATAGATGTTAGCATGTTATTGCAGACATTGGAGGACCTGAGCCTCCTCAGGAAGTAGAGCTGGCTCGTGCCCTTCTTGTAAGCAGTCATCTCCACACATGCTACTATGGCCGTGTCATCAGGAGGTCATTTAGCATATTAACGACTTCGACCAGTCCTCCCAGTTGCTGGAACAGACACCTCATAAACACATCCAGCGCTAGAGAAATCCCAAAGGAATGTCTTTGACCTTTGCCCTTACTTGTGAAAGATACACCATCTGGAGCTTGGTTTGACAGTTGTCTTTGCTAACATCGACAACTGAAAGCACTTAGGGCATCTCTGTAACAACCTTCTCCAGGGCTGGGAGGATCTACATCTATTTTAATTCCAACTTAAGAGTCTTGATGAATCACTGGCAAAACTTCCAGGTTTACTTAAGTATGGTGGACTCCAGGACCACGGTCTAGCGTTTGATTAAATTAAATTCGCCTGCAACTAAAAGCATGATTTGTCTTCTTTCATTCAATTTCAATATGTGTTTTTCTTGGATATAACAGTCAGCATCAACCATATGGTCTTCTATTGCTTTGATGTGTTCAGTCCAGCTTTGTGCAAAAACACACATTTTATGGAAATAAAAACAGGACAAGATTAAGAGACCTTGTGTGGAAGGTTTTGTATTTTGTCAAACTAACCACATAATCTTTGATCACTTTCACATGTACATGACTTGTGAACATTTATGCCCAGTTTTTCTAATACAACTTTATAGATCCTATATTGTTCTGCTGAATTACTGTGACCAAACATTTCATGCCATGTGCAGGACTCCTCTCTCTATGTTTAGATCCACGTCTTCCACTGTATGACTATGGTTTGGTTTTTGATTGTATATTTTCGGAACTGGCGCTTGGGTTTCTTCATTTAGCTTTTGTAATCTCACGTTGCTAGCACAGCAAATGTCTACTGTTTATTGTACCATTACTTTTTTTGCATTCTGCTAGGTATTTGATTATTTGTTACACCATATACAACTCTGTCTGTTATAAGTGTCTTTCAGTTAAGGCTCCAAACTTACTTTCCTTAGATCAGTAATGTGAACATCAGTAGATTGCATTCCCTTGCATCTGCATAAAAGATAAACATCTCTGGTTTGTCAGGTTTTGACGTGGTTGAACACTTCTTGCCTCTAGGTCAGGGGTCACCAACCTTTTTGAAACCGAGAGGTACTTCATGGGTACTGAGTCATACAAAGTGCTACCAGTTTGATACACTCTTCTGAAATAACACATTAAACACACGCAGGTTTCTTTCACAGTAGTAAAAAAGAACTCTTCCTCCCATTCACTTTGAAAATGATACGTTTCTTTCTTTTTTCTGCCATGTTTTTGGGGTAAGAAACCGCATTCAGCCCCGTCTTCGCTGCTCCCGCTAGCTGAAATTGGCCACGCTGAAATTTTGTCATGCACACAATACTGACCTTTTAACTATACCTTTTCGACTTCATTATGGGAAGAGTCAACTTCAATATGGGAATACAAATTTGACAGTATAAAAAATAAATAATTTAATTTAAGTAGAAATGCATATCAAATTTTAGACGCAGCTCACTGGTGAGTTGAATACCTTTATCACACATTCTTTAATTAATGTTTACTTGTGCGACTTCAACTTATACACAACAGCATAACATAATTCCATGTTAAATTTGTGAAAATGTGATAAAATGTAAAGAAATACCCTGCATTTGCCTCCTGTCTGGATCTAACAGAAAAGAGAGACTTTGTTGCCCCTGTACCATCTTTTCTCGAAGTTTCTATATAATTTTTTAGGTCGTTTTTGCCTAATCCTAACTGTAGTTAAACAACATTGAAAACATAACCTCCTTGCCTGAGGTTAAGAGAGGTTAAAGACAACATGCTTTTGTGAAAGTGGGAGATGAAATGTGTGCATCCGGGATTTCATGCTTCTTCATTGACAGTGAGTGAATTTACTGCATTGTTTGTATGTGCTGGTTTCAGAAACCTGGATATGCTGGAGTAATTACAACGATACTTCAGTAGTAGTATGTCATTCTGACATATTTGGAAGTGCAGGGATGTGATATTATGACCATCAATAAATGGAAAGTCTATTGTTGCTAATGCAGATCATAAATTGCATCATTTTCCGGCTTCTACTGACCAGGTGGAGACACTGCAGGTGGTAGATGCAGCAGAAATTTGTGCCAAAGATGTTTAATCAGCACATAGTTGCAGACAGACAGGATTCATCACTGATCATATATACAAAGATAAGAAGTACCAGGTTTCTTGTGCATTATGTAAATATAATATCCTAAATATGATCAAAGCCAGTACACATGTAAACTTACTCAGTGTGACATGACTGGCAGGTACAGTATTTCCAAGTACTGGAGGAACATGAAACCTCACTATTTGAATTATGGTTACCATGTTTTGTGTCCAACTCAAACAATCAACTCTGATGAATGCGTCTGACCAGCTCATTCTTCATAGAAACGCTTAAGTCAATCTGCTAACCTAATGGAAAAAAAACATGATAATAATTAAAACGATAACAATCAAAGTTAAGTTAGTTTCCAAGGTTTCATGGCTTTACCTCAGTCAAAAATACTCAGATCTACCAGTATCCATGGTGAGGCTGATTAGTAGTACTGCTAGTATACTTTACACACGAGTGACAAGTTCAGCTGGAATTTGTCCATCTCCCGCAGAAGTCGACTGGATTGACAGTCACTTCCTGCCTCGAGGCAAAAGGTCATAACACTGCCGCTTTTAAAGGTTGCTTGAGGCAGCTTTACCACAATTGCAATAGTGGGGAGATTTTATCATGCACAGTTGTGGTATTATTTGGATGAGTCCGCTCTGGACACTTGATCTCATAGCTATGTGGTCAGTCACCCACAAAATAAATATCGCATTTTTAACACAGTTAAACCCACAGCCACAATCGGCCAGACATGACTAGAAATAATACAGTTATATTTGTGGGAACATAGATTTCTCTTGCCTGTTTTTTGTCTTTAGTTTATTACTTACTGAAAAATCTTCTTAAGACTCAATGTTCTCAATGTACAAAAATCTAAATCCATATCAGTGGAGGAAAAGTGAAGGACAAATTTGAAGGATTCATATTGACACTGTTAAAGCATCAGTATGAAGTCTGAACAACAAGACTTCCTCCTTTCACAATCAGTAAGATGGATAAATCAAATTTCACTCTGTATCATGGATACCCTATTAAAACTCAAAATGTCAGAAAAGAAATGAGATCCCTGAGGGAAAAATCACAAGAGGATGATGTAATATAAGCAAATCCCAGCAGTGTATGAGCTACTCAACGGCCATCCAATATAAACATGAAATGTACACAATATATAGTAGTTTATTTCTCAGGTCAGACAGCAGACTCATCTTTGAAAACATCGCTCCTACTCTTTTCTTGGTCACGTTTATAATTCATGATGTGGTACATGAAAACAGAGCTGCGGTGTCCCAGATAATAATTTGAACTCTACATCTGGTGGTCCACCACTTTAGCTGCTCAGGAGATGACTATCTTTAAAACTCAACTCAAAACATGTGTGATAGCAGAATATACAAGTGATACTAGATACAGTAACTGAATAGTGGAAAATATAAACATTATTTTTATACTTTTTCACAAATGCATTGTTGAAATTCACACCATTAAAAAAATACTGAATATTTTGGAAACTGTGTTGTTAAATGTCAATACAGGTACAGTGCAGACACCTAAACAAACATGTTGAGGATGAGATAGCCTTGTTTCACACATTTTTAGCTGTTAAGTCAGTCAAGTAAGATGTTCTCTGTGTTCTTTTGAGGGCTCATTCTTTGACTGGAACAACATCAATATTACATCATTGTCATACACACACATACTACACACATATAAAGGTCCGTGTGGCACAGCTGGTTGCCCATTATTTGAAGGTCGGTCGGTCAATCCCCAGCTCCTCCAATCGACGTTGAAATGAGGATGATACTGAACCCAAATTCGTGTGCAGGGGACCGCAACAACACCATTATTGGAAACCCCTTAACACGGCTCCATGCTACAAGCTTTCAGTCAAAAACTTGGTTAACAATCAAAACAAATGTGAAATATAAATACCAGCTATCTTATTTATACATCCTTGTATGAGGATAATCTGTCTGTAGGATTCAAGACCTAAAATAAGAGGATCTGATTAGATACAAAATATATATTGTGGGGACCAACAACTATGACCCATAAAACTGCTAGGGACCATATAGTGCAGGGGCCTTGAGTTGAAATTTAGAAAGGTCTAAGCAAATGTCCAGAGCATCGTAAACGCTAACTGGAATTATTGTTCAATTCAAATGCTCTTTGGAATTCACAGATTTGGTCTGTGAGGTTCCTTGGCCACTAAATTAGTGAGTGATGCAAAGGCTAGAAAAGCTGCAGCAGTTAAAATAGAATTGCTCTGTCAAAATTTGACGATTCACAATGATATATCGGTTATAGGTCATACCAGACTTTTTGTCCTGTCCTGACAGCGTCTGGGTCCAGATTTGGACCATGATCCAGGAGGAACACCGGGCTTACCCAGTAATGAGCTCGAGGCTTCACCTAACCCCACAGGAAAGTTTAAGAGTGATTCCTGAGTGTCGGGTCCCCTCAATGTTGATTACTTAACTAGTAAACAAAAAGTAGCTGTTAAACCTCCCGAAGGAGTCAGGTGTGTTTGCCAGGCCTAAAATGAAGAACTTCATCCACGTCTTGTATAATAAGGGCTCGATTAGATTAGCCAATCCACGAGAGAGAAGGAAGTTTTAGACATTACAGGGGAGTTAATGAAATGTTAGGAATCCCACACATTCAGGGGATATTAAATGGTTTTGGTGGAACCACATGACTCAACACACTGAACCAAGCAAAGGGTTTGCAGCCTTTATAATTCAGTGGGGCCTTATAACTTGAAAGACTTCCATTTGGTGTCACAAAAACACCCTCACCTTTCCTAGAAGAGATCCTAGAATTTCTCAGATGCAGCATGCGCATTCGACACATGGCCCATGTTTCAGTCTATAGCAGAACATGTACACAGCATGCTGAGGCTTTGGGTCAAGCACCAAATATCAGCAGGACTGTGGAATGTTTGAAAAGTGATCTCAGTTGAAGGCTACAAGATGGATAGTAAAGAAATATCTGTAGCATGGGCACAAAAAGCAAACTGCCCTACCAAGGTTAAACGCCTGTGTAAACTTTCTAAGCTAATACAGTAGATATGTGCAAGATTTCTCACATTGTGTCAAATGCCTGTATGATATACTCTTGGTAGGTAGACGATGCCCCTGAGTCCAACTTTTGGTCAGCTAGAGCAGCCTCAAAGACACAAAAGACTAGTTTGGACTGACCCTTACCAGAAAGCCTTGTAACTAGTTGATGTTTCAATTAACTGCCTACGATGACTTATCCCAGGTTTCAGAATCTTTTTATTCTACATATAGACACTTTAGGGACCTGGAGCATAATTCTCACATCGACATCAGCAGAAAACGGGAATCGTACCGAGTTGAGCACATACTGTACCTACATCCCCTTCAATTCAATCAAGCTGCTCCCAATTTCTCATATATATCTGACTGATTTCATTCTTCAAGATGCACACATTATTCTCAGGTAAAACAATAAAAATTAAAATAAAAACCTCTGTAATAGTTTAGTGATATCAAAGAGAGTAGAAATGTCATAGTGTCTTCCTCTGGCTGTAACACAGAAGCGTTGTGTGCCTTTAGGCCACGATGGCCTTTACGTCTTCTTATGTGTTGAAATCTCAAGGTCGCTTTAAAAGCATAAGTAGAACACCAGCAGTCAGGCAGCTTGGAGAGCACCACACATCAGGCTGAATTAAAAAAAAGAGGCTAACTGAGAAGAAGTACAACTGAACGACCTATATGCAGGTAAGCAAGCAATGGCAGCTTGTTATCAATAGGTTGCTGATTTATTCAGAGCTTAGCTGAAATAAACCCTCCTGTTTTTAGAACCACGTAACATAACGTATGCTGAGACTTGGCAGCAACTTACTGCCTTTCTAGTCAGAAACTGAGTGGAGAGACACAAGTTAAGTGTATTATATATTTGATGATAACAACAACCCTCTCACAGTATCCTGTATGAGCACAGTTCCTATCTTGTACACCTGTGAATCTGCACTCTTGTATTACATAAAAGTAAAACAGCAGGAGTGACTGCAAGACTCTGCCATAAACCAATTACAATATGTTTCCTCTGAAAGAGTCTGAAAACAGAGCAGTGAGGACGGTCATCGACATGGAGTTCATGGAGTTTAAAGGCTTTGCGACTGCTAAATAAATGGAAGAGATGTCATGTGGAAACACAAACCAGATACACGTACTTAAATTATACAGACTGAGTAGAACAAAGAACTGGAGTGAAATAGAATAGAATAGAGTAGAACAGGTTTGACAGCCTGTTAAGCCCTGTTAGGGTTTTATTGAATAGGAATGCTATAAGACATTGTATTTTTTATAACTCAAGTTTGTAAAAATGTTTGATGAGAAAGAATCTAACTTCTTATTATAGTATAATTTAGAAAATAAGCTCAAGCAGCAACAAATGAAAAAGGTAAATGATTACGTCCAAAACCAACGACTGCAACAAAATAAAAATAAAAATTCACTATGATCAAAAGAGTTCAGTGCTTTTATCAAGTCAAAGGGTCCTTGTGAAGCATATGTCATATTATAGGGGCCTGAATAATTGTGTGTGTATTTTGGAAGATACATATCCTGGTCTACCAGAACAAAGAGAGTAGCTCAGTCCATCAAAGAGAAATAATATGTCGATGATAATGGTTGCATGCATTTACATTTGATTAAATTCTGTATACGGAATTCAGGATAAGTACCCAACTGTACTTATTTCAGTACTTGTGCTCTCTCTTATATCAGAAAATGTAATTTCACCTCTCGAGATTTGAAAAAAAACAGGTACAGTAGGTGGCGCTATGCACCTTAAAATTGTTTGCGATCCACCAGTAAACCGAAATACGTTGACTGCAGGTGTGCTGCTAATGTTAGCTGCAGCTGCTGCGGGGGACTTGGCTTTCAGGCTTTCAAATTCAGTGCTCTCATCAAGTTTTGCCATGGCCAGGTTTGCATTTCACATTACAAATACTTCACACAGTGTTGTCTCCGTTAAATTCTGAAAAGTGTGACCACACTTGAGAACGCTTTTGGCTCACCATTGCCTCCAATTACCAACACTGTAGCTTGCTGCACACCCTCCCTGAAATGTAGTGTTGCTTGCTACAGATGCAGTAGTGCACAATTTAAAATGTGTAGGCCACATGCGGAGGTTCTACTCGCTTTCTCACCCAGATAATTGAACTTGATTTAACATGAATCCGTGTTCGGTTGTACTGATGTTATGCCTTGTCACTTGAGGAACTTGCACTGTTGTAAGACAAGCATACCGTATATAATAAGAATACCAAACCAGATGAATAGGCTCATAGATTGAAAAGCCAGACCCATTCTATATGGTGCTGGGCTGTATCATGTCATATCTAAAACTCATTAACATTACAGAAGAGACTGGAGAATGAATTGTTCACTGCACTCATCATAACTCATCTGTAAGTCATCATTCCAGCAAGGCATTTTACCCATGGAGAAATAACTTGATGTGTACTGTACCAGACAAAGACATTTCACAGGACAAACAGAAAAGCCCAAAATTGTTAACAAAAGTCATAAAACTGTCGAATCTCCATGCACATACATTAGAACACTTATTGATATCATACCATGTGACTTCCACCTACCAAGGATATCATTACCGCTGTCCGTTGCATCCTTCACCAATGACCATCACTTCAGACATGCCTGAGACGTTCACATACAGGTTTTCTTTTGTCATGTCAGCTGACACAAATTCTTCTGCTGGAAAAAACATACAAACTCACTTTAAAATACACACATGTACGTTCATCTCAGCAGTATTTAAATGACAGGAGAACTAATAATGTTACAGAAAGTCAGGTATTGTCATTACAATCTTATCAGCGTCAAAGGTTGACTTACAGCTACACATTTTGGAATTAATTTTGGAAAATCCTAAATAAAGTGCATGCAAATCCCTGAGCAGTGCAGGTAATGTTAAAAACAGTCCACCTCTTTTGGCAGGATGTGGCATTCTTCTAAAGGTGCCTCCCTTCCAACTCATGGCAGCTGGCTACAGGGAATCTAACAATGCATAAGATTAAATAAGGTTTTCAATGCAATCATTCTTTCAGGCTGTTCAAAAGACTGAGACTGCTGGTGTTGCTTGAACCTAATGTACAGAAAAGAAAGAAATCTTTAAACTTCCTTCCTCACAAATCCATTTGCTTGTTGTTTGTTAGTTAGTCCTTCATTTTCTTATGTATGTACTTTTTCAGTTGGTGGCCATGATCAATGAGTGGGGTGCATGGCAGAAGTATAATGGGTGTTACTACTGCTTAGGACTGTTACAGACATTAACAAACTGCCATATCTGGTGACAACATGCTAAAACGATAAGTTATTGAAATTATTATTATCATTATAAATATTGAATATAAATCCTGTAAAAAAAAAAAAAAAAGAGCGATGTCCAAAAGAGCTGTAAATCCCACAAACACAACTAGAAATGAACTAGTAGTGGCATATCCAGGACCTAAGCTGTTGGCTGTAAGAAATGTTTGAGTTTGATTGATTATTGGTTAACTGGAAAAGTCATATATCCACATGTTGTTTCTGGCCTGGATTGGCACGTGGTTCATTAAGTTATTGTGATTTGAATTGTTGTCACATGTACAGCACCGTTTCCAGCCTCTTTCTTTCACTGCAGCCATTATTCAGACTCTATATCACTCACATGCTTATCTAAATCATGAGGACAGTTCAGACTGCGGTCACATGGCCACTCATCAGTTACATGTGAGATTATTCTGAGGGTATTTTTATGTAACATCACTCAGGGCATGTCTGTGTCACACTGAGAGAGCTCAAACCGTTGGCACTGACTGTCAGCATAAGCAACCCATACCTTCCTCTTTTACTCTGATTTGTATTTAGTTTAGAGGGAGGCAATTTTGATGGGCAACATACTCTGGTCATAATGTCATATTTAACCAGAAATGGATGACAAATTATGAAATATTCTTTTTTAATTAAAAGGATAAACTCAAAGGCAGACATTCATCTCTGAATTGTGATCAAATTCAGCTGCACTGTTCCTTCAAAGTTAGAAATAGACAGTTTTATGACAGAACATCTGGCTTTTCACATCTTACAGCTTCTAGTCATTTAAAAAAAAAGATGATTCCATGCAGGAAAAAGCAATTGAGGCAGTACCTGAACTCCCGGTGGTAGCAGAGAGAAGGTCAGAGCAGGGCCATATCAAAGCCTTAGTCTGGTTCAGAAATCAAAACCAATGTGAACAGTTAAGTCGTTAATAGTTTCCTGTTTAAAGAGGTCTCCAGAACAACCACAGTTTGCATAAATACAGTATAAACCTAAGATTGACAGATTGAAGAAGTTACCCTTAATAAACCTGACTAAAATGATTAAGGTTCTATTTCCAATGCAACTTTGTTTGCAGTTTTAATGAAGAGCATGTGTGTTTTTTCCAGAACATTCCTCATAACAAACAATCCCACTTTTATTATACCTCAAACGCGAGACTCATGGCAAGCATTTTTAGAAAATGAAAAAATAATGAAAAAGCTCAAGAATGCTCAACTCGATTCGATTTAATCCACGACTGACTTGAGAATTTTCCCAGGTGTCTTAACATATTATTTGGTTTAAGACAGTTCTGAGTGGATATCAATATCAGGAACAACCACAACAAATAGTATTTTTGTTTTAATCATTATTATTTAAACATTACAATTCTAACTTTACAACCACTTGTGGGTATTTGAGAATTAACATGGGACAACCTTTATTCAGTTGGCAACTTTCCCTGAATGATCACCAACAGAAAATTGAGTGATGTTTCCTCAGGGCACAACAATCTGCCATGCTGAACTGAAACAGCAAACCTGAGATCATCCTTTCTGCCAGACAGAACGTTTGGACAATTCTGTCATGGATTTTGTTAATTGACAATGTTTCTTCCAATTAGGTTGGGCAACTAAACATCGGTGTGTGTTTCAGAGATTGTTTTTCCTTTGAGAACATTGTCAGCATCTGACAGAGAGCCGCAGCACTGAGGCAGGCTTTTCCCTCCCTCTAGCCTTCACCTGGATACAGCTCCTGCCCCAACAATGCTGGCTCTATTCCGTCTCTTGGGGGTTATGGATTAGTATATTTAACATATTGGAGCATTGCTATAGAACAAGGGGCCTTTTCCTTGTTGAAGAAACCCCAGATCAAGAAGGTGACAGGACCCAAAAGACAAGAAGTGTTTGTGTTTCAATAGATCAAAATGATCTACTTAGGTTTATTTAGCATAGAAGGCAAATATAAAGTCTTACAATATATGAAAGATTAAATATCAATGTATGTGAAGCACAAAAAAATAAAAAGAAGAAAGTGATTTGTGCTTAAATCCTCATAGCTATTCTCCCTCAGATTCTTCAGTCCTCTGCATAAACTTCCTCTGAGATTTACCTCAGATCCTCGCTCTCAGGGTTACGTCTCCTTTATAAGGCTGGAACTGAGAGGAGGGCTTCACTATTCCTTTCTTATCAGCAACCCATACATGGTATATATTTGAACAATCTCAGCAGTTGATTGGTTTAGACCCAAAAGTATGTTTGTGGTTATATGAAACATGCATTCAGTGAACCTGACGGTGGATCATACAAAGAAGTTCTTACATGCGATGTACATATGATCCTGCATAAACAAAATCCTGATTTTTTTTCTGAGAACTTACCCAGACCTCTGTTCTGAGAACAGGGCCTCACAGAGTGGCAGCTGGAAAGTACCACTGTTGTCACCACTGATAACCTCTATCTGCAAGCAGTATATTAACAACAGACTTCAACAGTACATAACACATATGCAACAATTTAAATATCACTCGAAAATGTCACTTGAGTTTATGGATTTCCTTCTCTTCATTCCTCTGAAGCCTCTCTTTTGGAAGAAGCATTGGCAGAACGCACTCTTGACCTGTGCTCTCTCCTAACATGGGACACCTTTCTGACATTACAATGTGCTACACAACCAGGCTACATCATACCACTACACTTTTTCATTGATCCATGTCCACATTTTGGTTTCATATATGATATAATCCCCGTCCATACTAAAACGCCTAAAAACATATCATGTGATCACCCACGAACACTGGGCATGCACATGCCAGTGTAAACAGGAAGAAATGCGCTTTCTACTGGACACAGTAATAGTCGCAAAGTGTTTGAATAGTAGCCCCTGTCCTTCACATGTAAGCAGTTGTATTATTGTAAAAATGTAGAATTCAACTGTTGTGTCTACATCATAGTTTCCAAATGTCTCAGTTTCTTGCCATCCAGAATGAAACGCAGCCGCTGACTTTTCAAAACAAAATGGGGCCAGCAGCTTTTTTAAATTTCGTTGCTTAGTGGCTCCAAGTAATGTGGATGCCAGGCTTATTATAGCACAATTGATGTGTTTCAAAAATAAAACAGAAGTATGGACGGGTAGCCCCAGTCACATCACCTGAAACTCTACACGCAGCATTTTCTTATGATTAGAGGGAAGAAAGTCCAACATTAACTGTTTTACTGCGGCTGCAAACTCTTCTTTACTCCCTTCATGAATCCAAAATACTTCCTGCATTGGCAGTGAACAATGCCACAGACGATGATCATAATTCCTTGAGACACTCTACAGCTTGAATCAACGTGATAAACTTTTCCAGATTGCTGCCATCCTGGTAGCACCCGTGCAGTGGTATAAAGTTGCATTCGAATCTGTAGATTATCAGTGTTTACTGGATATCTACATGTTGTGTCATGTTGTAAGAGTGGTGTTAAGATATGCTGGCATCATTCAGGACAAATAGAGGCTAAAGATACAGATACAGGTAAAACCAACATTGAGTGTCATAGTTACGTTGGCTGCCATGGCACTCTACTGGGGCGATGAACACCATTCTCCCAAAAGATATTCCCTCATTTTGTGTTTTAATGATGGTGGGGATAGAGATGTCTGACACATTAGTCGAAAATTTCCCATTCGGTCACGTCATTCCACAACCCCTAGTTATTGCTATTATATTTCTCCATATATATCCATGTCCTTCCTTCTTTCTGAGACTGAAGGTGAATCACATGTGGCTCTATTTCTGGAGAAGTCTTCATTAGTCAGAATTGCTCAACTTCCAACAACCCACGGTCTCTTGCCTGAGGTTTTCATTATTATGATTTTCTTGTGCAGTTGGTTGATTGAAGAATTGATTGACGTCCAATCATTAAAAGACATTAGATAAATACGATGAAACCATTAATGGACAGCAAGATACACTATTTTTTGCTTGACTGGGTTCTATACCACAGAGGACTGTTGATTAGCATGGTCACATATATAATTCTATATACACCATCTTATTATACACCTTAATTGTACATATCGGTATTGTACAAAAATAAAATTTATAGTCTATTTATACTTAAACACATATATATGCAAGCCTTCACAAGATTCAGCTTAGTTGAGTTTTGTGTATTTTTGCATCCAGTTTTCCATCCATCCTTAAATCTCATGGAAAGGTTAAACCAGTTCAGCTCCATTCACAAGGGAACCACCTTATTACCAAAATAATTTGCAATCACATGTAATTTATTTTTTTAATAATGCTGAGCTACTGGGGGTGACGGCTCGCTGACACGGAAAGGCAGGCTATATATTGGCCCTGTGGAGTAAACACTTTAGTAAAATGTGTTTTGTGTGATGTTTTAACAATACTGGTTGAGCTGGTGGAGTCACCTGTCAGCAGCTCATGAATTTGCCTCAACATCCACGTGGCACAAACATGTGTGAGCAACACGCTCTTCCAAAGTCTTTTTACTGCCGACACAAATTGGCCGCTTAAACCATCTTCTTGTGACAGGTCAATGTAAAACATCATCCGCACCAGCCAGACAGAGGCAGAGAGAGCTCTCTGTTAGCCTCCCTGCTCACTTTCAGTTTTTGTGCGAGCAGCTCTTGCGGCTATTCATCCATCAATCTGACGACGAGTCACTGAGCGCACTACAAACACATGTCTGTCAGCAGAAATGCAGGTTCAAATGCTGTTTGTCCGTTTCCTTGCTGGGCCGGTTCGCAGAGTCGCTCTCCTCTTGTGTATTTTTTGCGCTTCTAGGTGTCGCCTCTGCTGCCTGCCAGAAAAAATATAAATAAACATTACATAATAATAATATAGTAGTGAACACCTATGGTCACATCTAATCAGGTGAGGCTCAATTAGCCATAATTCAAAACAAGTTTATTGATATCTAGCGGTGAAGTTGCTTGTTGCAGCTGAACACCCCTCACCTCACCCTCTCCTTCCAAACATGAAAAAGAAACAGTGGTAGCTTCAGTTGTCATAAAAACTCAAAAGGTTTTAGTTTGTCCAGTTTGTTCTACTGTAAAAAAACATGGTGGCCCCCACACAGAGGATCAGCTCCTGATGTAAATACTGAAATATAAAGTATTTAAATATAAAGGGCTGATTCTAGGGTAAAGAAGATAACAATTTGCAGAAATTAGATAATTACACAATTGTGAAAACATCACAAGGATTTTTTATATTCCCTTTTGTTTTGGATCCCTTTCACCTAAATCTTACACACTAAGCCTTTAAAGACCTCTGTGAACCAGAGGATATATACACGTGGATATATATATATATAAATATATATATATAGCATATGTATGTAAACTACAGCCACTTATATATATATAAAATAGCATATGTATGTATACTAAAGCCACTAATCTTTCATCAGCAATAGATATTCCTGTTCCTGTTGTTGGCTGCACTGAATTAGAACACATTTCACATACTCCTGGGAATTGTTGGCAATCATTGCATTTGTTCTTTTCCTGTGGCACAGTTACCTGTTCGTGCAGAAGCTGCTGCAGTCAGAGTCGTTCCGCCGTGCGCACACGCAGCGCTGGGCCTCTGCGTCCCTCCTCCTCCTCCTCCTCTGCTGATCAGTGCCAGCAGAGCGCTTCATACGCAGCGAACCCTGGTAACTGGACATACCATACGGGACAGTGTGCCTACAAAAAGATACATTCACATGTGCTGAGTGATCATTAGACTTCAAGGTTTTGTAAGCAGACCTGAAGTAATGAAATCTGTAGTCTATTGTAAACCAAGTCAATAAGACTGTGGCTCACAAAGAGCTTTTTTTTCTCCTTGTAAAATATTCAAAAGACATTTTAAAAGGCTGTACCTGGTGCTGGACTGAATTATACTGAGAGGTGTTTCTAGTTTTTGGACCTTCACCATTTGGATACAAGATGGGTGAAGACCAGCTTATAGGAAACACATTTCAGTGTAATGGAGTCCAGTAAAACACCATCAAAGGCTGCAGCCTCAAAAATATCCATACTTAACCTCTGTGAAAAGTCAAAATTGAACATGATGATTGTTTACAGAACTGCTGCTGGATCCAATAGGCAGTAAACATACAACCTAGTAAACCCGTAAGTCTGTTTATCTTAACATCAGTACATGAGCAGATATAAACTAAGCAAATCAACACCCCGAAGCTCCCTTTGGCAGATGACAGGAAGTGTAAAAGTACATTTAAACATTCTTTTTGTTTGTGTATGAACATTAGGTGCAGTATATTTCAGTGTTGCTGTCTTTAAATCATAAAGGCAATACACAAACAGTAAAATGTGTTGCTTCAGCTCTTGAGAGTTGTTCCTGCTGGAATCCCATGATCTCACCTTATACATGGTGTGCACACATGCTTTATTTTGAACTAAACTGTTGGAACTTAAAGGGGCATTCCAACGATTTTACGCATCGACTTATTACAATTTACCTACACAACCTGGTTACATTTTGGGGCTTAGTGGCACAGGAGGGATCATCACTTTGCTAGACTTTGTTTACATTTCAGAAGAATGTGGTTGAGGTCTACTTTATGAATTTCTCACTTCTCCTCCACCTCCCAACGCAGGTGATGGAGGGGAGAGCGCTTCTAACATGCGACAGATGCAATAATACAAAATACTAAAATAAAACAAGTATCTTACAAAAAATGTAGAAAAACAGAGGAAGATGTCACGATAGTTTGTTGCGATAAGAGCCTTCATAGGTGTCTGTATGTTGTCAAGAAAATCACGTGATCTCTGCAGCTAATACATTATTTCCTGCATCTGCCCGCTGCACCTTTCAACTAAATAATCCAGAGGATTTGTTGCTGTTGTGAGCGCATCAGTGCAGAAAACCTCAAGCTGTCTTGTGCATGTGTGAAAGGCAAATTGCGGGTAAAGTCCATTCCCAATTCTCCAGATTTTACGTGCAAGTCATGTCACCGACTCAAATGCAGCAGGCAGCTGTTTTATCTTAGAATAAGCCAACTACAGCCTACACTAGCAGACCAACTAGCTGGGGAACTCAGTGGAATATTTAGTGGCCAAAAAGTGACATTTCCCTCAGGAGCTGCAGAGCTAAGAGTTAATATTAGAATCAAATCCAACAGATCCAAATGAGTGCTACTGTTGCTTTGTGTCTGTTGTGTATTTACAGTCTATAGTCTGATAACGTGCAATTTAGGCTCCATTACGCTTGCAGGTATCTTCTTTACTCACTTTGTTGGCACATCACAATGTTTTTCTCATTTCTTCTGCCAACTGTCAATTGGTGGATGTGAAAATACTGTGAAAATATTGGTAGGGTTTCACAGTAAGCCTGTGCAGGGGCATGTAAAGTATATTTCCTTGTGTATATGCATCATACCAACAAAAGAGGGATGCACACGCACAAAAAAACTTCTGCTTCCAAGAACTGCCAGTGACCAAAATACCTTGCATGCACAGGGTTATGTTACAGGCTTGAGATGCTTTAAATCTGTTTCAGCTTCACTTCGTGACAGTTTGGTAAGAAGGATCAGGATTCATTTATTAAAATCTTTCAAAGAACAACTCTAACCCAACAATAACCCATCTTTTATGAGAAGAAGTTTCTTCTCCTGTCGCGGCTATTCCCTGAACTACTCATATATCTTCATCACAGAAGTGACTCATCTTATACAGACAGTGCTTCACAAGGCTCAATGCCAAGCCATTTTTCATCCAGGTTCAGGTTCACTTAACTTTCTTCCAAGTTTGCTAAAGACGTTATGCTGTTTTGTTCATTCTGCACCATCAGTGACGTGATTTAAAACACATTTAAAGTTTCACTTATTTTCCATGATTTCACAGTTTGACTGAGCCCCCCCCAAAAATGCACTGATCTGCCACAATATTCCAGTTGACTGATGTAATATTGTGGATGACTTGACTATGGCATATGTCCGAAGTGCAAACCTGAAACCAGTTACTTCTTTCTGTGCACCGAGGGTGTTGAACACAGCAAAACTGAACCCGTTTCAATTCATTGTCTTCTAGAGCAGCATCAATCACATTTTAGAATGTGTGATCACCAGCTGCTGAAACACCACACATTTGAAAACACGTCTGCAACTGAACCTGATGAATGATCTTCACCTTGTAACTTAGGATGGAGGTTTAATTTTGACAAACTTGCATAGCTTTCATGATTTCTTACTGCAAGGATTTTCCACAGTAGCAGTAATGAAAATGGGTGCAAGTTGAATTTGTGAAAAACCTGTAACATTTCCTTTTTTTTTGTACAGATCGTTTTTTTTTTAAAGAAGCATGACAACCTGAGAAGTCGAGAGGTCGACTACGGTAACAGCTGCAGCTTTGAAGCACTCCGCTGAGAGGGATTAAACCTCGGGTAATTAATTTTAGTCACACTAAATCATTTCACCTTTTCACACACATGATCCCATGAGAACTGTCAATCACTACAGCTGTTCCCCGAGTTATGTCCCCTTGAAATTTAAGCTTCTTTCTGACTGGCTGTCGAGATGATTTATCCACATATTGTTATTGTGTGATAAATGATTGTGTGTTTTTGTTATTGTATGACTTTGTGGACTCCTATCTGGAAAACAAAAAGTTTCTATCTCCAAAGTCAAACTTTCTTGGTTCTATAGAGTTCTACTTGTGAAGGGGGTTAGGGGTTTGAATGCACACAAGAGGTATATTCAGGTTCTTCATTTTTGTCATGTTGCCACACCGCTCAGTGACTGCAGCTTAAATGGCAGTGAGGACACAGAACTGAAGATGAGAAAATGTCATGCAACCCGGGGCTAATGAGAGGGCTGTCTCTCTGAACTTAAACTAATGGCCCGTATTTAAATCTGACCTCTGCACTGCATGCAAACATGGATCACCTTGAAAAATAACCCACAATGTTCATTTCTATGACAAAATATGATTTGCCCTAAAACAGGAAATACTTATCTGTCATTAATTTTAAAATTCAACTATTCCCAATGAGGAGAGAGTGTGTGCGGCAGCATGTGGCGGCTGAAAGAACCAAAAAAAAAAGCTGCACCCAGCATCTTTTTTCAGAACCAGTGCATCTGGTTGAAAATCCCTGAAGACAGAAATCCACAAGTGTTTTCACTATAGCTGTTTGTTGCATAATTAATCAGATGAGGTGAGACTCGTCACCCTGGTAAAAAAATTGTTCTGGCTGTGTCTTAGCATATCAAACGCAGACACTCACATAACTGTGTAGTCAACACAACAAGACAACAACACAATTCTTTGGGCTGTGGCTCAGACTTAGTGGCGGCAGGCTCATCCATACAAAGTACGAGGCCAAGCGTCCTCTGGCTGGTGCTCATGGTGAACAAAACAATGTGAAATAGTGATCAACAGCGAAGGGACAAGTTGGCATATTAAACAACGATAGTGGTGATTTCTTGTTGTCATAGGAACAAAACTCACACGCAGCACTTTTTTGTTGAGGCGATGGGATGAAGCGCCCCCCCCCCCCCCCCCCCCCCCCCCCGCGCCCTGCCAGTGCTTTTATGCTAGAGAGAAACACTGTAGACACACGCCCTGAGGATTACAAGGTTCTATCTGTTCTACAGCATTTTTTTTTTCACAATTTTGAGCGGATTCTGTGATATTGTACATTGAGGATAAATAGTTTTATATATGTCATAGTTCATATATTACACACACTTTTGTTTTGAATTGCAAAAACTCAATATCTGAAATCTGCTCCGAAGGGCAGAACCCCAAATCCCAAATTATATTTTTGAAAATGAAGCTATAATCCCAAAGGAAAATAATTGCGTTTGAGCCCATGTGGTTACAAAAATGTCCATTCCAATCACTAATGTAACTTCAAATACTAATATTAAGTATGGAATTATATCAGAAATGGGAGAATTCAAAGTGAACAGGAACAACTGGAGAGCATGGACTGTATGTGCTGTACTGCTCACATAGTGTACGAGGCCCCACCTGTAACAAGTACATTCAACAAAAAAATTGCCTGATTTGACTTCAATCTACGCAGGCGCTGCCAAACAAGACAGACCATTAGCAATTCATATCTGGAAAACATTAGCACACCGAGCGACTTCAGAGGAAAGACCTTCCGGCGGCAGCTTGATCCACTCCACACAGTATAAATCCTGCGTACAAAAGGAAGATAAATCTAGACGGCTGCATGCAGCCAATTTTGAAACTTCATCTGTAAGGTGTTACTGCAGAAAAACAGGGGCCTCTTACAGTGCAAAAGCTTTGATCTTATTGCACTGATCCTGTTGGACAAATATTATAATCTGTATAAGTTGTTAAAGAGCAAATCCGCGCCAACACGCAAACGTGTCTTCTGTGCCGGAAACATATGTGAATGGTTTCAATTTATTGATTGACTCTACACTCAATTTTTACATTTTTCAAATAAAGTTCTGAATGTGCTTGTAGAAGAGATCCGCTGCACTTCTCTCTGCAGGCTGGAAACCGTGCCACTCAAAAGCTTTGTAACCAAAGGACTGATAAAAGATGGATGATCTCATATCGCCTCCACCTCCCGACTCTCAAAGCCATGGCCCAAACCAACACACAACTCTCATATTCGTGTCTGAGAAAAAGGCACACCAAATTAAACCAGAGCCGCCCTGAAGCCCATTGTTTGAACTCAATAAACCAGTAGAATTAACTGCACCTATCTTCCCCGTGCTTCAGACATTTGGCGTCAGCTTATACAGGTGATTATCTTACAATTTTGTCTTTTTCACGCCAGATACCAACACATTACTTTCCAGCCTGGCACCAGTCAAATGTAATATTTTGATGTTTTCACACTTGCTGATTGGAAAGCTGATTGGAAATAACAGCAAGTACAGGAAGACAAAAAAGAATGTTGAGCGAGTGAATAACAGATGAAGGAAAATAGTGGTGTTGGCAAGTCGAACCCTCTATTATTCTATAAGATATTAGCTTTGGTAAAATATTATGAAGAGCCATTGCTGTTATCTTGTTTCAATTTAAAACTGGCAGCAACAAGAATTGTGTGGATTTCAGACTCTTCTACATGAATTTCAAAGCCTCAGTAACAACCAGGTTCTATAACAACCAGGTGGACCCCTCCCTGCTGCCTGTTGCGCATTGTCAGATTCTTCGTGGAATTGAAATACCTGAGAGGTCAGGGTTCTGAACTCAGATTACATCAGGTTTTCACAGTTCACAAAGCCACAGGAAATACTGACGTCTGATGAGACAACGCCTGGTGTGTTTGGCGGCTCCCTTTGCCACAAATCCTTTCATGGATTAAAAAATGAAGAGAACACTTTGTTTTCTACATAACTCACATATTTGTGTCTCCTGCAGTTCACCTGTACTCATGAGATTATAGCTCCAGCACACACAACATGCAAATCAGATTCTCGGCACGAAGGTCTGTCTTAAGACCAAGAGTAGTGATTACAGTGAACAAATGAGTGCTCATGACGAGACACTACACCGATCAGCCATTAGAACTGATAACTGCTTGCACTGTTGGGGAATTTGTGATGTATATGTTGACTTAGTCAAACCATGAAGTCTGAGAAAACAAGTGAAATCATAAAGTAAGTTTTAATCTTGTGGCAGAACTGGTACTGAGGTAAGTACATAGATCAAGTACTCATGCCCTGTATCACAGCAATGTCTCTGTAAACTCATCAGCAGCACAAACACATTCTAGGTGTCTGTGGGCTCAGCGAAGTACCCATTAAAAAAGTGAAGATGTTAGGTCAGAAGGACTCTTACTCTGGCGTGTTGATCCAGATGATGTCCAGGTGGCAGTAATACACACACTCCTTGTCTTTGTAGGTGTAACATGTGCACCTCTTCGCCCGTCTCTTGGGCCTGGGCGGCTCAAAGGCAGGACACGGCTTCACCTCAACCGGAGAGGGAACTCTGGCGAGGTCGTCCACACCACCGGGAACGAGCTCGTCCAGCTCGGCCGCCTCCACCTGCTCCCTCGGGCTCACATCTTTGCTCGATGAAGAACCTGCAAGGGCATGGCAATGGGACATGCACAAGCTTTTCAAGTTATGACCAAACATAAACAACAACAACAACAATAGTAATAATAATCATAATAACAATACTTATTTGTATTATAATTTTTGCTATAATAGCAATAATAATAATAATAATAATAAGTAGTATTATTGGTAGCAATGTTATTGTAATTATTGCATTTGGTATTAATGTTGTTACTATGATAATAATAATGACTTTGAATAGATACAAATTGATTGATTGATTATTAGAGGTGATCTTAAGTCTGTGAATGTAAATTCAATTTATGTAAACCATTAGTTCACCAGTTCCAGAATCAGAATCGTGTTTATTGCCAGGTAGGTTTACACATACATGGAATTTGCTGTGGTGTGTTTGTGCGAATATAAATATAGAAAATAGAAAACATAAAAAATAGAAAACAAAAAATGTAAAAAAAAGTAAAATAGAAAGTACTATAGGCAAGCAGGAGGGATTGTGCAAAAGTTGAATGACAATTAATTATCTGTTGCAATTTTAAATATGGATTCATTATTTTTTGTAATTTAAACATGTCACAACTATATAACAATCAATTACAAATTGCTGGATGCATAAATAAAGTAAATATTAATAAATTTGCCGATAATAGTCATTTGCAGCACAAATGAAATGAACGTATTAACATATAGAAATGTAATGACAGTTTTCATTGCACAATGCCCACTATTGACTAACACCTGTTTTCGTCATCACATTTTCTTTCAGCGACTCATAAAATCTTGTGGTATCATAAATAACACAAGTTGTCTCTTTATTTATCGTTGAATGCCTCCTCAGTAAAAAAGACCACCCACTAGTTTAACAGTAGCTGCTACTCACCGTTTGCCAAAGATGCTGTCACCACGATGAGGAACAAAACTCCCACATCAAATGATGAAACATTAGCCATCACACACAAAGCATAAGAAATTAAAAATGTTTTAAAAAAATGAAATTCACAAACAGGAGCGATAAAACCTCCTAAAGTCCAGAGTGTCTTCTTCAGTTGATCTCAGTGCAGTGAAAGTCCCGATGGAGACGTCACATGTGTGATTCCACTGATACCTGCTGACAGAAGTATCACTGCTGCACTGCTACCACTCAGCTTTTACTCCCCTCACTCAAACTCTGCTTCATTATAAACTGATCTCAGTGACAAGTCAACTGTAACACACAGCATGATTCCTGCTGCACCGTTCAAAGTAAAAGTCCTATCATCAAGGCACTAGGGAGGAGTTTAGAATGAAGACTTACTAGATATATTCATTTTTGTCATGTTGCCCCCCAGTTCTCTATATTTATTGAAGCTATTATTTAGGTCAAATGTAAAAACTGCCCTTTTTTTGTTTATTTTATTGTTCTGTATAAAAACCAATTGTTAAAAAACAAAGCTCTCTGTTAAAATGAGTCCTAAACTTTAGCTTAGTTACAGCTCAGTCACAAACCACAGACCAAAACACAGTTTCAGGAGGTTCAACATCACTTTTACTTTCTCTACCTTAGTGAGATTGAAACAGTTTTTCTCTTGTGCCTGATTCAGCACTTATTTCCAAGAAGTACATGTCTGCTTATAACATTTTTGTAATCCTGAGACTACAGAATGATAAACCATTTATAATTTGGTTATTCATATGGAAATGGTTGTTTGATTTCCCTGTTAGGTTCATGTATGTGAAACACAATCATCTCTCAGAGCAATTTTCACGTATTCCTCCTTCTTCTGGGTTTTTATTTTGAAAGGGAAACCCTCCCACTTCTACTTTTGCTCAGCTTGTGTGTCTGGTTTGGATTTGAGGCTGCTGAACCTGCAGAGCACCACCCGCTGGATGCAGTGACTCAGTGATGCTAGAGGGCTGAGGGCAGCAACACGTACAGGATGCAGTCAATGACAGTGGTTCCTGGGCTGTGGTTCAGGGATCTATAGGGTTCACACCCAAATGAAAAACAAGCCAGCATCATTGAAGTTAGTAAATCAAAAGGTCTTGAGAGGGCTGGACCTGGAGGATTGGCTTTTTTTTGTGTTTTTAAAAATAATGAACAAGAGACTGGAAGGTTAGTTAACCAACCAAGGCAGAGCAAGCATCTATCACTGATGGCCCAAAAGGTCTCAGGTTCACAGTGTAATAAACCTTAACTCAGAGGTGGTTCTCACCCCTGTCCATTTCTTTGTTAGTTGGTTAATGTAAACACTACTAAACAGATTTCCATGAAAAGAATCCATTTATAGAGGGCAAAATTCATAGATCTTGAGGAAAGAAAAGTAAGCATAGTAAAACAACCGATATCTTTGAGTGTGTTGAGTTTGGTGCATATCTAAATAAAGTTCTAACTAATTTTAATGTGGATTCATGAGGGGACTGTGGGGACTTGGCGGAGGTATACACCACACTGGGTGCCCTTCTGGTTCGTAACAAAGCAAAATTTTTATTTTCATCATATTGCGGATTGTGAATATGGACACAATTATTCACAGTACACCCCCAAGGTTCAACAGCAGGTCCTAGTGTTATCTGGTTAAATAATAATATCTTTGTTAAAAGCTTTTGTGTTCATTGTCCTAATCAGCAGATGGTGTTTGCTCGGTTGTCATGGCGATGGCTCACCTTCACTTCCGTAATGAACTCTTAATTGTAAGAGCTTTTCTATTGCAGTTGATATTCTTCTTATTGTTCCTGCAGAATTTTGTGTTTAAAATGTGTTTTTTAACGTGTGGGTATACTGGTTAGATTGTGGCTCAAGCAGAATTACGTTACCGTGTGTCTGCTCTGTGTTCTGTAATGGGCGTGTGCTTGAATATGACGTTAAGCATTAAAACACACAGACAGGGGAAGAATGGGGGAACATTAGGGGCCCACATTTCATGTTTTGCTCCAGGGCCCCAGATTGGCTTAATCAAGCCATGTGTTATACAGTACATGTAGTAAACCACAAAGTCAACAGGAAGCTCAGCAAACCATACTGTTAGTTAATGAAAACAGAAACGTGACCTGAATATAGCTAAAGAGTTCTGACCGTTGACCGGTCAAATGATAGACGTTAGAAATCAAATCAGTCACGCGTTAGAATGCCTCACTTTGTGTAAATTACAAATTCCATACATATTCAGACACACACAAAGGTGTCTCCGAAAACGGAGACAGGAATGTTATTGAGGGAAACAAACACTAAGAGGTGGATATTAAATGAGTTTTGAGGTCTACCAGACTGGAAGTGGAAGGACTGAGTGACTGTGGGGGGGGTTTAGTTTACATATGTAACGCAGCTAGCGGAGCTGATTGTGGCACACCTGCAGGCAATCAAACACACTCACACACAGTCGTGTCTCCATGACTTCAGAGGACATTGCTTTGACTTACATTGATTTCATGGAGACGTACTCAAACATTAGTTATTACCTGCCCAACCCTAATTTAAATCTAAACCTGACCGTGAAACACGTCATTCATGGATTACATTGTGGGGGGTTACTTTTTGTCTCCATGATGTGACAGTGTAAACGGATTTAGGTTCCTACAACATTGCCACACAGGTTTGCCAAGCTATCCTCATTAGGACCTGGCGTTGACTTCCATTCATTGTGTACAGCCTAACCCCAACCATATCCCTTACCCTTAACTTTTAGCTCCCCCCAAGGGAGCAATGGAGTGGGCAGAGAGGTATTGACTTCATCTTACAGAGGCCCCAAAGTGGAGAGAATGGAAATTTGATGTCCCAGGGGCATCTATAACTGAGAGTCTCAGAGGTTTACAGTTTCCAAAGGTCACCACGGGAAACATTGAGCTGATGAAAGATAGGTGACGTAGTGTAAGTTTATCTCTGAACATCATATCAAGAACATTTTACCGCAAAATCACATTCCAAAGATTCATTTGAGATATTGTTTGAAATGTATTCAAACTATTCATAACACATATATTCAAAACACTGGTATATCCCATCATGCATCTAAAGTGAGCATCACTGTCTTGAATCCCACTTGGTTCACAGCTTTTAACAGCATCATATCCTGGAGACAGTGTCACTGCCTCAGTCCCCTCTTTCCATCGTTTGCTGCTTTCATTGTATTTTTATGACTGTGTCAGTCAGTTTATGTTTCAAGACATTGTGAGGGAATTTTCTTATGAAATAGCCGAATAGATCTGACTCCAGAAGTGCCAACCGTAGCCCAACAAAGTTAGATAACTTTGGGAAATATGTGACTGTGCAGGGCTGAAGGGCTGTTAGATCATGCTGAGTGGTTCTTCAAATATATCACACGAGAGACCCTATGATAGAGATGTGTGATGCTATTTCATAATCAGCATGGCTAGTAGACAATCAGTGTGTTGGTCGCCGAACGTAGCATGGATCCTTGTTGAGGTAGATCGAATGTTATAAAATGTCACAAACACTAAGATTTGCTTAAAGTACACTGTGGTGTGGACGTCTTGTGATATAAAATCCTGAGATTGCCAAGCCCGGGAGGAAGAGTGAACATTTCCTTTCAAGTGACAGAGCTGTAATTTCAGCTGAGGTCAGAGGCGAACGAAGAGAATCAGATGTCCACTTTTATTGTATGTATAAAGCTCTTTAACTACTATGCATTTTGTCATTATTCAAAAAAATAAATCACTGAGGGAAAACTCAGCTTCATGTCCCAGGCCCAGGATGAAATACTGTCAGTCTGTCTGTCTCTGAGTAACTGAGAGTAAAGAGAACCCAAATTGTTATTGTGTTATATGTGTTTTTATTTTACTGGCAGCCTCTCTGCAGAAGATGACCTCTTTTTGTATCTGTGCTTTGGAATACAGACTTGGAGTGAATGACAACTTAATAATCCAAACTGTCCCTTGTTAAATGTCGCTGTGGGAAATCAAGCTTAGAGATGTTCAAACAACACCTGATCTGGACCGACAGGTTATAACTGGACTGGGTGGATGGGTAATTAGTAGATTTTATCTTTTTAGCATTTGTTTTCTACTTTCAGCTGGAGTCTTACTCTGGAGCCTGGTGCTATTTTGACAGAAAATACACAGTCATAATGCAGTGCAGAGCTGTTTGGCTGTTACAAGTAACCTTGAAAAGCACTGAAAAGCATGGGCCCCAATTGAGGCCCCCATTCCATATAAATCCATAAATAATCTTACCAAAACACATTATGGAACAGGCCCGGTCTTCCCACCACTTATCAGTTGTTCTGTGGCTCTGTGACGTCATTAGTTCCTAGAACCTGAACCTGTGTGGTCTTGACCACAGCGATCTGGACAGGACCAGATTATAGGTCAGAATAAGGTCCCATTTACAGCTGCTTTAGATATTGAGGCAAACTGGGTATCATACTTATATAATGATAATAGTAATGCAGAGTTTAACCAAGGCTCACACAGACTCACTGATTACTAACTGTCATGGTATTCATCACAAGATTGGTCTTGCTTAGGTTTTGACATGATCGCTGTGTTAAGTGGAGAACCTTCAACTATTTAAAATGAGTCATATGACTCACTGAATGAAACCTACTTTTCAAAGCTCATCATCGATGACAACGAACTGCTGACTGCAGAGTAAATGCACATGTTGAGGGGTATTCACAAACAGCAGCAAGCCAAGTTCACAGGTGGCACAAGAGCATTAAACTGTTGATTTTCAAAGTCAGAAGCTGCACACAAATGCCCGGTGTGTGTATTGTGAAGCGTATCACAGATGATGTGGACACGTTGTGATAGACTAGTGTAGAGCTCATAGCAAACATGCCTGTTTGGACTGGGCTGATCTCTTGACCTGTATTAAAGCTCCAGCGCTACTTCAGAATTCTTCCTTGTCATTAGTGAGTCGTCCTCAAACATTTCTACAACGCACTGTCACTTTGTATTGTTTGTGTGCTGGACATTGTGTGCAGAGTTTAAAGATACCTACAGTCAGTCAGACAGACAGGAAGGCAGAGGGTTTGTGGAATTAGTAGATAGATATTGTTGAGCTGTTATAACTTACTGAGGGTAACTTATCTGTTTGAAAAAATGAAACGTCTTCATGAAGTTTACTATTATTTTATGATATTAAATTTCAAAACCATTGTGATCTTTTCCATCAATTTTCCATGGAATTTTATCCATGAAGTAATGTAGCATGCACCAATATCATTGTGACTACCATTGCCGTGACAGTCACCGAAGCTGATGGAATTATGGAACCAATATTTAGCTTAAATGTATACACTATTCTGTTGGTTTTGTAGGCAAATCGGGACTAACTTCAGTCTGCACTCAGCCTTTGTTTTCACAGATTGAGCAGAAATTGTGTTTCTTAAAGGCTACTTAAAACAGGAAAATCAAACAGTTCATTGTCAGGCTGGGACTGTTTCATGTTGCATGTACGTACATCTTAATCATTTTAGAATTTAGAATTCACTTGTTCTGAATATCATAAATCTATTACTGTATTATAGAATGTGTAAGGGAGTTAAGTTAACATCCGACATTGT
Source organism: Paralichthys olivaceus (assembly GCF_024713975.1). Lineage (NCBI taxonomy): Eukaryota > Metazoa > Chordata > Actinopteri > Pleuronectiformes > Paralichthyidae > Paralichthys > Paralichthys olivaceus. The sequence goes on along the minus strand of NC_091094.1, from coordinate 26,671,823 downwards.
GGCTTGATGACCATCTAATTTATTTTCTCATCATTTCCTCACATCATAGAATAATGAAAAAGCAGACTCAGCTCAGCATGATAAACTAATCGGTTTCGTCCAGACTCTTGTGAATCAGATCCTGTCTTCTTTCAACTAGGGATGAATAACATTAAAGTTATTTTATCCATCTTGATTCTGCAGAGCAGCAGTCTGTGCTTTGTCATTCTGAGGAATGAAGTTCCTGCAGCTGGGACATTAATCACTCTGTGACTTCAGGCCACAATCAACAACTATTAAATAAATGACTGGAGCGGGAATTTAATTCCAGACAGGAAGCTTGAGATTTGTGTGAACTGAAAGTTAGTGTCAGAATTAGTGTCAGGTAGTGGGCTCGATACTTTTCATTCATTTCTTTTTACAAAAACATCTGTGTTGGTCATTTGTTTGTAAAAGTGAAGAATTGCTATATTTCTATTGGTTTGGCAAGGGTAAAATCACTTTCAAGGTCTTAAACTTTAGAGGTTCTGGAGGAAAAAAATATTTTGCCATTTGATTAACACGAACAAGCTGTTTCCCTCTGCTTTTGATTCATGCTGTGCTAAGCTAACTGTTCCCCCCTCATTATTTTGTTTTGAGATATCAGAACCTATAACTCTTGTCATCTGACTCGTTCGTCAATATGCCGTACTGACATGCCATCTCCCAAGTTTATACCCATCATTTCTGTTAATCCTTTCCTGACACACTTTATTAGTAATAAATTAGTAACTCTTTGTCACAAGGTTATTTTTCACCATGAAATGTTGTTTTACACCATTAAAAATATTCACACTGCATAATAAAATTAAAGGAACGCTTAATCATCACAGTCTAAAACCAAGTCAAAGTTAAAACAGAAGGGCATCAACCCAGCAGCAGGATCGGTATCTGCTCCTTTGTGCAAGGAGGAACAGGAGGAGCACTGCCTTCAATGCATTGAAAATGTTGGGACTGTTGTTACATAACTTTGTTCATCAAGATCTGATGTGTGATTTAAGTGTTCCTCTTTATTATTTTTTGAGCAGTAAAGGCAACAATAAGGTAAATCCATCTGGGAATAATAAGGTAGAATAAATATCACAGGCTATTTTCTATCATGTACTTCTCAATGAGTCACTCTGAATCTAGTGTGTTACTACAGAACAAACTGCTTATCTGGCCTTGGACCAGTGTCTGGTGTGTTTCTCTGAGTTAACTTACTGAAACTTTGTTATGAAAAGTTCCTGATTCAATTCAGCAAAATTATTTTTGTTTCACTTTTGGTGTTAGTCATACTAAGCTGTTATACAGCATGATTACATAACCATGTACTCATCAAGCAACATATTGGCCCAAACTCTCTACATTTATGTAATAATAATAACAACAATACACTTTATTTATATAGCACTTTTTAAATAGATAGATGCACTCTGAAAGCACATTCCTTGCCATGTCAAACACAAGAGATTCCACAGAAGTGTACAGTGCTATTCACCAAATGCCTCCTCGCACTATTGTGTGCTCATGCTAGCATCTATAAAGTTGTTACCGTACAAACAACATAGAAAAAGATACCGATTAACTGTATCTCTGCCTAATAGACCAAAGTTGGACCATTAAATCGGATAGCCAATAAAAAGTTTTAGGGTTTTAAAGCGGGCCCCCCAGATTATCAGGATATTAATAAAAGGCTAATTAAAAATGCATTCGTACTAAGAATGTTTATTTCAAGTAAAAATACTATTTAATAATCATTCGGAAACTATTATTTGAAGATTCCCAAACCTACTACACACAGAGTGGTAGCGAGAAAAGGAGAAAGAGCACTGGGTTCGAGCACTACCAATGGAAAAGTGTTTTAGTCAGATCCTGATTGTATGGGGTACCAATTAACCACAGCAAGGTGTGCTCAATGTTCTATCGTAATTTGGTACACACAGGTACTATCTGTTTAATTATACATCCAACTTGAGTAATTAATCTGGAATCTGCGGGTATCATAGCTGTGTACGGAACAGGTAGTGCAACGATGGTAATGCGTCATCTAACAGGATTAACTAGTAAACATTTAACTTGGCTCGGAGCTGTCGGTTCAACAAGGTCTTTCCAAAATGTTCACTGTGAACTTGAACTTAACTGTGGTACTTCTCTTACATTCCACTGCCTCAAATACCAACAACCTCAAAGTTTAATTCATTAGTTCTTTGTTCATTTGCTAGAAGACCACAGCATTGTGGCTGAGTTTGGTAATTTGCATTGTGTTAGGAAAAGCACAGGTGTAATTAATACCACATGGCTCTGCTTCCGTGTGGGCAGTGAGCCACCATCATTATTTTTTTGAGCTGTGATTATCCTGCAATGAAAAATCAAAATGTGGAAAAGGCCAACAGCAATGCGTGCAAACCACCATTACTGCTGATAATAACATCCATTAAATAAGAGGCCTGTGTTTCTTCATTATAAGAATTTCACAAAGACATTTTTTTAAATAGATCAGTAATTCAGATGGTTGCGCTTTAGTTAGCATGGCAGTCGCTTAGTCAGGACAAATGGACAAACCTTGTCAGCGTTAGCCTAGCTAGTAGCATGCACCATTAAAGCTGAGTTTATAATGCTGTAGATTTAACAGTGCATACAATGACCAGTGTCAAGCCAAATGGTTTAAGTTACCTCCAAATGTAGTTGTTCCCTTCAGATTTTTCTCACATAATTTTCATCAGGCTGCTGTTTTCACTGTTACCCTCCCAAACAACAGGTGAAGACGTTACACACAAGAGAGTAGCATGTGGCTGCTACGTGTTTTCATGTTGGACGGAAATGGACAGCAACCACATGAGTAATGATGTTGGTCAGTCAAAAGCACAGATGAAAATGATACAATTAATGACGACTGAAATCCTATAAGCAGTTTCCGTTTCAGCTGGGGAATTTGTGCTTGTCGACTCACTCTCACTTACTGGGATCAAAACAGGGCAATCATTAATGTTATAAGTCAGGTGTCAGTAATGGTTTTACTAACCCCTGAGCTTTTCCTTCCATAACAAGTCAAAATGACAGATGTGGAAAAAGGCCCTAAAGGTAGCCTGGCTATTGTAATATTAATATGACTGCATTCACAAACAGTAGTTTCTGCGCCAATACATGAGCAGCAGCTGTCATATCTTGGCCACCCTCTATGCAGTGTTCAGGCCAGGCTTGTGACAGCTCTACATTTCAATTTTACATTCAGCATACACTTTATTACTCTTCAGAGTACCTCACGAGTGGGGCGCATGCCATTTAACTTGGTGTAAAACACAGTGGGATTGGTCAGACCGCTGTATTTAAAGAATACACACAGAGTGCATGTCCAGCTGAATTGATAGTATTTGACTAGTAAATAATCCATTCTTTTATCTTTCTATCTGTTTATCCCATTCAGGGTCACAGCGGGCTGGAGCCTGTCACAGCATGCACTCAGCAAGAGGCAGCTGTCTGGGACAGATTGTCTCTCACAGGGTATCACATGCAGAGCAACTTCACACTCACACATACAGGAGTTTCCAGTTCAAAAGACTTACCCGACTTTTAGGTGTGGGAGGAAACTGAAGCACCAACTCACAGATCCAATCCCAGACTGGTCTTAAGGCATTTGCGCTAACCACTGAGCCAGCGTGCCACCCACTCAATGATTCAGATAGAAGACAGAAGCTGTTGCAACATTTCTCAATCCCCGTACTTTAGTGACTGGCTTTAATATGTCAGTTATATCAGAACAGTTGATTGACAGTTGTTTTTGTCTGCTCTCCAGGATCTAATCATCTTATCACACATTATTACCTCTGGAGTGTAGTGTCAGCAGGAGTTCACTGTTTTGCTTGTGTGCCAGATGAAAAATAGAAGTCATTTGAGAGTCAAAAGCGACCCCAAACTTGGTTGTATAACTATAGTCTCAAATATAGTTTATGGTTAAACTATAATGACAGAGTACCTATAGTTACCTCATCTCAACATGAGGCTGGTCAGTCCTGTTTAGTCATGTAACTGTTTTGGCCAATGCCCAGAATGCTAGCTCGCTGCTACCCATGCAGTATTAGAACATGTGTGAGCATGAGCAACAGAATGCTGACTGCAAAGTCATTAAAAACAAAGGTTTTATGAATGTTACACATACAACCCTTAATTGGATATTTCTTACCAACTGCTGGATCTGTGCAAAGAAAGGGAGTTTAGATGATACGATAAAATGCCTAATAAATTCATTTCCAAGTGATGTATTTAATAGTAGAGTGGAAACTGCTTATAGTGATCACGTTTGTCTTAGGGCCAAAATGATCACTATAAGAGGTTCATTACTAAAATCCAATTGTGTAGCTTCCGTATGATAGTCCCGGAACTTGAGTGACACTTGAATACTAACACGCACAGAGTCATCAGACACATTTGTAAACTCAGATTGGGTAAAAACACCTAATTAATAAACTTAGACAATGTATGGAGAGTCAGAGGAAATGGTGGGGTAGTGGGCAGGGGGAATGATACAAAGAGAGGAGCAGTATATTACTGACAGAGCTGTAAAAATTGTACAAAATACCTTTTGACGGTCCAAACATGTATAACAAATGCACACTGTAAGAGGACTACCTGATCACTATAACCAAATTATTTAAACCCCATTTGTATATTTCTCATGTGAGGAAATTACATTTTTTATGAACAAATAATTTCAAGGATATTAAGTGAACATTTTAAATGATCCAAACAAAGAAACAGCTGTTCCCAGTAAACAACTATTGAACTAATGGAGTTTCTGAATAAAATCTGAAAGGATTCTGAGTATAAATTTGACATTATGTCTAATCTCTATACAAATTTCAACTGCTCCCAAAGAGGGCCTATAGAGACCCCAGGTTCCATATCTGTAAACCTTTTGTTGGGATTATTCCCTGATTTAAAGGTACCTCAGAGTGGTTCATGTGTACACCTGACCCAGGACTGGGTGACAAGGTCAATAATGGCCCCACTGCTCATTTTTCCATGGGGTCCTCTACTTGGATAATAAACCCACAATGTACCAACCTGCAAACATTTCTACAAACTGACCTGAATATAATGTCATTCACATAATCCATACTCCGTGTAGACACCATATTAATGTTTTGAGTCAGATGATAAACTCACATGTGCATCTCAGGAGTTCTGAAAAACCTTCCAGCATGAAAATGAGTTATTGACACACAATGTCTTTTTTTCTTTGAGTAAATATGCACATGCAGACTTCTCATCTCACAGGAGGTCTGAAAGACAGAGACATGCATTCTGAGGGACGGACCACATTAGAAAATACCATAAAACTGTGGGGGAACAACTGCAATTGATTATTATATACCATAAATGGAGACAATGCCATATTGTATCTTACACAGGACTGATGCAGATTGCATTGTTTTGCACATTTCCAGCTGTTTGACTCCAAGAGCATATAGTTCTATGGACAGAAAAAACTACTGAAGCTGACCTCACAGACTGCATTCTTTCCTTCAACCCTAGAGACTGACTGCAAGCCTACTGTGTGATGGCTTTATTTATCTTCTTTGAATAACAAAGAGCTCACAAAATCAGTGCTTATGGGAAGTAGCTCCAGTTTAAAACAAAAGGGCTAAAAACACAGAGCTGGAAACACCAGGGAGCAGAATATATGCAGAGGGTCAAACTGGGGAGACAAGATGAGCACTAGGAGCAAAGAGACAGAAGGAAGTCTGGGATAATTGGACACATGTAAAACACACGAGGCAGGACAGACAATCACAAGAACAGGAAGTAAAACAAAATCTGGATTAATCCGCCTCCAAACGTCACACAACAGGGACGTGTTACTTTAGAACTTGACTCGACTCGACATTGAGTTGGCATTTATGACTTTGACTTGTTTTAGGCCATGAACAGATGACTCAAAAACACATTTAATATTTGCATTTTTTTGTTTGTGGATATTGAGAAGTTTTGTTTTTGAAACAGTGCTATGCAGGCAAACTGGACAGCCTTCTCAAGAGGCCTATGCATGAAGCAGGCATCATGATGGCAGCTACTATGAAAAATGAATAAACTTTGGATTCAAGGATTATGTTGTTATTTTGTGTGCTATTTTTAACAAAATCTCTATGTTAATGTTAGCCATGGTCAACCTCACTCTTTTTATTTTGAATCGACAAAACTCTTGCCTTAGTCAAAGTTTAGAAATGTAAAAATGTTGTATAGTTTTAATTAAGGCCAAGAATGAGCATTTCAGTCAAACCTTCCAAAAAGATTTCATCTTGTTGTAGAATATATATACATAAATATATATATAAAACATATATACTTTTTAACAATAGTTGAAATGACATATGTGTCTCCCTCATTAAACAAAGCTGCAGTCGGCAGCAATGTGAAGCTGAAACATTCAACTGGGAGAGCGTTGAATCTGACTCATCATCACTGAGAACTGAGCTGAGTGGAGTAGTTTTGCTTGTCTCAGTGTGTCTGAGCAGTACCAGTCAACGTCATCAGTTTTTGATATCTGGGCTGAAAACACTGAAGGGCAATCACTCAAACAGACTCTGACAAATATCTAGGAATTTGGCTCGATCAGTCACTCCCATTCTAAACACAATTTTCAACAACTAATCCAGAAATGAAAAATCAAACTCTTAAAAATTAAATATTCTATACTGCCACACAGCCAGATCAACTCTCCAGCAGTTAAACCCAGTCTATCACAATGCATTACGCTTCATCACAATGACGACTTCTGCACACGTCATTGTTCAGCTGGATGGACTTCATTACAAACAAGAAGAGATAGTCATCTCATGTTGTTCATCTTTTAAAGCTCCAAATTACCTGACCTCTCTTCTCTCATTTAAAACCAGCACATACGGCACAAGATCCAATAACTACACTTAACCTTACACATCCCTCATGTACACACCAATGTTGGCAGAACTGGTGTCAGTAACCTTGCACCTTTTAAAAGGAATCATTTACAAACATCCCTCAAACTACAGTCTTGAGTTCCCCTTTGGGATTTTACATTTTTACTGAGTTATGTTTTTTATGAATCGTGTGACTGTTGTTGTTTGCTTGTGTTTAATCGTGTCTTGCTGATTGCGAATGCTTCTTGGAAAAGAGATGTTGATCTCAATGTGACTGCCTGATTAGATAAAAAAATATGGCATGTTTAGGTCATCGCCAACTGCCCCAATGGCCAATGGCTCTAGTCATTTTCTTTTGTTATAGTTTACTTCTCTGATAATTTGTGGACATTATTTGATTCAAAATATTGAATTGTGTATAGAGTGTAGTACTAGAGCACAAATTGTAAATAATGCATTAGTTAAATAAATGCTCATTTAGGGTCTTATTTTGTTATAATTATTATATTTTACCAGATAAAATAAATAGAAAGGATGTTAACCCTGCTCTCCAGACATCAGCATTGAAAAATCCTTACTGGTAGCTTTAGCAACCATTAAGTAGCTTTTGTATGTGAATTTAAGACATTTTTTCTATATCAGACTTAAAGGTAAAGTGTGTAGAATTTTGTGATATCTAGTGTTGATATTGCATGTTGCAGCTGAACACCCCTCACCTCACCCTCTCCTTCCATGAACATGAAAAATAACCTGTGGTAGCTTCAGTTGTCATAACAACTCAAAAGGTGTTTAGTTTGCTCAGTCTGGACTAATGTAAAAAACATGGCGGCCTCCATAGAGAGGGTCCCCTCGATGTAAATATAAAGTATTCAAATATAAAGAACCTTTTCTGGGGAAAATAAAACTACAGTTCATACAATTTAGATGAAACGAACTAGTGAAAACATCATGTGGATTATTCTATATTAATTGTCTGCCAATAGATCCCTTTCAACTAAATCTCACACACTGGACCTTTAAAAGTCCAAAATACCATTAACACGATAGTGAAATTCAGTTTATATTCACTGCAGAGATCTGAGTTAGAGAGTGTGTTGTTTATATTTCTAACACTCCTCACCTGAACTCTCTTGTGTTGTGTTATTCATGTGTGAAAGGAAATCCCCAGAGTTCATGCCTGAAGAAGGCTTTACATGACTCACTGGTGGAGCACTTCTTTGGCTTTCACCGGCATAACCAGATGTAGTTAGTAGTTAGAAAATATACATGTTTATTTGGTGGAAAAGAAAAGTTAACTGTGAAGCCCAAGGTGAATTATGTAAAGTAACATCCAGTCACTGGGCTTAAAACCTTGTCACACTGTGCACTGTGCACACTGTGAGGTGGAAGTTAAAAGTAACGTGACAGTAAAACCTACAGTTTACATTAATTCACTGGGATTCTGGGAAATTCAACAATGAACCATCATTAATTAGTTACCACTGTGAATCAAGTTTGTGATTACCTTGATTTCCATAGAAACAGCAGGTAAAGGTTTTCAGACCCTTGAGGCATAAATAAAATAAAATGAATAGAAAACAATTATTCAATCTATAAGCCATCACTAGCAAATTTTGAGTTTTAAATGAACAATAGACTGAAACACAATCAGACCAGTGAAAGGGTTTAAGTAACCTCTTCTTTTGTTGAAATGGTTGAAAACAAAATGTGAGAGAAACAAATTTGAGATAATTTCATGTGCAGTTTTCTTATACATAAAATCAGTCGCGATGTGAAATTCAAAAATGAAAAGAAAATGTTTGTATCATAATGTTAAACTAGCTTCACACCGTCATGGTAAACAGCTGTTCATTTTTGTGCCCTTGGCTTTCAGCTCTATGAATGCATCTAACATGTGAACAGGACTGAACAGATTCACCGCACATAAACCTGAATCAGTGCTATTACACACATACACCTGTCAAGTCCAAAAGGTTTTATGACCACTAATGGGCTGAGGACTGAAGATGAGTCATTGCTGGATTTATGTACAGAAATGTTCCCAGCCGCCCATTTCCTGTCCCGTGAGCTCCGGTGTCTTATCATAGCTGCTGACTCATCGCCAAACCCAGACTGAGAAAGGGGTCGTGCTTCTCCAGCCAATACCTGAGTGATCTGAGTGGCAGCAGACATCCCCGTAATGGGTATCTGACTGCACGTGAACATAAATCACACACACAGGTGTTGTCAGGTAGGGTTAGATAGTGTTACAGGTTGTAATTACTGAGAGAGAGTGAGTATGGGAAGGCAGACACAATTAATGCAGATGTGTGTAAGCATGCGTGAGGCGGATGGAAGTCACATAAAATAAGGGGTGGAAGTAATGTCATCGGTTAAGTAGCCGAAGGAGCTGAAAGCATTGTGTCAACACTTGTGAGGCCAAGCAACAAAGACCTGATGTAAAACAGGATGGAGCTAGCACACAGAAAAAATAGCAATCCTGAGTGATCCGATCACAAGTGTTCAGTGCTAAGTACAGGTGCCAACACACACAGCAACATTTGAATCTGACACATCAACTCAAACAACATAATTTGTTCTTTGCAAACACAAATAACATATGTGATTATTTGCATGTAGTCACTCAACATGTAAGTGTTCACAGAAGAGACATTCAGGATGCATTTGAATGTCAGGTGTAAACATACCTAACACTGGCCACGTGAGACCAGACCATTCAGGATGGATGTTAATACCGGATGTCTGAAATGTATCAATTTGTATTATCATGAATTAACAAACAGTGAGTGCAGGACAAAAACTTTTGTGAAATGGGGGTGTTCATTAAGGCTTGTCCATGACTAAACCTCTGCTCAGCTAGGTTATCTACTTTGGCAACATAGCAATGCTGCCAAACAAAGAGTTGCCTTCTTGGTATGCTATTAAGATAACATGCTAAAACTATTTATCATTTATATATTTTATTCTATTTTCATATGTTTCATACTTCCTATCGAGCCTGGTCATTTGTAGTGGGGCCTTTATTATTGTCATAATTAGTAATTTAATTGTTTTATTGAAGTCATTCCGAATAAAATTTGTTTTTCGTTGGAAATGATGCAACTGTTTTGTGACTTGATTACTGACTTCTGTGGTTGTTTTTGCCTCGGAGGGGATGTTGTGAGGGACATTCCTGACACTCTTGAAATTTCAACTAGGAGGCTGACGTGAGCAGATTTTCCTACTTGACCAGTTTTAAATACTCTCAGTAGAATATGACGTGAACACAGCAGAGTAACCCGTTGACCTGAAAAAAAGGGCTGCTAATAGATGTGTGTGTGAATGGGTGAATGACAAACTGTACTGCAAAGCACTTTAAGTGCTCATCAAGACTAGAGAAGTGATATATAAATACAAACCATTTACCATTTAATGTGCAATTTGTAATGGAAAAATATGAAGCAGTCATTAACAGAACTGGAGAGAAGTTTTCACATGTGGATCTTTATTTGCTCGAACTTCCGTGAAAGTGATAGTTGACCAAAAAATGAAAATTCACTCATTATCTACTCACCGCTATGCTGACGGAGGGTTGGGTGAAGAGTTTGAGTTTCATGGGTAAACGGTGTTGCAGCCAAATTGAATACAATTGAAGTAAATGCTGACCACTTATTGAAAAGTAAAAAAACAACAGAGAAAGATATAAAATTCCTCCATACTGCTCCTGTGGTTTCACCCAAGTATCCGTAAGCCCAGACATTCAAATTCGACTCGATATGAGGTAATCTACACCATTTATTTTGCTTGTCCTCTGTGATCCACGCATGAACGTGGCTCCAGAGGGGGATAACAGCAGCCATTTAGACTAAAAACATGGTGTTACATGGCTTACGGACACTTGGATGACACCACAGGAGGCATTTATGGGGTTTTTTGTTTGTTTTTTTACTTTGGAAAAAGGGTTACCATTTACCTCAGTTCTATTGGAATTCAGTGGTGAGTAAACAATGAGTGAAGTTTCATTTTTGTGTGAACTATCCCTTTAACTTAGCCATCAGTTTCTCTGCCTCCACAGCAGATTTGCATGGGAAACATAAAAATCTACAGCAAATGAAAATGAAATGACATCAGTGTATGTTCACATGTCCCCTAAAGCTCAATGATAAGCTTTCCTTCATCATCACTGCTGCTGGTGTCTTCTGAAAAGTCCTGGCAGCTCTGCACAGGCCTCACTCCAGCAGTCAGACTCTCAGCTGGCTGGTACCCTTGAAGCTGAGCAGCCAAGAAAAAAGACTGGTATTTGTTGGTCATGTCAGTTCTCCCAGAGTTACTGCTGTGTGTTCTGTACTCATGTGGTGCTTGATCCTTGGTATCCAGCTCAGGCTCTTGGTATGTAAAGGGATTTAATGGGGCCCCAGCATTATAACCCAGCATATTGGTGTTTGACGTGTAAGTGTTTCCCATCCATCCAGCTGAAGCTTGACTGACTTGCAGGGAATGAGAGACTTGGCAGTGGTGTGTGGCGCATGAGGTTTTGATATCTGTCAAGAGACCTGGGGTTTTGTTACTTCCTAATGTTACCTCAGTAGAATGGTCTACTGCTGTGCTGCTGTTACCTGCAGTGTTTCCTTGCTGTACGGATAGGGTCTGCTTTTCCTGGAGTGAAAATATTGATTGCTGAGTGATTTGTGAAAAAGCATGTTGTGACTCTTTTAATGGGGCCTGTGTTTTGATAAGTTTAGTGGATTTTGACTCGCAGTAGGTCTGTGTTTGTTGGGTATGGGCGGTGCTGCTTTCCCAGTGTTGTTGTGAGAAATAAAAGTTGTTCATTTCCAGTGGGGGCTGTGGAGAATTGAGAAGGCTAGTCTGACTGCCGCTGGCTGCTAAATGAATGTTATTTGACGTGCTCAGAGCTTGCTGAGGGCTCTGTGGAGGATACTCAGACATTCCTGAGTGCGTCTGGGAAAGATGCTGAAGATGCTCCTCAGATAGCCAAGAGTTTTTAAAGGAATCCACCTTGAACTCTGTGTCTTCTCCCTGTTAATAAAAGAAGAATATGAGAAGAAATATTACCATCTCACATTACTATAATACAGTCATTGTCCTCTTACCACTGAACCTTCTGATTAGATTCCTGCATACTGAAATACCAAAGTTTCTCGTGTCTAGTGAGTGATGAATCAGTCATCATAGAGAACAAGGTGAGTGGGTATTCAGCTTCAACTGTTCACTACACATCCTGAACTTTGAAATCATGTGAAGGAAATCCTGCCTTCTGTGGCATCACTAGTGTCAGCTGCCTGCAGTCCTGGTCTTGTTTTAATGGATTGTTGATGTTTTAAACTTGAGCAAAAAGCTCATAAATCCTAATGATTGTGTTAGTGTTGGGCAGCAGCTTACAGGTAAGGTGATATGTTTGTTTTACGCAGCTCCTTTAAATATATAGGTTTAAATGCAGCGCCTCTTCAACCTTTGATCTCCAGTGAATATCCAGTGTAATTCATGGTAATATATTCACTTAGTTCAACTAGTTCTGCTGACACAGCTTAACGTTTTAGTTATTGGGCAATTACACTTGAATTTGTATATTTTAGTGCAGTGCCCGTTGTAAACCTGCCTGTTTGGAATGGACTGTTTTTGTGGCCTGATCAGAATGATTTCATGTCATGAGGGAGTCCTCCTCAAATAGTTCTACGATATACTGCCACTTTTTACTGTGTGTTTGCTGGAAGTTGTGTGCAGAGATTTTTATAGAATCTTTGTGTTCATCCTACCTGGTTTATCTGCAGTGAAGATTTTATAGTCTTTTATTTATATATATTTATATATATATATATATAGTTTGGACCGATTTACAGAGTTGCCTGTTGTTTTTTTCATACATTGCATGTCGGCTATTTTCAGAAGTATGTTGCAGTTGAACACCCCTCACCTCACCCTCTCCTTCCAAACATGAAAAAGAACCTGTGGTAGCCTTTAGTTGTCATAAAAACTCACAAGGTGTTTAGTTTGTCCAGTCTGGACTAATGTAAAAAACATGGCGGCCTTCGTAGAGCGGACCCCTCAATGTAAATATAAAGTATTTAAATATAAAGGGCCTTTTCTGGGGTAAAGAAAACTACAACTCATACAATTTAGATGAAACAAACTAGTGAAAACATCATGAGGATTATTCTACATTAAATCTCTGCCAATAGTTCCCTTTCACCTCAATCTTACACTCTGGAGCTTAAAGCAGTCTACACAATCTTAATGAAATGAAGTTCTGTAATTGAGCTCATAATGACCCATTGCAGCAACAAAAAGAATGTTGTGCCTTTACTTTAACAGTATCAGCACCCTGGCTTCTGATTGTCTGTGTCAGTCTGGTATGGTGAAATGAAAAAAGATTTTTTTCTTGGCCTGGGAAATTACATTTCTTAAGAAAATATGAACGTGACATGTCTGTGGATGGAGCTGAAGTAAGTGGCGATTGCTTCACAGTCTGAAGATGCAGAGATCAGCCCCCCTGATGGCAAACAGCACTCAGGAGAAGAAGGAATCGCTTTGTTCTCTCTTGTTATTATTTCTACTGCAGAGCCTTGCCACATATATCAGCTTGTATGGCTTGCACTATAAATACATAAATGCCATTCAAACATTTAATTAGCTCTTTGAGACAGTGTTGCTATGTTTTGTGAGTGTGACATATAAAAGAGATTTTATGTAAAGTTTTGAATTTCACAATGGAAGCAGAAGAGTTGAACTATGTAACCTCTCATCAGTGTTGTAATAAATGTCACAGTTTGAGGCTATTTAAACCTTGATGACTCATTTTACAGCTGGTATAAGACTTTGTGTGTGTTTCATGTGAACACCTTCAGTGTGGAGCTGTGATTTTGCTGCCATTATTACTGCAGGGTGACTTGTTCCTTGCCTTACCTTTTCTTCACCTTTAAGATTTTTACATTTGGTTAGCAAACAATACATTTGTATACATCACTCTCACCCACAGCTGAACTTGGAAAGAAATCTGGGGCCGAAAGCTTTACAGTTATCGTTGGGTCAAATTTCTCCTCAAGAAATATGCAAACTTGCACTGTATACAATCAAAATACCTGCATGGGTCAGTGGTTAGCAATTTTCTCCTGGACGCGGTTCCATATCTAAAGGTTCTGTGCTCAATCCCACCACTTTTCCGAACAATCAAAGAAAGCAACATACTTCCTTGCACAGAGCAGTTTTGTTTTTTGCTTCATTCTGATAAGCGGTTGGATTGGAAAGAACCTCTATCTTCCACAAGACTGTGCGGTTTGCACAGATGTTTGATGTTTGTACTTAAGTGATTTCCAAGGGAGGATTAAACCTTTCCACTCATACACATGTTTTTTAAATTCCATATATTTTCATACAACAGTAAAGAGCATGTTGCTCAAAGACATTGCTGCTTATATCTGTTTTTTTCACTGACATAAACAAAACTGTTAATGCAATTTGTATTTTCTTGAAGATAATTTTTGGGCCCTATTGCCTTTACTGAGAGGTCAGTGAAGAAATGCAGCAAGTGGATGAGTCGCAATTAAACCTGCAGCAACCAAACTATAAATTCTCACACTCAACTATATCTGCCAAATCCTTTAGTTGAATGTCTCAACGTCTCAAGTGACGGTTTGCACAGCAGTCTCATTATCACTTATCTGTGGAAAACACTTTTTACATCCGCCTTTGTGTAAGGCTCAAAATAAGTATATTTCCCATGAAATAAATCTTTCTTGTCTGGTTCGACACATCGTAGGGATCATATATTTATGATGCTGTAAATGTTTTCGCAACAAAAAAGAAAATCTGGCAATGGTAATGTCTTTTTTCTTGGTAGAATTCAAACCATTGTGTCTGAAACCTGCTCCACAGGATCTTCAAATCAATACAGTCTGAATATTTGAATGTGAGGATGATTTGTGGAAAGTTTATCAGTGTTTAAGAACAATCAATACATTGAAAATAATAATTATAAATAATATAATTGTGATTGGGGATCTTATAATATTATTGATTCATCATTGACATCAATCTTGGTATATTATTTGCATTGATATTTCCTAGTTTTGCAAACTTTTGATGGAAATGTACTGTCAGCAAGGGTGTTTGATGGATGTCAATCCAACCAATCAACCTAATGGTTGGATCCTTGGTGTCTCAGTAGCCTCCATCTGCTGAAGCTAATCAAGAAATAGTAGTAATCAACAAGGAAGCCCTTTTTGCATTCATAGTAGATGTGTTGTATGAACTAGGGAAAATAAATCAATGTCTGATATTTGTGTCTGAAGCAGCAGGCAGGTTCTTGCCATTGAAAGAATTATGCTCCTTAGTGAGTGCATACATTTATGAGAACAAGTCAAACAATGACAAGCCCCATTGAGAGGGGGTTGGATATGAGTGAGGGTGAATTCTTTGATGAAATCAAATCCAAGGAATCCAAGGAATTATTGCCAGTGGACAAGAATTTAAGAAATTAATTGTCAGGTTTAACAAAGCTCTGATTGGGACATACCAGGATATTAATGTCTGTGCAAAGGCAGACCTGGTAGACAGGTGGCAGCTGTGCTGCTGTGTCTTGAAGGCTTAAAGAGATAGTTAAATCAAAAATGAAAATTCACTCATTATCTACTAACTACTTTCAGAGTTTTAGATGGGTAAACAGTGTTGCAGCCAAATCCACTACAATTGAAGTAAATGCTGTTTTTCCACTTTTGAAGAAGTGATTGCCAGTTACTTCAATGGTATTGGATTTAGCTGCAATGCTGTTTACCCCTGGAGCTCAAAAAGTGTTTAGTTGATTCAAACACTTCAACCACCCCTCCATCGGCATGGTGGTGTCATTATGCTTTCCCTTTAGTTGGAAATTGGATACTCCAGGGCAAAATAAGTGTCATCAATTTCTGTAATATGTGTAAACCTAAGTTTGACAATTCAGTTAGGAGGGTAAGCTCCATCTGGGTATGTGATTTTAGAGATCACTCTGTACTGTATGTGTTTTCATCTGGATGAGGACTATTATTTCAGTTCCTAGCACCTTTGAACCCCATGGACGTCATGAAAACTGCATTTTTCCCTCAGGGAGGAAGGACTAGGCCTCCGGAGCTCTTATGAACAGACTGACTGTCTTTTTGTTATGACGGTTTAACATTAGCACACTGACAGGTGCTGTAGACAGAGCCACAAGGGCTCTAACCCATGCCACTTGCATACTACTAAAACCCTCTGCCTTAACAATTGATTGACTGACACACATACTGAGCAAACAGTGTTGAATTCAGACGCGGTGCAGTGTTTTCACCAGAGACAGCTCTGCAGGTCCTGAGTCCATTTACTCCTGAATGTGTGCATAGTAAATACTAGATCCATTTTTCACAAACCACATATCTTATAAACATTCTGACACTGAAAAAGCATTTTGCAGACAGTTTGAGAAGTTTCTCTGAATGAGTAATACACTCTCGCAAGATCTGACACAGGGTTATCTCTCTTCTCTCTGTAGGTTCTGGCCTGGTTTCAGTGGCAGTGTTGCCAACATTGCTTTCCAACCAGATAAACAGAAATTTTAAGAGGCTATGAATCAAAAAAGAAAACTTAAATCAAACTGTCAGTTACTCTCTTTACAATACTATTGAATACAAACGTATTCAAATGTTATTGAAGGAAAAAAAGACAATTAATATTGGACTGGGAAATAGATTACATTTGTATTGTATCCATTGTGATGAATTAATTAATTGACATGGGCAAGCAATAGCTCATCAAGCTTAGACTAGCAATATGCTGTAATAACAAAACAATGACCAGTGCACACAGGAAGTTTATACCATTTAGGGCACTGAGAGAGAGCTTGTGTCATATATATAATTATCTGCAGTGGAACTAAGGGCATGGGGATACATATTACTGTACTATATTACTATATTCAGAGGTTATTGTTTACTTTGTCTCAATTCAGGGATCGCTGTGACTTACATAGCCACACATTCTGTCAGCAGAATTCAAGTGCAGTTACACTTTAACACTGAAACAGCCAGCAAAACAGATTAACATGCAACCAATAAAGAACTTCGATCTCACCTCTGGCTTTGTCATGTGTGGTAAAGCTGTGTATCTGCAGTTTGAGTCCGTGTTGGCCAGCTGTCTAGGGACCTGGTCTGCCTTGATTCCTCCGTTCTTATCCTCTCTCATCACTCCTCCACCGCTCTGCCCATCTATTCTTTGGTCGATTGTCTCTCCAGCCCCTTGGCTCGGTTTTGGTCTCCACTCTGTGCAGTCTGACTGCCCAGGTATACCTGCATGCCCCTCTTTCTGTGGCTCCTTCTGAACCTCACATCCCATCAGGAAGTCTCCCTCCATAATCCCTAGGGAAATAAAAACACAGGAAAAGCAGTTGATATCTTAGGGATGGTGAATCCACAATCTTAAATGTCAGTTTTAATTTGCCTGGAAATTAATACAGGGTAGAGGGGATTTTCCCTATAGGTTTTCTAACAGTGACTTCAACAATGCTGTCATGGTCAAGTTGCAACAACTAGTACTAACCTGGCAGAACTAATGATAATCTGCTGATCAGTTAATTCAGGGAATTTTACTTTACATTGAACACATTTCCGCAAGTATGTCTTTTAAGGGCAACTAGAAACTGTTCATACCTACAGAAACATTGAGATCTGATACCTCCGACCATATTTACAAGGGATTTTGGCACTCACAGTCTCCCTCTCACATGCCAGCGCCTTAACTTGTTGTTTCAGTTTAGCCAGGAGGCAGTAGATGGATGTCTTTAAGTGGCAGTCTTTTTGTTTTTCCTGTGCTCCCCAAGATTACCTTTTCATCTCTGTTATTGTCTGTAATCCTCAGCTCCTTTAAATTACAGAGTGATCTCTTGTTATGTGCCGTGATGGGGATCAAATGACAATTTCAAATGCTGAAGGACCTTTCTCTGTGAAGGCTTAGGAGGCAAATCAGGGTAAAAAATCTACTCATTTTATTTCACCACAATCAGGTTTGAAGCAAAATGCCATTTCAATATTTTGTTTATGTTTTAACCATGTTAATTTAAGTGATTTCACAAAGACCTTTACTGATTCTGTGGTTCTCACAGGTTAAGATGAAGGCTTCACTCTGCAAACCAGTTATCATTTACTACCATCTTGTGGTGGAATTGGGTTTCTTTCTAGAAATCTTGCTCTGTTTGAAAATTGTGTTTGCATGTGTGTGTGTGTATATATCTATATCTATAGATATGTAAATATATATTACTGTTTATATATAGAGAGAGAGACATAAACTTTCACCTGTAAGTATTGCCTCATCTGCACTTTAATCTTCTATTTGCACTTTCTGGTTAGATGTAAAACTGCATTTTGTTGTATTTGAACTATTTGCAATGACAATAAAGTTATTAGATGGGATCAGCTTTTATAATGCTAACCCCTTCACCCTCTTGGTATTATTTAGATTTAAAATCTAAAATGTGTGAGTACAGAGTCAAATCATAACATTACACAAAGATCCTTCAGATTCTACACAATATGAATGATCTGAATTATTAAAATAGTAACATATACCTGCAGTAGGGCTCTGAATACTTGTGAGCACAGCTGGGATGTCTTTGGTTCTTTCCACATGGATGTTAGAAGACACTGATGTAAACAGTTTTTGTGAGTGGGCTAAGCTGATTACATCCTGTGAATCACAGAGAGTCTTTTCTGGTAAAGTGAGAGAATTGTCCGAAGGTCCCACCCCATCACAACCTGTGTTTTCATGTTTAGATGGATTCACGGTCTCTGATAATGTTGGGTCTGATGGTTTGCTGCAGCAGATGGATGCATGTGGGTTCAACTTTCTTGGAGCTTTGCAATTATTGATAGAAAACGCTGACACTGACCCGGACAGTTTATCAGCACTGGCCTTATCGAACTTAACCTGCATAGAGCAGGGTGCTTCTCCACTTTCTAACCTGCTGCTTCTGTATTCAGAAGCTTCACACTTGGTTTTCATTATGCTTGCATCAAATGAGGCTCCTTGATTTTTAGGTTTTTGTTGTGTGTCTTTGCCCAGTATTTCACTTTTTCTCTTCTGATTTACTGAATTGGGAGAAACACCAGATAGTGTTTGCAAAACCAGTCCACCTTGACTGACCCAGCTGTCCAGGAAAGGTTGTTCTTCAGGCAACGGGTTCAGAGAAAGGGCACGTTCCTCCTCTGAAGTTTGGTTTCTTCCTGACAGTACAGCAGCAGTTGACATAACATCACTAACAGAGCTCAGAGTCTCTGTGGCCGTGTTTACATGACCGCATTTGTGTGGGTGTAATGTCAAGCCCAGAGATTCAGGAGGCTTAGGTACAGCTGATAGTGTAGCCTGACTGGAATTTCTGTGTTCAGTCGTGTGGGCAGTCAGTGGTTTTATTCTCTCCACATTAAGTGTGGGTAAAGATTCATTTTGGTCCAACTCCTTATGATTTCCCTGCAGTCGATGGGCCGTTCCGTCATTGTTACTTTCCGTGGCAACAGAGCTTTGAGCTTTATTCACTTCTGCGGCCTGTGCTTGCATGTCACATCTCTGTGAGAGGCTGCTGTTCTCATGACGCTCAATCTGCGGTTCAATGAGAGCCAGCTGCTCGTCGGATATGATCTGAAGGCAGATCTGGAGATCTGCTGTGTGAACATGAAACACATTCTGACCTGCTGGTTGCACCTGATCAAATGGTATGATGTGACATGGTACTTTTGGGGTGTTTGGGCCGGTAAATGCTCTGTCTACAAGGTTCAACTGGTCTGACTCTGGCAAGAGTTGTAAGTGTGAGGGAGGAAGGTTAGAGTTACGTTGACATTGTAAGATGGTTGTACTGGAAGCAGCAGATGTCTGATTGTTTTCTGTGCTTATGGTGGGTAGAGCAGGGAAGTTTCCAACCACAGGTGCTGTGGGTAACTGCACAGTTGCAGATTTCGAGGGCTGTATTGATGTGCTGCATAATCCTTCCTGGTTATCATGTCGGCAGGCTGTGGTTATTGTGGTTGCTGCAAGTTGATTGTGCACCACAGGGAGACTAGATGTCAAATTGTCATTGAATCTTGTTGTTTCAGCTTGAAACAATGTTGCAGCTGTGCAAGGCAAGAAAAGCTGGGCTTGTGTGGAATTGAGAGCACTCGTTTTTTTGGAATCAGCAGTTATCATCAACGCTGATGTGACGGGATCACTTGATTTGATTTCAGTAGTTGATACTGAAGGTGAGCTCTGCTCGCTTTGAGAAGATGAAAGAGTAGAGGTGAAGGTCGTGTCAGTTCCTATCGGTTTATCCGCAACATGCAGCGCAGCATTTGATTCAGATTCTGCAGCATTAGGCAACTTGAGCTGGTACTTGGGCAGGAAGCTGGTCTTGACAGCTGAGGGGATGGAAGTGACAGGCAAGTTGCTAACCGATGGTGCATTTGCATTGATTATGCATGGTGAGAAGAGAGCTCCTTTGAGTTGAGTGTAGTTTGGGGTTTTTTGGAGGTTGACATAACTGAAGTGTGTATCCTGCCGAAGTGCACTGCCAGTGAAAGAGGGAGGAGGGTGAGTCAGTGTGTTTGGGGCGGTCTCCGTCTCAAGTTGGCAAATTGATTCATCATCAGTTCTCTGCTTTTTCCTATTAGAGGGAACATGGGCTCCACAGAGCTCGGAGATGGAATCAGTGTGTTTTTCTTCTTTAGTCCCAGCCCCTGTGGTGCTCATGCTGTCTGCGTGGTGGCTAACAAATGATCCAGCTGAAGGTAATGGCAGTATTGACAAAGACAGGTTTCTCTGGATTGGAGTCTTGACAGAGCTGCACAGTGAATACAGCTGGGTGGTTCTTACATTAACATCCATAGTAGAGCCAGGGGATGACTTGGCAGGAGGGCAGCCTGGGTGGCACATATTTGCCCTGCTGCTCGGGATGTTTATCGCTGAGCCTGTTGTTGGTATCTCCTTATGAACTGATGAAAGCTTTTTTTGTGGGGCCAGAAAAGCCTCATTCTCTGTGTTCATACATTTCCTGCCTTTGACAACACTGTTATCACCACTTTTCTCTGTGTTGTAGAGCTTCTTAAATGTCCCGCCCCCGTACATGTACCACTTGTTGTAGGCAAACTTCTGAGCTTTCTTCCTCCGGAACTTTCTGTTGCTTGGCTCTCCACAAATGTCCCCATCGCAGCTGAGACTGCCGGTGCTCGCCTCCTCCACAGATGAATTCATGAAGAGACCGTCTGTTGCGTGGTTGCAGTCAACGGCTGTCTGTCTGACCAGTGGCCGGTGGGTGGATGACTGTTGGTTCACAGGCTTGATTGCAGAACCTGCTGGGTTGATCTGGCCAGAGCTTCCCCTGCGACACAGTGTTACATAATTGCTCTGATAGGACGAGGCTGAGCTGCTCTTCTCAGGCTGCAGGAGGGCCACGCTGAAGGGGAGGGAGTGGCTGCGGGTTAAGGGGGCATGCTCCATGGTGGTGGAGTGCTGAGTGGGCACAGAGCTGTATAGTCCAGGCTTCCTGTTTCTTTGCAACCCAATATTCGGAGTCCTACTGATCTTCATGTCAAAGTGAAAGGAGTCCTTGTATGTGTATGGCATAGGGAGGTCAATGCTACCCTGCTTTGAAAGAACAGTCTTCCGAGGCCTTACATTCTCCAGCTGTTTGTCCTCCACAACAGCGTTGTTCTCCGAAATCAGCTTAGATATGCGCTCCTCCAGTGTCTTCTGCTCCTGCTTCCTTGCAGTGTCGTTGGGCTCCTGTGCACCTTGCACTGAAGACTTGTGTATGTTTGTTGTTTCCTCAAGATGCTCTTTATTAGATTCAGTGAGAGAATCCAGACTGTGGTCAGGTAAAACACTGCCAGGGCTTGGGTAGTGGTCACTGCTCTCGCTGAAACCTGAGTCTGTGCTCTCGTGGTTCTGTGATTTTCCTCTGGATACAGAGCTCTCCCACTGCTTGGAGAACAGAGTGGCCTTTTGTCTCTGAAGTGGAAGATGTCGACCAACAGTCGAAGGAGGTTGTTCATTTTCCATTCTCAGGTTCTCCTCTACTTTTCTTACCTTTGCACTTTCATTTGAATCTGTTGTATGACCTGCAGGGGTCAAGTCTCTCTGCTCACAGACAGAGCCATGTGTCGTTACAGAGAAGACCCTTGTAGTATTGGCTGGACAGGTAATCTCAGCAGCAGGTAGTGTGCCATCCTTCTCCATGCTTCCTGACTCCTCACTGTGCTCATCCAGAGACAGACTGGAGGAATGAGTCTCTCTTGAGCTGGACATGCTGTCCAGGCTGCCCAGGCTGCCCAGGCTGCTCTGCTCTGACTCGGATGAGAGGCGGGCATGAGCCTGAGTACGTTTATGTTTGTAGAGGTTGCTCTGAGTCTTAAAAGAAACTCCGCAAGTGGTGCAGGGGTAGGGCCGCTCCCCTGTGTGGCAGCGGAGATGTTTCTCCAGCACACTGGGCTTCATACAGTCCCGTCCGCAGTGAGGACAAACATGTTTTCCTGCCGATTTGGGTCTGGCTGTTGGAGCAGCAGCTGCCGGACTCAGCCCTGGCGGAGACTGCAGCCCACCAGCAATGTGGAGTGTCAAAAAGGGAAGAGTCTCCTTGGAGTAGAGCGGTGGCATGGCCAGATGGAGTGTGGCTGGTTCCTGTGCAGCAGCAGGAAGCTGTGGGAAAGGCTGCGCTGGTAGAGCAGGCACGGTGTGGATGTAAACAGCCGTCAGCGGGGCCTGGACATCCATCCTTTTCTCTGTCTGCGCTGCGGCGGAGCTGATGTGCACTGGAGCACATACTGGCTTGCCAGTCTCCATGGTAACCCGGCTGCTGTCGTGATGTGCCAGTGCCAGGTCTCTAATTACCTGTAAGATAAGAAATTTCATTAGGCTCGGCTTTACTCAGATTCAGAACTGGTAGATCTGTGTATCTGAGCAGGGATGTTTGGCTTTAAATTTAAAAGGAGAAATTAGACTTAAATTCTGAAGAATATTTTGTTGTTGCACCAGTGGAACAGAGAAAAACAGATAATGAATGTGCTAAGGAAGTTAATGATGGTTGATATGTGCCTTCAGGACAGATGGTGAATAAAGGAATGAATCCAGTCTGGATTTTGCATGCTAATAAAATCCAGGGAGATGCAATTTTTCCACAACTCTACAGCACGAAAACAAAAACACATCTAGATCTGAGTGATAATGTTGTGATGAGACAATGACAATACCCATGGTGAAGAGTATAATTATTTGAATCTCTGTTGTTTCATTTCAAGAGCAGGTGGTGTAGGGATACAACTCTGAGGATATGTTTTGTATGCAGGCAGTGGAGATAGAGGAGACAAAAACATGGAGAGAAATGTGTAGCGAGAAGCAGAGGGTGATGTAGGAGAGTGACTCACACCAGGAGAGGAGGAGGGAGATCAGATACTCATATCAGAGGCTTTATCTTTCCAAATGAAACGTGTCTGCTGACATTAGCTCTTGCCTCTGTCACCAGTCTGCACCAATTACATGGCACAACCCTTGATTCACCGTAGCATGTAACAGCTTTGTCTCGTGACAGATCGTCATATTTATGCAGAATCAGAGTGTGAAGCCACCTACATGAAAAGATAAACAGCCTTATCTTAGGGTGTGCAAATTTCATTTCCTGTTGCTGTGATGGTGCCTCTACATGTATGATGAATTTGCATAATTCACCCACAGAATCACGGATGGCAGGGAGCATAATTTGTGTTAGCTGTGCAGCATGAGCACGCCCACGTTAAACACTGTTTGTGGTGCTGTTATACCCAGGAAAGTTTGCTCTTATTCAAGTGAGTTCTCGATGAAAACGAGAAGCACCGTGTCAGTATCTTTTTAAACATTATTTACTCTGTAGATCTTCCCTCTTACTGTAATGTGCTTTCACTTCCCTATAGCTATGTAAATATGTCACGTTGGTTTACATGCTGCGGTGCCATGGACCTGTAGTGCAGAGCTCTTTTCACCTACAAGCACTTCAAAATGGTGAGTCTTGTATTGAATGGGTTTAAAAAGAATTCAAACTGCACTGAAATACATCTGTTAATTGTACAACAGCTAAATTGACGAGCATCAAAATGTTAACAGAAAAGAAGACATTATGGATTTCTCAGATTGGAGCACTGTCTCAAATTAAAATATCTGTCTTGTTTTATCTTATTTCATCTATTCAACTAATTTCCATTAGTTGCTCTGCCTTTGTAAAGGGTGCTTTTAAAAAGAGGAAATAAACTGTTGCCATCACAAAGTGTTGGTATGAAGAACATTACAAGAAACCAGAACATGCTGTAACTAGGCCGAAAGTCAAGGGCAACTGTTTAGAAAAACAGAAACTATCTCGTCAAAGATACTAAAATCACTTACCGTCTTGCTTTTGATTTGAATCAGTTACAATTATCCAGCCCAGAGAGTCTTGTACCTGCAGCAGCCCCATCTTCAGAGTACCTGCTGTGTTCAGTCTGTTCTGTCATCCAGGCCGCGCGGCTCTCTCCAATATGATTCTTTCACACAGCTCTTTTGACATGAACTGTCACAAGGAAGCTGAACAAATGCAAATGAGAGAAAAGATGCACTATGAAAGTGGTGAGGCAGAGAGGAGGAGAGTGAGGGAAGGAGAAGGGCTGGCTGGGTGGCTGAGGGGGGTGGTGGCTGTGAGACAAAGACTTCCGGAGGACAAGTTGAAAACACAGAGTGATCTGGAGGAGTGGAAGAGACCAGAGGCCCTGAGCACAGATGGAAGGACTGAAGACACACACACACACACACAGTGCTGTGCAGAAGTTAAATTGGCTTTTGTTGGAGGAAGTGCAGTGACAGAGGCAGACTTACCTTCAACAGTCACGCTGGATGAATTACTGACTTTACCATCAACAGTTTGAGCCAGTACCTGACTTCTGGCTCACTGAAACACTCGCTCCCCCATCCACCCACTTCCTCCCACACACTGTATTTCATACACCCACATAGACAAGGGCGCAGCAAAGCCAATGTTGATGTGGCCGCTTGGCTGCATGTGCATCTCACTCTCTCATGCAGAGAACGAGCTGTGAGTGGCTGGGATGAATTTCCCACCTCCAACAACAGCCCCCATTGCATTCAGCGGGTGTACACCAGTTCACACTGCACATGCTTACAGTCATATAGTTGCTTTTTTAATTATAATGTCTCATTTCTATTCACCATTTTGATGCTGTTTTTTTTTTTTTTACTGTTGCTGGATGTGATGAGAAACTATTGATTTCGTAGACAGTATACATTCAGCCAGTACAGTGAGATTGTATTATTGACCATAAGATAAAACCCAATCCAACTGGTGAACGCATTCATCTTTTTTGTTTGATTCTGATTCTATTCTCATAGATCATTTCTTTTATTTATAGAAAGACAACACATACACATACTTGTGTATTTGTCCACATAGCCTCTGTAATGAAAGTGCCAGCACACTAGTTAGGGAATTGTTCTGTCCCTGGACAGCTGCAGATTACAAGATTATAATAACTTGAGTTATCTGAGTGGTTTCTCAAAGTGCATGTGGCCTCAAATGGGCTGTAACAGGATAAGTCCTAAAAAACACATTGTGGGTGTAGTGAGTTACACCTTTTGATATTGATTAAATATTTGATATGACATATTTTGATCATGCACACACAATACTGATATAACATTTTTGCTAACACCTTTTGCATATTAACTTTCGATTGCCAGCAGATATCAAATAAGCTTTCACATGAAGTATAGTATCTAATACCAATAATCACTTTTCGTTTAGTCTCCAACCACTCCTGAGATAAATGTCTTTAGCATCATTTTTCTTTTCTCTTATGAGACTATGGCTTGCAGCCTGTAAAAGCAAAAACAAGTGAAAATACTTAAACTGCTCCACAGAGTCACATGAAACTGCAGAGTTGAATGATCATTTGTAGTGGTTTTGTTGCCACAAGCAAACATTTGAATGTTGCCCTGGATCATAGAATACATAGTTAATACAGCTGCTTTAACTTTAATCTGTGTTTTGTTTTTCTTTGCAAATGAATGAAACAGCATAATTTTACTCTCAACAACACATGATGTAAGTGATGTTTCATAGCTCTGCAATCATTTTTGAACAAATATGTCATCGTGTGGGATCGGCTATTCAATTCTCAGATGACATCTGCTGAAAGAAAACAAATAGTTTTTATATCTTTTCACTGCTACAGACTCTTGCTGGTCTCCAAGGCAACTGCAGGCTGATCTGCTGAGAGCATGGCTAGTGTTGACATGGTAACGAGACACCTCCTACCATACATGTTTTCTGTCTTTACATAGCTGCAGTCCTGCAGGAGGGAAGCACAGTTTCAGGCATAATCACATTTGTAAAGACAGAGTCAGATTAGATGTTTACAAATTGAAGTATGTGTGTAGTTTATGTCAGTCTGCACAATTGTCTTCACTGAAACAGTCAGCAATGTTGTTGTTAGATGATAGATTTAGAAAAACGGTGTGTTCAGTTGAGTGGGATTATCAGACACACTACAAATTTTGGAGTTCAGTGGTCACGTGACTTAATACAATGCCAAAAAAAGGCTAATGTCATTCTTTTTTGAGGATTATGAAGTTCTCTGCCTCTTCGCACTGCCGTGGACAAAGTAATTCAATGTATGTCTGAGGACTAAAAGTGCCCGAGGGACATATCCAGCTTGCTTGATTAGACTCTGGGTGAGTCCCCATGTAAATGATAGATATACTATTTGAGCAGGCTTGTCTCCAAAGCAGGCTGAGCTACCGTTATGCATCTGAATTTATTACACTTCATTTCTGTCTCTTTTTGGCCACATTTCAGGAAGCGACAACTGAGTGTGTGGGTGGGTGGGTGCTAAATTTCTGGAGGCCTATAACCATTTACATGTTCCCTTGTACCTTTTCAGTGGTTGAAGAATAGCAGTTTCTTGCCCCACTTTTTACCCCAATACCAATCTCATCACTGCTACCTGCTGCCAAACACTGTGCATTTACCCATCAGTGTAAATAACCATTATTATCATTTATTTTTCACTTTTAACACTGTCTTAGCTACTATCAGAATTTAGCTCGGTTAAGGGAATTTTACGGTTTACAACTTCAGAGCTGAAAATTCCATTACTTTGACAAAGCAGCGATTAAACCTAGAGCAGTAGCTGAGTGTGTTTTCCTCTTCATGTCTTTGAGATGCTGTACTTGTGCACCCTCTGCTGGGTCATGCTTACAGGACGCCGTTACAGGGGTAAAAAAAAAAAAGCCTTCCTCACAAACAATGTATAAATACTAATTATTCAGTTGGTAAAATCAGGACTGGTGGAACACACTGCAAACTTCTTCAACACATTCAACATCCGACACAAGACCTTTCAGTTTAATACCCAACCACAAAAAGTTTTAAGCATTTTGTTAAAAATGAAAAATATCAGCCGGATTAAACTATGAACCTACCTTTTGACTCATTTTTACAGATTTTAACTCGCACTAATTATATGCTTTTATTAAGGCAATAGGATGTGCATACACTGGGGAAGTAAGAAAGATATTTTCCTTTTTTTCATTAAAGAATCAAGTATTACAAACTACATGTGAAAGTCCTGTTAACCACGAGAGAAGAGAATTGTGTTCTGCATTTATAACTCGAGCATCAGGCATTTTCTTCTCTATCTTAGTACAAATATAAATTCACAAAGACGACAAAACTGATAGTGTTTCATGTGACAGTGTTTTTGCTATTAATTTCCTATTATCTATAAATTTTTCCACTTCAGAATGAGAATCAGAATTCCTTTATCGTCCCAAGATTGAGAAATGAACAGCGTTGCAACAGCAAGATAATCAACAGGCATGAAAAATGAAGAATATAAAGTAAAGATAAGTTAAAACAAGATAAATTACAATATACAAATTGCACTTAGACATCTGCATTGGTTGTACATTGACTGTCCTTGTTTATAGCCTTACATTATAAAGTATAAAAGTATAATATCATGATTAGCACTGCACACACATATGAACATGTAAAACGTTTAATGATAAATATGAATCTATTTTATCCTCTGGAATGAAAACCCTGTTCACCGAGAGGGAACGTCCCGTCTTTGCGTGCTGACGTAGGACGCAAGTGACGTGCAGCGGGACGCACGTTCCGGTTGAGTCCAGGAGCGCCATTGAAGCCAGAGCGGAGGTAGATCTATTTTCATGCTTTCACGCGAGCACAGAAGAATAATGCGGCTCCTCTGCGGGTAATTCGCTCAAAGCGTTGTTTGTGCAGCGCACGCTCACTGCGCCACTTCCGGGTTTCACCTGCGCGTAACTTAAGCTGAGTTCCCTTCGTCCTAACTGTAGCAACAGAGCTAGCGCTGTTAGCATCGCTGCTAAGCACAAGTTCCATTCATTCGCCTCATAGTCGGAGCTAAGTAGCTGACGGTGTTTGCTAGGAGCTTGTGGTTGATACGGTGGGAGCTAACTGTAGCTAACGCTGATAACGCATGAGCACTTAGCACACGAAGACGCGTGTTTGTTGACTCGGTGTGTTTTCTTGCAGCAGCTAAGTTGTGAGCACTGACGGTGTGGTCCCGGTCGCAGTGACCCATCATGTATCGTCCCAAACCGACTCTGAAGGACCGACAGCACCTGTACAAGCTCATCATCAGCCAGCTCCTCTACGATGGATACACCAGCATCGCCAACAGTCTCATCAACGAGGTGAAGCCCCCCAGCGTCGTGTCGCCCTCTGAGCAGCTGATGCAGCTGGCGAAGACAGGTGAGCTGCTCGGCGTGTGAGGCTGCGAGAGGGCCGTCAGGTCAAGCTGGGCGACGAAAAACAGTAACAGTAGATTCTGCAGAATGGTTTTCATTCATAGCAGTACATCAGATGTTAGTAAGCGTTACCGGGAAAGCAGTGCACACTTTACTCTTTGTCACACCCTTCAGTCAAGAATCCGTTTTTAAATCTGCAGGATCCATATCTGACACTACTCAGTACATGTTATTGTCATGAAGAACTGGTGCTGCTATCTTTAATTCATCGTTACATGTATAAACCTCTTATTATTTTGATTGTAACAACCAGTCTGACAGAGCTTAAATATTACGGTTACAAAAGTGCTCTCTCTCCTCTCTCTTCCCCTTTCTTCTCCCTCTCTCCCCTCTTTTTCACTCACCTCTCCTCTCTTCCTCACTTTTTTCCCAAACCAGTTCTACCAGAGGTTTCTTCCTCTTGATAAGGGACTTTTTTTCCCCCCCTTGCAGTCGCTGAAGTGTTTGCTCGTTGTGGGAACTGTTTCTCTATAATTATGTAAAATCTTGACCTAACTACGCAAAGTTCCTTCCAATATTGCATGTTGTGATTTGATGCTATACAAATAAAATTGAAATGGAAATAATAATTTCACATTTATCATAAGCGTTGCCATGGTAGTCAATGTTATCGTGTTGCACGGTGTTAAGACACATACAGATAACATAACTCCCCTGCCACCGCTGTTTAATTTTTTTTAAAACTTAAAACCTATTTGGTAAATTTTTGTTTATCAGTGGTCAAGTCAACACAATCTCTAATTTGTAAAATTTTAGTGATCAACTCCTTAGCTACTCAACTACTCAGTCTGACACACTTGTAAAGTGAAAGTGTGTTCTGAGGCATATCACAGAGTAACAAAGTCTTGCTGACCAACAAGGATATGAAGGATTTGATATTTAAGGATGATAAAAAAGCTCACGGATGACTTGAAAGTTCACCATCTCATCGATAGAAGGTTCAATGGGCTTGATTGAGCGAGTGAGCAAGAAACAGTGGTGCAGAGCGCTGTACACTTTCCAATGAAGCAACACCGCACTTCTGCAAGATCTTTCATATTATTATGAGAAGTGGACTGGCACAGTCTAGGTAATTAATCAGAAACACTGCAGATTACTTCAAGTGCTGCAGTAGAGT